>NC_087219.1:56043316-56053316 GCF_015104395.2 Macrobrachium nipponense | reverse complement strand
TGTGAAAAATAACACGAATTGGGTGAAACCATTCGAATTTATTAGAAATATCATCTCTCTCTCTCTCTCTCTCTCTCTCTCTCTCTCTCTCTCTCTCTCTGGAAAAATGTCCCTCGATATAAAATAGAGAATATTAAACAAGTCAATAAATAAATCCTCTTTCCATTTAATATATTTGTGCGATGGCCTAAGGTTTCCTTGGAATCCCTACGAGATTATATGTGAGTCTAGCGGCCTTTCAAAACGAAATTGATTAAAATGTATATGCAATATTGGGAATTTGTCATACATATATCATATTCCTATTTCTCTCCCGGAAGATATTTTGGATTAAGTCGGTACTTACACAGAGATGGTCAGCGAACATAATAAGATTCTAAAATAATATGCCTCGTATATACCTCTGTACACTTCTATCTGACCGAACTCATAAGTGATTGAATCGACAGAGGCACTCTATTTAGCAATGTAAGTCGGTAAATCTTATAAAACAAAAAACATATTGTATACAAAATGAAATTAAGCAATGTCCATTTGGATATTCTCTTCATTTTTTCCCCAAACAACTTTTATCATTTTCTCTTGTTGCCACACCATCATCTAGAGTAGTAGCTCTCAACCAGGGGGGGGGGGGGGGGTGGGGGGGGGGGGGGGGGGGGGGGGGGGGGGGGGGGGGGGTGGGGGGGGGGGGGGGGGGGGGGGGGGGGGAATCTCTCCCCCTAAATGGGACTTCCAGAGTTTCATGGGAAGACTTGTGACCACAGATTGGCAGGCCCAAACTGGCTCTGGGACCACACAAAATCTAGTGTGCATCTGTCCACACTACTAAGAGGTCACCCTGGACTTTCTCTCAGCAAGCTTGTGTATTTGTGTTAGTATTTTGTTGTATGTTATTTGGAATGCAACTTTTGAGGCAGACATCTAGAGGGTATTTATGCCCTAAAATGCTGTCGGTATCTGTTCCAAGTGTTCAAACTGGAACAAGTACCTTGGCGCCTTTGACTACGTTTAGAAAGATTCACTGCTTTCTAGGAAGCTGTGGCCACCTCATGAGTCTCGCCTTTTTCTGCGCCTTCTGTATACTGATTTGTGTTCATTTACATGATAAGAGAAAAGGTTTCACCTCTTCCTTACCAGGAGATCGCAGACAAACGTTTGTTTGTTTTTTGTTAGTATGGTGTTTTTTACGTTGGATGGAACCATTGGTTATTCAGCAACGGGACCAACGGCTTTACGTGAATTCTGAACCACGTCGAGAGTGAACTTCTGTCACCAAAAATACACCTCTCACACCCCTCAATGGAATGCCCGAGAATCGAACCCGCGGCCACCGAGGTGGAAAGCAAGGACTATAGCTACCATGCCAATGATTGATGGACTTCTGTGTGTGTGTGTGTGTGTGTGTGTGTGTGTACTCGCATGTCTCGTGACGTTGGCGTTGAGCTTTATGGATTTCATCAAGTCATATATAACAAGTATTAGTACTTGTGGTAACGTGTCCGTACCAACGATAAACAATTGACAGTGATTTCGCAATTTTTTCCGTGTCATATGGTGAACTTTGAGAGGTTTCATAATATCGGGTCAACGAACGAATACAACGCTCATCATATTATGAGGTTTTGATTGGAGGATGCATATTTAACTCTCAATTGATTACTGTTGCAAGATACACATCTGAAAGTCATTGTTTAATGACCCTTAACATAATTATGGATGCACAGGACACGGCAAGATTTATTTTCAATTACTGCATAGAACAGTGAAATTATGATTTAATTTGCATGTGCGCGTTACATGGGACAGTCATAAGTAGAAATTATTGGTATTTAAAAGTGGTTGACTTGTTGCTTGTTTGTTTGTTTGTATGGTGTTTTTACGTTGCAAGGAACCAGTGGTTATTCAGCAACGGGACCAATGGCTTTACGGGACTTCCGAACCACGTCGAGAGTGAACTTCTATCACCAGAAATACACATCTTTGGCCCCTCAATGGAATGCCTGAGAATTGAACTCGCGGCCACTGAGGTAGCAGGCCAAGACCAAAGGTCGACCTGTTGTAGATGATATTTGAAACATCTCTAGCTTATAAAATTTGTAATGTTTTCTGTTTTACATTTCTGTAATATATTTATTAGATAATACATCAAGTTACTGTTAGGCAACTGAAATCCTTGTGATGTGAAGACAATCCATCGCAAGAGTAAAAATAAACACAACAAAAAGTAGAAACGGAGTGAATCTTTTGAGGCTTCGAGTCTGAATGCAGTGATAATGCTTCGGTCTTCAATATTCGGGAATAAAAAGGGAAAAAATGAAGTTAAGTTTCCCGACCTAGGACGGAAAAGAGCTGGAAAGAGTGAATATGGAAAAATAAAATTTCTGACACGCAACTTTACTAGATTCCTCGTCTGTTGTAAAAAAAACTGTATTATACAGGTTAATCCAACTATTGATTTATCACTTAATCAATAAAAACCAAACAATGATAACCCCTTAATTCTCCATATTTAAATGTTGGTCGCAGACAGTAAGTAGGGTTTTTTCTTGATTAAATTCCACTGAAGACTTACTTGACCTAAATGACTTGAAAAGGTAATGTATCACAAAAAGATAGAAAAAAGTCAACGCGCCAGCCACTATTTTTATCTAAACTCTCAATGCCATGGAGTGGTTTGTAAATTGAGTAATTTTTACAGTCTTTAGGTAAAGGAAAGCTGCTTACTGAAAGAATTTCGATTCCTATCATGACATTTGAAAAAAAAAAAGGGTGGGGGGGGGGGGGGGGGGGGCATCTCTGAATGTCCACTTGTAAATTCATGAAGCAACATTCCAGTGTCACCCAACATTCGGTGAAAACAGCACACCTTTAATTATAATCATGGAACTATCTTCCCTAAAAGTCCATGAGGTTTTATACAGAGAACAATGGAATATTAAAAAAAAAATCTTGAAGTTTACATTACTGGCAATGACAAGTGGTGGCGAATATTTTCATCGCTCATCACGAGTTACTTAGGGTTGTTTATTTTATTTTTTGTCCAGGAGCTGACTGCTCTCCTCTGTGAGTATTGGTTTTATTTAAAATTTATTTTACTTTCTAACTTTCGAGAAAGAAATACATGGGCCGAGAATGAGCACTGAAGAATAATGAGCAGTAAAACAAGGAGTAACTGTACCTCCAGCTTACTCAGGATGCGTCCAGGATTATCCCCTCACGCATAAGTTGTGAAAATTATATTCCTAACTTTGAGTGAAGTTGTCTTCGTAATTAATACTCATACTTAGTACTACTTATACTAACAATAAGGATAAAATAAAAAAGGACACAGATTGAACACGTTCATATACTTAGTTACAAGTGGAAACATAAAATAATTGAACAGAAACAGCGTAAATTCAGTATACCAAATAAATAAAAACGTGCTAAACTCTACGGTCCAACAGAACCTTCTTTCACCAACGAAAATTAAAATAAATACGCTACATTTTATTAGAAAAAATTTTCTCTACTGTACTGTTTAGCATGCACAATATTTTTTTTCTTTTTTTACATCTTCACTCTAACAAATAAATCGAAAATATCCTAACCTAAAATTCCTGTATCTTTAACACTACGCAAAACACCTTTTCAGACCTTTTTCGGCTTTTCCATAAGGCTTTCCAATCTCCCCAACAAGAACAAGAATAACAAAGTAGCTTGTAGGCTTACACCCCGAGTAAGTCAGAAGATGAGATGAGTCATCATTGTTTTTACTCCTCGTTGTACGACGAAGAACAACAACAGACAACTTCTGTGGGTTTTGGAAGCCCAGAATAGGTACTGAAACTGCGCAACAAATATTGGAAATAACAAAATCCCTCAATCAGATATTTTTTATGCCTACTTATCGTTCGCGCAAGTCTTCGTCATCCATTTACAGGCGATAAATATTTAAGTTACGATAATTTGAAATTTAAATTTGTAAGGGAGGTGTTGTGCATAAAATCTAAATAAGATTTTCTTAAGTGTAATATCTTCAACTACTGTGGGTGACGTTAGACTTGTTGAAAAAACTCAAAAGATCTGAAAGATCTTAAGGATTTTATATGCAACACGTACTTATTGGGTTCTGTTATTTTCATTTTACTTCCTGACATAAGGCAAGGTATATTAATGGTGACATGAAAAAATATATATGAAAAAATATATAAGGAAAGGTATATTAATGGTGACATGAAAAAATATATATGTCACACGAGAATCCTGATTTTCTCAAATAAAAAAAATAATATAGATCTAATTTTGCTGAGGAAGCAGGTTGTCAGCAAGAGTAAAGGTTACTTGTAATGTTTTCATTATCTAGAGCATCTCTTTATCACTAACGTTTTCTTTATAAAGTAGGTAGGCTATTTGTGCTTCTGATATTTCATTTCATCTCTTCAATCAGGTGAATTTTTATTTATTGATGAGCAAATTCACTGACATTCTTTTATTAATGTTACTTTGATATCAACTTTTGCTTGCTCCATATGAAAGGAGTCCGAGATTAACCAATACTTTTTCCCTGAATCCAAACTTGCGAACGTCAGCATCTCTATGAAAAAAGGATCTATTTTCAGCAACCTATTTAAGTCGTAGAAAAAAAAGAGCTTAACAAAATATACTCATGAAATAGTGTTTTGACGGATGTTCTAATGACTCTGTCGGAATATTTGCAACCATTTAATCTTTTATAGTTAGTGAGCAAAAGACTTGCAGGAAAATTATGTTCAGTTTTAAATGGGTGAAGATTTTACGCCAATGTTAATATGAGCGTGCTGTATTGCCCACAGGAAAAAAACCAGATGGCGTTTCTAACAAAATATTTCTCTTTTTCGGATCATACAAGTTTAGAAGGAAAAGCATGAAACTGGGTCCTGATTTGGAATGCGTTCCCTTTCTTCACTGAACTTCATTAGTTTATCAAAGAAAGAAACCAATGAAGACGGATGAAAATATTGACGTCTACAACGAACATTCCCTCACCTACTGCATCTTTCTTTGGGCTCTCAAGTTTAAGAGTTTATCTGGGAATTTATCCTTTACTCTATTAAGACAACTATTTTATCATCATCACCACCTCCAACGAAAAGGACCTCTGTAGAATTCCACCAATCATGTTTTTCAAGTGCTTTCACTCTTCCATAAGTCCCCACTCTCATCTCCAGTCTCTCGTCTCATAATTCCCATCCAATTTGGTAAAGTCATACAATTTCTTCTGGCGCCCACAGCATCCCAGTTGATGCTATGACGTCATATTCTTTTTCCATGTCTCTTTCATCAATATCTCATCTATATATAGAACGTTTGAAATTTACTTTATGGTAAACTTTCGCAATGTATCCTGCCATCAGACTCCTTCGAATCTTCGGTTTGGTATTTTTTCACTGTCATGCCATAATTCATGTTCTCACGGTAATACTGACCATACAAGGCTAATATATCATCTTACTTTCGTATGCAATTTTTATCTGATTTCCGAGTTTTATTCAGCCTTCTCACTGTTATTTTTCCGTTGTTTCAGCCTTTTAAGCGGGATTGCACAGGATTTGGAAGTCTTACTCTCACGATTCCTTTATCCATCTACTGTTATTTCATATCATTAATTACGTGTTTAATCATTTCTGTTAAGTTTTACCTTAGCATTATCTGTAGTCCCATCTCTCTAGGTATGTAATGCATTCTGTTAAGCGTGCTTTGTAAATCTTGTGTATCTTACAGATTTAGACACCATCGTCGGTATATCGTTAAGTCCTTCAGCTTTCTATCATTACCCCAATTTCGGTCTTGGCAACCATCTCCAACAACTCGTTTCATTATAGAATTCTTGAGAAGGGTGAACAGTAATGGTGGCATAACATTTCCCTGTAGCACACCACTATTTAAATAAGCAAGTCATATAAAAAAAACTCCATCAGTTTCAGCTTTGCATTTGTTTGGTTCATAACTGCAATTATCTTTATATATTCAACGGGAATAGCATAGTGACGTAAGACTTTTAATAATACTTTATGGTAATAAACAAGAGCCATCCCGAGGGGGTTTCTGAATTCCATATACTGCGGCGCAATATGTCTTAACAAAAGGATTTCATTTTATCAACATAACTCCTGCCTTTTCTAAAATCAGATGGGTCATCTAACTTTCTATCCGTCACTGATGATGAGTATACTGAGTATTTACTCACAACCTAAATAACTCCGTAGGTACCTCTTTCAGTCAGGTCACATTTCTTTGCAAACATTTCTGTGGATTTAAGTTCCCAATCATCATGCTCTTTTTTTTTTTTATATTCCATATTCCGCAAAACAGTCGCGTTAATATACGAGGTATTTCATTTGCAGCTAAAATAATCTCAGCAGTGATTTCACAACACCCCGGTGCTTTCAGTCATTTAGCATGCTTCCTTTTTGGTTAAGTGTCGATAAGTACAATATGAAGTCCAAGAATATTCATTTATCTTCTATCTTCAAGAGGGGATACGTACCCGTCTCAGTTCCCCCATTATTTAGAAAAAAAGGAAAGTAATCATTCACTTTCTCTACATGTCTTTTCGCTCACATCTTTATAACTACCACCATATCATCTGTGCAAATTTACCCACGATGATTCCCTATAAACGAGAGGGATTTATTACTCTTTACAGAATTCGAAATTTCAATCCGAGTCGTAAAGTTTTCGGACAACGACTATTTTCCTTAATTGGAATACCCTCACTTTTCAATGCTATATGGTCGTGATTGCACGACTGGAACAGTGGTTGCTGCCACAAGTCATAAAAAAAAAGTAGTTCGCTCTTGTGTATAGCTAGTTTTACAGAACCCGTATCACTTCGTATGGTGCATAATAATATTTATAATATATATATATATATTATATATATATATATATATATATATATATATAAAACTTATATATGTAAATAAATTCTTCTGTTAAAACAGGATACGTCTCAAGTATAAAAGGCCTATTAAACACTCTGGTTTAAAGCTAAGGACTATATTTCGGTGGACTAACTTCCACCCTTATCAAGTAGTGAATCTTCATAAGGTGGAAGTTAGTCCTGCGAAATATAGCGCTCAGCTTTAAACCAGTGTTTTCAATGGCGGTCCACTTATACCTTATATTTTATACATTATATTTTAGACTATAATATATAAATGGTATATATATTAGTATAATGGAAGAATCTATATATTATATATATATATATATCAATGAGGAGAAGGACATAAAGACTTGATAAAAGGGTCAATTTATTCCCGACGTTTCGTAATGTCTTCATTACATTTTCGAGGGCTGTACAAAATAGATAACATAAAATAAATTACAATAAAGCAAGAATTTGAGATTTAAAAGTTGCACAATGATTACAAACTTAAAATATTAAAAATACTAAAAAAGACACCTTTAAAAACAAAAAAGGTAAACTAAACAGGACAAAAATATTAAAATAAGTAAAAAAAAAAAAAAAAAAAAAAAAAAACGAATGAAACAAAAAAATAATAGACATATTCAAGTAAAGTAAAACTGGACCAACCTATTCAGGCGCAATGCCAAGACTGGAGATAAAAGGAAGAGACTAAGAAAGGTACAGTGTGCCAGCAGAGGTTGACTATTCAACAAGGGGACGAGTCGTTTAATCATTAACGATTCTAAGATTGTCAAATCGTGGCTGTTGGAAGCTCGTCCTACAACTGTAAAGTCCTTGTTTTCAATGGAGGTTTTACATATTTTCGAATGATTTCTAATATTGAAAACTCTGGGTTTGCAATTTTGCTGCCTGTCCTATAACTTACTCCACGATGTGAATCTATGCGTACCTTCAGAAGCCTCCTGGTGGATCCAATATAAGTTCCTAAATTACATTTAGGACAATTATAGCTATACACACACCCGGAGGACATATAAGGGCACAAACGATCTTTAAACTTGAATAATGACCCAATGGTAACAGGATTAATGGGAATCAAATGAACTTTGATAGCTCCAAACTTATTTTGGATATGGTGGGAAAATGTTTTCCTAACAAAAGCATCATCTAATAAAAAAGGGAACTTAGCATAAAAATTCCTTTTAGGAACATTAACATTAGGCATTCTTAGCGAGAAGTACTTCGTCTAAGAGCAAGCGAAGTGTCTTAAAGACCAGTTCAGATGGGAGCAGTTTTCTTTAAAATATTTGCATAAAAAGGCGATCTCATCTTGGAACGAAAACCATCAGAAGTTTAGCGTAAGAGCCCTGTGGAGGAGAGTAAAAACAGAATTAATTTTAAAATTAAAAGAACAGAAACTATAAAAATTTGACCGTAAGCCCGTGAACGTTCTTTTCCTAAAAATCGTCGTGGTGTTTAAAATATTATTTTGTCTTAAAACAAGGACGTCTAAAAGAAAGCTGATTTTCAATTTCTTTTTCCGGGCAGGGTAAACTTAACATTGGAATGTTCTACATTTATAAAATCAAGAAAGGAATCAGCATCATAATTACGTCTAAAAAGGGCAAAGGTATCATCAACGTACCTTACATAGAAAAGGGGGCGGCAGGCTAAAGGACAGTCATCTAAGAAGTGCTCCTCCAGGAGCACATAAAAATGTTGGCAAAAGTGGGACCAAGAGGACTTCCCATTGCCATGCCATCAACGACTCGTCCCCTTGTTGAATAGTCAAACCTCTGCTGGCACACTGTACCTTTCTTAGTCTCTTCCTTTTATCTCCAGTCTTGTGGCATTGCCGCTGAATAGGTTGGTCCAGTTTTACTTTACTTGAATATGTCTTATTATTTTTTTGTTTCATTCGTTTTTTTTTTTTTTTTTTTTTTACTTATTTTAATAATTTTAATTTTTGTCCTGTTTAGTTTTACCTTTTTTGTTTTTAAAGGTGTCTTTTAGTATTTTTAATATTTTAAGTTTGTAATCATTGTGCAACTTTTAAATCTCAAATTCTTAGCTTTATTGTAATTTATTTTATGTTATCTATTTTGTACAGCCCTCGAAAATGTAATGAAGACATTACGAAACGTCGGGAATAAATTGACCCTTTTATCAAGTCTTTATGTTCCTTCTCCTCATTGATGTATATCCGGCTGTGGCCACCGCTGTTTGGATATATATATATATATATATATATATATATATATATATATATATATATATATATATTTGAAGCTTTATTCACTCCTGTGTCAAATACCTAGCACAAAATAAATGAGATAACAAATGATACTTATGTATGTATATATACATTATATGCACACACTCTTTCTATTGAGTGCACTTCATCTGGAATTACCTTATCTCTGACTGCTGAAATCCAATCTCGTGGGCTTATCTGGATACGGACCCCCCATATGGTAATCAGCTTCAAGCCTTATCGTGGATTTTCTTTCTATTTGTATGTCTTTTCCATCCAATTCTCCATAAATATTTGAAGAACCTCAACTTCTGTCAGGAGTTTGGGTGCCCAAGTAGTTCAAAAGTATTAAATCTTTTGGTTGAGCGTATTCGCCTCAGCCTCAAGTCTTTCTGTCATGTATCAGGTCACGTTTCTCTGTCTTCCTCCACAAGGCCTGAATCTAATCTAAGATCTGTCCACTTTAAGAAAACATTGCTTGGAAACAGTTTACAAACAGTTTCTTGGAAACTATTTGTAAGCAGTTTGCAAAAAGCTTGAAAACTGCTTCCCAACAGTGTTTCGTAGTGTGACAGGCCTTAATTAAGGCAATTGGTCTGGTCGATGATCGTTCTCTCATCTTCACTTTGTGGTCCTAACCCTCAAGGTGGCCAAGACACGCTCTCTCTCTCTCTCTCTCTCTCTCTCTCTCTCTCTCTCTCTCTCTCTCTCTCTCTCTTTTTACAGCATTATTTCGGTCATTACTACTTCGTTAAGCACAGACCGGGCGACTGAGTTAAGGGAGGATTGGTTGGAATATATATGTGTGTGTGTGTGTGTGTGTTGTGTGTGTGTTTGTTCACGAGCATGTG
>NC_087219.1:56034458-56042816 GCF_015104395.2 Macrobrachium nipponense | reverse complement strand
CACATGCTCGTGACACACACACACACACACACACACACACACACACACATATATATATATATATATATATATATATATATATATATATATATATATATATATATATACGTATATATATTTATGTATTCCAACCAATCCTCCCTTAACTCAGTCGCTCTGTCTGTGCTTAACGAAGTAGTAATGACCGAAATAATGCCTGTAAAAAAAAAACAGAGAGAGAGAGAGAGAGAGAGAGAGAGAGAGAGAGAGAGAGAGAGCGTTATGGCGACCTTGAGGGTTAGGACCACAAAGTGAAGTGAGAGAACGATCATCGATCAAGCCAATTGCCTTAAGGCCTGTCCACACTAAGAAACATTGTTGGGAAGCAGTTTTCAAGCTTTTTGCAAACTGCTTACAAATAGTTTCCAAGAAACTGTTTGCAAACTGTTTCCAAGCAATGTTTCTTAAAGTGGACAGGTCTTAAATTAGATTCAGGCCTGTCGAGAAAGACAGAGAAACGTGACCTGATATATGACAGAAAGACTTGAAGCTGAGGCGAAAACGCTCAACCAAAAGATTTAATACTTTTGAACTACTTGGGCACCCAAACTGCTGACAGAAGTTAGAGGTTCTTCAAATATTTATGCAGAATTGGATGGAAGAGGAGACATACAAACAAGAAGAAATTTAACGATAAGGCTTGAAGCTGATTACGATATGGGGGTCCATATCCAGATAAGCCCACGAGATTGGATTACAGCAGTCAAAGATAAGGTAATTCCAGATGAGGTGCAGTCAATAGAAAGAGTGTGTGCATATAAATGTATATATATACATATATAATTATCATTTGTTGTCTCATTGTTATGTGCTAGGTATCTGACACAGGAGTGAATAGCTTCAATATACTATATCATATATATATATATATTATATATTATAATATATATAAGAATATAATACATTATTAACATGCATTATGTATGTATGTTTATGTATATATATTATATTATATATATATATATATATGTAATATAATATATATCTTATTATATAGATAATGATATATAATATGCATGTATGCTATGTATTGTTATGTACATATATAAATAATATAATAGAATTATATATATATATATATATTATTTATATTTATAATTATTATATATATATCTCTATATCTATATTCTATATATATATATATATTTATATATATAAACTATAATATATATATATTCACATATATATAATATATATATATATATATATATATATATATATATGTATATATATATCTCTATATCTATAAATATATATAATATGCATGTATGTATGGTATTGTATGTATGTATATATATATATATATATGTATATGTATATATATATATATCTAATATCTATATATATATATATATATATATATATAATATATATATATATATATATATATATATATATATAATGTATAAAAGTCCCCTTAAAAAACACTCTGGTTTAAAGCTGAGACTATATTTCGCAGGACTAACTTCCACCCTTATGAAGATTCACTACTTGATAAGGGTGGAAGTTAGTTCACCGAAATATAGTCCTTAGCTTTAAACCAGAGTGTTTTAATGGGCCTTTTATTCTTGAGACGTATCCTGTTTTAACAGAAGAACAAAAAATTTTTTTATTTTTACATATATGTGTTCATATATATATATATATATATATATATATATATATATATATATATATATATATATATATATATATATACATATGTATATATATATATATATATATATATATATATATATATATATACATATGTGTATATATCTATATATATATATATATATAGATATATATATATATATATGTATATATATATATATATATATATATATATATATATATATATATTAATAAATATTATTATGCACCATACGAAGTGATACGGGTTCTGTAAAACTAGCGATACACAAGAGCGAACTACCTTTTTTTTTTTTATGACTTGTGGCAGCAACCACTGTTCCAGTCGTGCAATCACGATCATATAGCATTGAAAAGTGAGGGTATCCCAATTAAGGAAAATAGTCGTTGTCCGAAAACTTTACGACTCGGATTGAAATTTGGAATTCTGTAAAGAGTAATAAATCCCTCTCGTTTATAGGGAATCATCGTGGGTAAATTTGCACAGATGATATGGTGGTAGTTATATAGATGTCAGCGAAAAGACATGTAGAGAAAGTGAAGGATTACTTTCTCTCCTTTTTTTTTTTCTAAATAATTGGGGGAATGAGACGGGTATGTATCCCCACTTGAAGATACGTAGATGAATATTGTTGGACTTCATTTTGTACTTATCGACGCCTAACCAAAAAAGGAAAAACGCTAAATGATTGAAAGCACCGGGGTGTTGTGAAATCACTGCTGAGATGATTTTAGCTGCGAATGAAATCACTCGCATATTAACGCGAATGTTTTGCGGGATATGGAATTTAAAAAAAAAGAGCATGATGATTGGGAACTTAAATCCACATAAATGATTGCAAAGAAATGTGACCTGACTGCAAGAGGTACCTACGGAGTTATTTAGGGTGTGAGTAAATATTCAGTATACTCATCATCAGTGACGGATAGAAAGTTAGATGACCCATCTGATTTTAGAAAAGGAAGAAGTTATGTAGATAAAATGAAATAATTTTGTTAAGACATATTGCGCCCCAGTATATGGAATTCACCATCGGGATGGCCCTTGTTTATTACCATAAAGTATTATTAAAAGTCTTACGTCACTATGCTATTCCCGTTGAATATATAAAGATAATTGCAGTTATAAACCAAACAAATGCAAAGCTGAAACTGATGGAGTTTTTTTTATATGAAATGGAATAAATATTGGTGTGCTACATGTAAATGTTATGCCACCATTACTGTTCACCCTTCTCATGAATTCTATAATGAAACGAGTTGTTGGAGATGATTGGCAAGACAGAAATTGGGGTAATGATAAAAAGCTGAAGGACTTAACGATATACCGACGATGTTGTCTAAATCTGTAAAATACACAAGATTTACAAATCACGCTTAACAGAATGCATTACATACCTAGAGAGATGGGACTACAGATAATGCTGAGGTAAAACTTAACAGAAATGATTAAGAACGTAATTAATTATATGAAATAACAATAGATGGATAAAGGAATCGTGAGAGTAAGACTTCTAAATCCTGTGAAATCCCGCTTAAAAGGCTGAGACAACGGAAAAATAACAGTGAGAAGGCTAAATGAAACTCGGAAATCAGATAAAAATTGCATACGAAAGTAAGATGATATATTAGCCTTGTATGGCCAGTATTGCCGTGCGAACATGAATTATGGCATGAAAGTGAAAAAATATCAACAGAAGTTTCGTAGGAGTCTGATGGCAGGATACATTGCGAAAGTTTACCATAAAGTAAAATTCAAACGTTCTATATATAGATGAGATAATGATGAAAGAGACATGGAAGAAGAATATTACGTCATTGCATCAGCTGGGCTGATGTGGGCGCCAGAAGAAATTGTACGACTTGACCAACTTGGATGAGAATTATGAGACCAGAGACTGGAGATGAGAGTGGGGGCTTACTGAAGAGTGGAATTCTACAGAGGTCCTTTTCGTTGGAGGTGGTGGTGATGAGGATAAAATAGTTGTCTTAATAGAGAAAAGGATAAATTCCCAGATAAGCTCTTAAACTTGAGAGCCCAAAGAAAGATGCAGTAGGTAGGTGAGGGAATGTTCGTTGTAGACGTCAATATTTTCATCCGTCTTCATTGGTTTCTTTCTTTGATAAGATAAGGAAGTTCAGTGAAGAAATAGAACCCAGTTTCATGCTTTTCCTTCTAAACTTGTATGATCCGAAAAAGAGAAATATGTTGTTAGAAACGCCATCTGGTTTTTTTCCTGATAATTGTGGGCAATACAGCACGCTCATATTAACATTGGCGTAAAATCTTCACCCATTTAAAACTGAACATAATTTTCCTGCAAGTCTTTTGCTCACTAACTATAAAAGATTAAATGGTTGCAAATATTCCGACAGAGTCATTAGAACATCCGTCAAAACACTATTTCATGAGTATATTTTGTTAAGATTTTTTTTCTACGACTTATATAGGTTGCTGAAAATAGATCATTTTTTCATAGAGATGCTGACGTTCGCAAGTTTGGATTCAGGGAAAAAGTATTGGTTAATCTCGGATTCCTTTCATATGGAGCAAGCAAAAGTTGATATCAAAGTAACATTAATAAAATAATGTCAGTGAATTTGCTCATCAATAAGTAAAAATTTACCTGATTGAAGAGATAAAATGAAATATCAGAAGCACAAATAGCCTACCTACTTTTTAAAGAAAACGTTAGTGATAAAGAGATGCTCTAGATAATGAAAACACTACAAGTAACCTTTACTCTTGCTGACAACCTGCTTCCTCAGCAAAATTAGATCTATATTATTTTTTTATTTGAGAAAATCAGGATTCTCGTGTGACATATATTTTTTCATGTCACCATTAATATACCTTTCCTTATATATTTGTTCATATATATATTTTTTCATGTCACCATTAATATACCTTGCTTTATGTCAGGAAGTAAAATAAAAATAACAGAACCCAATAAGTACGTGTTGCATATAAAATCCTTAAGATCTTTCAGATCTTTTGAGTTTTTTCAACAAGTCTAACGTCACTCACAGTAGTTGAAGATTTTACACTTAAGAAAATCTTATTTGGATTTTATGCACAACACCTCCCTTACAAATTTAAATTTCAAATTATCGTAACTTCAATATTTATCGCCTGTAAATGGATGAGGAGGACTTGCGCGAACGATAAGTAGGCATAAAAAATATCTGATTGAGGGATTTTGTTATTTCCAACATTTGTTGCTCAGTTTCAGTACCTATTCTGGGCTTCCAAAACCCACAGAAGTTGTCTGTTGTTGTTCTTCGTCGTACAACGAGGAGTTAAACAATGATTACTCATCTCGTCTTCTCACTTACTTACTCGGGGTGTAAGCCTACAAACTACTTTGTTGTTTTTGTTGTTGTTGGGGAGATTGGAAAGCCTTATGGAAAAGCCGGAAAAGTTCTGAAAAGGTGTTTTGCGTAGTGTTAAAGATACAGGAATTTTAGGTTAGGATATTTTCGATTTATTTGTTAGAGTGAAAATGTAAAAAAAGAAAAAAATATTGTGCATGCTAAGCAGTATAGTAGAGTAAAAAATTTTTCTAATAAAATGTAGCGAATTTATTTTAATTTTCGTTGGTGAAACAAGGCTCTGTTGGACCGTAGAGGTTAGCACGTTTTTATTTATTTGGTATATTGAATTTAGGTTGTTTCTGTTCAATTATTTTATGATTTCACTTGTAACTAAGTATATGAACGTGTTCAATTTGTGTCCTTTTTATTTTATCCTTATTGTTAGTATAAGTAGTACTAAGTATGATTATTAATTACGAAGACAACTTCACGTAAAGTTAGGAATATAATTTTTACAACTTATGCGTGAGGGGATAATCTTGGACGCGTCCCGAGTAAGCTGGAGGTACAGTTACTCCTTGTTTTACTGCTCATTATTCTTCAGTGCTCATTCTCGGCCCATGTATTTCTTTCTCGAAAGTTAGAAAGTAAAATAAATTTTAAATAAAACCAATACTCACAGAGGAGAGCAGTCAGCTCCTGGACAAAAAATAAAATATACAACCCTAAGTAACTCGTGATGAGCGATGAAAATATTCGCCACCACTTGTCATTGCCAATAATGTAAACTTCAAGATTTTTTTTAAATATTCCATTGTTCTCTGTATAAAACCTCATGGACTTTTAAGGGAGATAATTCCATGATTATAATTAAAGGTGCGCTGTTTTCACCGAATGTTGGGTGACACTGGAATGTTGCCTCATGAAATACAAGTGGACATTCAGAGATGTCCCCTCCCCCTTTTTTTTCAAATGTCATGATAGGAATCGAAATTCTTTCAGTAAGCAGTTTTCCTTTACCTAAAGACTAAAAATTACTCAATTTGCAAACCACTCCATGGCATTGAGAGTTTAGATAAAAATAGTGGTTGGCGTGTTGACTTTTTGTGATACATTACCTTTTCAAGTCATTTAGGTCGAGCAAGTCTTCAGTGGAATTTAATCAAGAAAAAACCCTACTTACTGTCTGCGACCAACATTTAAATATGGAGAATTAAGGGTTATCATTGTTTGCTTTTTATTGATTAAGTGATAAATCAATAGTTGGATTAACCTGTATAATACAGTTTTTTTTACAACAGACCAGGAATCTAAAGTTGCGTGTCAGACATTTTATTTTTCCATATTCACTCTTTCCAGCTGTTCTCCGTCCTAGGTTGGGAAACTTAACTTCAATTTTTCCGTTTTTATTTCCGAATATTGAAAACCGGAGCATTATCACTGCATTCAGACTCGAAGCTTCACAAGATTCTCTCCGTTTCTAATTTTTGTTGTGTTTATTTTTACTCTTGCGATGGATTGTCTTCACATCACAAGGATTTCAGTTGCCTGACACTAACTTGATGTATTATCTAATAAATATATTACATGGGCAATGACACAGGCATCTCAGAAATGTAAAACAGAAAACATTACAAATTTTATAAGCTAGAGATGTTTCAAATATCATCTACAACAGGTCGACCTTTGGTCTTGGCCTGCTACCTCGGTGGCCGCGAGTTCAATTCTCAGGCATTCCATTGAGGGGCCAAAGATGTGTATTTCTGGTGATAGAAGTTCACTCTCGACGTGGATCGGAAGTCACGTAAAGCCGTTGGTCCCGTTGCTTAATAACCACTGGTTCCTTGCAACGTAAAGACACCATACAAAAAAACAAGCTAACAGGTCGACCACTTTTAAATGCCAATAAATTTCCTTCTTATGACTGTCCCATGTAACGCGCACATGCAAATTAAATCATAATTTCACTGTTCGATGCAGTAATTAAAAATAAATCTTGCCGTGTCCTGTGTATCCATAATTATGTTAATGGTCATTAAACAATGACTTTCAGTAATCAATTGAGAGTTAAATATGCATCCTCCAATCAAAACCTCATAATATGATGAGCGTTGTATTCGTTCGTTGACCCGATATTATGAAACCTCTCAAAGTTCACCAAAGTATATCGTTGGTGCGGACGTTACCACAAGGACTGATACTTGTTATATATGACTTGATGAAATCCACAAAGCTCAACACCAACGTCACGAGACATGAGAGTGCGCGCACACACACACACACATTCACAGAAATTCTTCAATCATTGGCATGAATGTTATGGTCCAAGGTGGCCGCGGATTCGATTCCCCGGCATTCCATTGAGGGGTGTGAGAGGTGTATTTTTGGTGACAGAAGTTCACTCTCGACGTGGTTCAGAATTCACGTAAAGCCGTTGGTCCCGTTGCTAATAACCACTGTTTCCATCCAACGTAAAAACACCATACTAACAAAAAACAAACCAACAATCTTTTGTCTGCGATCTCCTGGTAAGGAAGAGGTGAAACCTTTTCTATTATCATGTAAATGAACACAAATCAGTACATAGAAGGCTCAGAAAAAGGCGAGACTTATGAGGTGTCCACAGCTTCCTAGAAAGTAGTGAATCTTTCTAAACGTAGTCAATGGCGCCAAGGTACTTGTTACAGTTTGAACACTTGGAACAGATACCGACAGCATTTTAGGGCATAAATACCCTCTAGATGTCTGCCTTCAAAGTTGCATTCCAAATAACATACAACAAAATACTAACACAAATACACAAGCTTGCTGAGAGAAAGTCCAGGGTTGACCTCTTAGTAGTGTGGACAGATGCACACTGGATTTTGTGTGGTCCCAGACCCGTTTGGGCCTGCCAATCTGTGGTCACAATTCTTCCCATGAAACTCTGGAAGTTCCATTTAGGGGGAGAATTCCCCCCTGGTTGAGAACTACTACTCTAGATGATGGTGTGGCAATAAGAGAAAAAGATAAAAGTTGTTTGGGGAAAAAATGAAGAGAACATTCTATTGGACATTGCTTAATTTCATTTTATATACATTATTATTTTTTTTTTTTTTATATAAAATTTACCGACTTACATTGCTAAATAGAGTGCCTCTGTCGAATCAATCACTTATGAGTTCGGTCAGATAGAAGTGTACAGAGGTATATACGAGGCATATTATTTTAGAATCTTATTATGTTCGCTGACTATCTCTGTGTAAGTACCGACTTAATCCAAAATATCTTCCGGGAGAGAAATAGGAATTTGATATATGTATAACAAATTCCCAATATTGCATTTACATTTTAATCAATTTCGTTTTGAAAGGCCGCTAGACTCCCATA
>NC_087219.1:56019458-56026958 GCF_015104395.2 Macrobrachium nipponense | reverse complement strand
TACAAGCTCACTAACAAAGATAAATGCAGAATGGTTTCTCCTATTTACATAACAAAATGAAACCTTACAATACGTGAATTGGGGAAACAGTGCGGTAATGAAATACTTGCTGGCCAGTTTTGCAGCGGTCGAAATCAGTGGTCAAGGCGACGGCTTCACAAAAGGAGACGGCAGAAACTTCAGACGGCTTCTTGACTTCGTACTGCAGAAAGAAATGTCTAGTCTTGATACTCGAAGGCGGGTTGCTCCTCAAAACCACTTGTAGGACGTTTCTTCTCTGAAAGGGGTTGCTCAGCGTCGAGATATCTCTCTCTCTCTCTCTCTCTCTCTCTCTCTCTCTCTCTCTCTCTCTGACTGCAGCCTTAACTTGTTTCCGTTCACACTCTCTCATGCGTCGTCTTCCTCTCTTACCCTTCGTCTCTTCCTTATTCTCTTATATCTGATGATCTGATCTCTACTTCCTCAGTCATATATATATTGTTACGAAGTGCCAAGTATCTGGTTACCATGCATCAAATATTACCTCACCAAAAGCCAGACACCTGAACCCTCATAACACATTTAAACGACTGAATACTCTAAAGGCAACAGTGATCCCTTAACACTTACCAGTATTGCAGAAAATCAGACTAAGTTCATCAAAACAGGTGTGAGGTAATCTTGTAAGTAATTAGATTAATCAAAGGGCATCACTCCATCAACAACTTTCAAAACTCTAAGTATTTCCCTGATTTCAGAAGTCTAAGTACTTCCCTGGTTCTAGGTCACTTCAATTAAATTGAAGGAAAGCAAATCAATTACCACTCTATGTTTCTACCTAACATGAATATAATCATAATTATATATATTTATACTGGTGTAAGATAAAGAAAACACTTATAAAAATTTTAAATACAAAAATTTATTATTAAATTCAAAATTTATAAGTGAAATTCACAATATCAGGGAAAATTACTGTTACTTGAAAACAAAGTAAAGTTTAATTAATTCTTGAATCAAATTAAGTAAAATTAAATCAAAATTAATTTATCACAAAATTCAAGAAAATTAATTCAATCAAAATTCAAAAGTGTTAGGCAATAATTGAAAATTTGAAATTAATTCACAAGTGCTAAATAACAATAAAACTTGAAAAGAATTCTAAGTAAATGCAAATTAATTCACAAGTGTTAAATTTAATTAAATGTGCAATGATAAAGCAATGAAAATAACTAAGTCAATTAAATGGTGAATGTAAATGAAAATATAAAACAAAAAGACACACTTCAATAAGAAAATGAATAAGTGCACAAACAATGGAACAGACACACAAAAAATATCAGCAATGTGTAAAAGTGTAAATCTTTTTCATTCAAAATACTGTAATCAACAGTTTTTACAAACCTTCGTAACAGACAACAGTTCCTATCAATTATTAGTTAAACACAATTCCTATCCGTTATTAGTTAAACACACTCCCTATCCATTATTAGTTAAACACACTCCCTATCCATTATTAGTTGCAACTAATAAAAATATAACACACTTTACCTTTTTTGGTATACCAACTTCTTTCTTTCTCTTGTATATTACACTTTCACAAAAAAAAAAACAGGCGCCGTTACGAAATGTTTGTTCAGATTCCACAAAAGAAATTAAATAAACTAAATAAATTCTAAGAAATATCAAATATACAATTCTCACAAGTTATGAGTGACCAAATTTACGTTACGTTAAAATAATCTCGATGTCGAGTGAGAGAGAGAGAGAGCGAGAGAGAGAGAGAGAGAGAGGGAGATCTAACTGCCTCGAGGTCTTAAGATCGAATGAAAATCTCTTCCTTTATGGATATGACAGAGCAGATGTCTCAAAACGTTCTAGGCACGAAAGCTTCTCGAAAGTTCTGAAATCTGACGCAATCTTACACACATAATGTGCAACATCCACGTGGGACTTGGCAAATACATACACGTACAAGACAAGACTGCTCAACAGATACGTACCCGATTGAAACGGAGGGTAAACGATAATTAAGATTGACATGTTTTTGATGACAACGAGCTCGCTATCAAACGCGCTGACAGAGCAGGGAAGCAAACGGATCTCGCAGACTCTAATTTTAAAGTGCTGACATAAAAGTTAAACATTTGCAGCTTTGAAAAGACAAGGATCTCTCTCTTTACGTTATATATATATATTCTTATACAAGATGTTAATGCGAAATCTGAACACACATTTTAAAACATCCTATTCTAAGCTATCTAGGAATCTGAAAAAATGTTGCACAATCTACATGACATTTCAAAGAGGGGAAACATGCATTTTGAAAGTAGCAATATATAATATACCTCCCCCCAGAAGATTTTTTATCACGGTGTTGAATCCAACGATTCGCAACGAGATAAATAATCAGCAACTACATTGTTTTTGCCACTAATGTGCTGCACTCTTAAGTTATACTGTTGCAGGCACAAAGACCACCTGGTCAGTCTTTGATTATGATTTTTCATTTTCTGGATAAATGACAGTGGATTGTGATCAGAAAACACTACAATTTCTTCATTCCTAGGTCTATTCACATACACTTCAAATTTTTTCAATGCAGTGATTAAGGCTAAAGTTTCCTTTTCAATTGTCGAATATACTTTCTGATGTTTTTTCAATTTTGTAGACATGAAGCATACAGGATGGTAGATATTATTTTCATCTTCTTGAAGTAGAACAGCTCCAACACCACAGTCTGACGCATCAACTTGTATCACAAATTTCTTGTCGAAGTCTGGAGCTTGAAGTACTGGTCTTGAAGTTAAAATGGCTTTTACCTTCTCAAAGGATTCTTGACACTCTGGAGTCCAAATAAACTTAGCTTTGGGACTAGTCAAGTCTGTCAAGGGAGCTACTACAGCTGAGAAATTTGGGCAAAAACGACGATAGAAACCAGCCATCCCCAAAAATCTCTGTAGCTGTTTCCTGGTAGTAGGTGGGGTAGCCTTATGGATACCTTCTACATTAGCATTTACTGGAGCAAGAAGGCCTTTCCCAACTTCAAACCCAAGATACTGTACAGTTGCCTTTCCAAACTCACTCTTCTCTAAGTTGATTGTTAATCCTGCTTCTTGTAGTTTCTTGAAAACTTTCTTCAGAATCTTCAGATGTTCTTCCCACGTTGTAGAGTAAATCACGATGTCATCTAGGTATACACCTACTCCTTCTATTGATCCTAACAGTTGATCCATCACTCGTTGAAATGTTGCGGGTGCATTCATCATACCAAACGGCAGAACAGTATACTGATATAGTCCAAAAGGAGTAATAAAAGCTGACAGCAGTTTCGCATTCTCATCTAAGGGAATTTGATAATATCCTTTCAACAAGTCTATCTTGGAAACAAACTTGGCTTGCCCAATATTATCAAGTAACTGATCTATAAGAGGCAAAGGATAATTATCAGCCACACTGATAGAATTCAGCTTTCTATAATCAGTACACATCCTAAAGGAACCATCTGGTTTCTTCACTAATACACATGGAGAACTGAAGTGACTTGAACTGGGTTCTGCTAATCCATGTTGCAGCAAATACTCAACTTCTTTCTTTAAAACATCTCGATGATACGGTGATAAGCGATAGGCTCTTTGCTTGAAAGGTTTTCCATCTTCTTGAATCTTGATTTCATGCTTGGTCAGATCAGTACATCTAGGCACATCTGAAAAAATTTCGGAAAACTTCTAATTACGTCGCTTAAGTCTTCACCTTGTTCAACACTCAGATGTTTCAGTTTATCCTCCAAATTTTCCAAAATTGAAGAATTATTCATCTTGCTTGCAGCTCCCAATTCGTAGCCATAATCGTCTTCTGTAGATAAAGTTGTCTGGGTTACTGACACAGTTTCAGTTTTAGTTTCTGAGAAATAAGGTTTCAAGAGGTTCACATGTATCTTCCTTTGTCTTCTTCTTCTTTCTGGTGTTTCAATCACATAAGTTCTATCACTTAACTTCTGAATTATCTTGTAAGGACCTTGAAATTTATTAGTGAGGGGAAATCTCTGACAGGTAAGAACACTAACACTTGTTGACCAATACTAAAACTTCTTAGCTTAGCCTTAGCATCAAATCTCCTTTTCATTTTCTCTTGACTCATTTTCAAGTTTTCTAAAGAGAATTTTCTAATTTCTTTCAACCTCTTCCTTAAGTTCTTCACATACTCTGCTTGGCTTTCCTCTTGATTTTCTTCCCAATTTTCTGCAAGAATCTTCAACGGTCCTCTCACTTCTCTTCCAAAAATCATCTCATTAGGTGAACATCCCATACTTTCTTGATAAGCATTCCTAACTTCAAACAACATTAATGGTAAACCAACATCCCATTCTCTTCCTGACTCAGAACAATACTTTGTCAGCATACTTTTCAATGTTTGGTGGAACCTTTCCAAGGCACCTTGAGTTTCTGGATGATAAGCGGTTGATAACTGTTGTTTCACCCCTAACAAATTCATCACATCCTGGAATAACTTTGAAGTAAAGTTTGTTCCTCGGTCACTTTGTACAATTTCTGGTATACCAAACTTTGAGAAAAACTCCACAAGTTTTCCAGCAACTATCTTGGCAGATATGTTTCTAACAGGGATTGCTTCTGGATACCTTGTCACAGGACACATTAATGTCAATAAATACTCATTTTCTTTCTTTGTCTTCGGCAGCGGTCCAACCATATCTATAATCACTTTGCTAAAGGGTTCTCCTCTAACTTCTATAGGTTGTAGGGGGGCTTTCTTGATGGTTTCATTCGGTTTTCCAGCTATCTGGCAGGTATGACACTCACGACAAAACCTGCTAACATCTTTGTGAAGTCCAGGCCAGAAAAAATATTTCATGATCTTCTCCACAGTCTTCCTGATTCCCATATGTCCAGACTCATGAGCTACTGCAACCACTTGCTTTCTCAATGAATATGGAATCAAAATTTGATGATATTCGCCCCATACAGCATCTCCTGGATATCTGTAGGTCTATACTTCCTCATCAGTAAACCTTCCTTCAGATAGTAACAGGTAGGAGTTTGTTGCATCTCTTCTCGATCAACAACTCTGAAGAACAAATCAGTTAACGATGCATCCTTCTTCTGCAAGTCCATCAGCTTCTCTCTTGTCACTTGACCAACTTCAAGGGTTGAATTCTCAATATCTGCTAACTCAGCTACTGTAGTTTCACTACTGTCTTCAGCAACACTTTGACTACTCGGAGTCTCTTCAGGAACATCAGGTTCTTCTTCTTCGTCGTCGTCTTCTTCATCTTCTTGGGAAATCTCTTCTTGGTCAGCACTATGGGAAACTTCACTTCCCTGGAATAATTCTTCTAAGCACAAAGATCCTTCACTTGATCCTTCTTGGGTGTGTAAATCCTCAGTTTCTTCACTTACAGTCGTAGTCCTCTTCATACTTCTGGTAGTTACACAACTAGGAAACAGGTGGGGGTTATTCTTCTCCAACTCTTCTGTAGGACTAATCCTCAATGGTTTGTCTGTCACTACAGGACAAGGAATAAATGGCACACCACCAACTTCATTCCCCAACTGAACATGTATACCTTCACAGCTAGTGAGTCCTTTACAGCAAAATCAACATTCCCTGTCACCAATTCACATGACAGGTGTAAGCGGCATATAGGAGTTACTTCCTCTCCTCCTATACCCTTCAAAATAACTGAATCTCCTGTGAGACTCTTCTCCAACTGAGGGTGAGAACCACGTACTACCACACTATGGTTACTCCCTGTATCACGTAATATCTTGACTGGTACCTGCATACTTCCTTCTTGAGTTGACAGCATACCCTCATAGATATATGGCTTAAAGGCCTCCACACTCTAACCACTCACTGCTTGAGGTAACATTTCCACTGGTTGCTAACATTCAGCTTGTTTAGTTTCATTCTTCTCTGGAGTCTGATTCTTTCCCACACTGCTCTTCGTAGTTTGTTTCACAACTTGACTAACTGGTTTTGACTGCTGTTGATTCCGGTAACACTCTTGACTGTAGTGTCCTACTCTTCCACACTTGAAACAGACAACATTAGGTTTCTGTAACTGTCTTGAAAAACTGGATGAGGATTTCACATTAATTTGCTGAGCTGTATTACCTTGTGTACTCTTAGTAGTATCACTTGAAGGTTTCTTATTAAATTTGTTCCTGTTATTTGGATAAGACTTAAAACCTGGGCGTTGTTGACTCTGGTACTTGACATTGTAATTACGTTTGCTACTGATTATATTGTAATCTTCACTAAGTGTAGCGGCTTTGTCAAGTTTCTTCACTTCTCTCTCTCTTAAATAGGCTCTTATATGTTCAGGAATTCCCTTAAGATACTGTTCAAGAACAAGTAACTCTTCTAACTCATCAAAAGTTTTAACTTTAGCAGCTTCTACCCAACGTTTGAAACACCTTCTCACTTTGTAAGCATAATCTAAGAAGGTTCCCTTCTCATCTTTTCTTAAATTTCTGAATCTCTCATTGTAGTACTCTGGGGTCATCTGGTAAACTTGTAGCACACTGTGTTTAAGTACCTTGTAGTCTTTACACTGATCAGCTGTTAAGGCTAGATAAGCACTTCTCCCTTTACCAATTAAGACACTTGTAGCAAAACTGACCATTTATCCTCTGGCCATCCCATACCTGAAGCCACTTTCTCAAAGTGATCAAAAAACTCATCTGGAGCTTCTTCAGTAAACTTAGGGATTAACTTCTGTACTCTCACTACATCAAATACAGGGTCTTGATTACCTTGGTTAGGGTTAGACGGTGTTACAGGTAATGTGGATCTAGCTCTTATTAATTCCATTTCCCTTTCATGTCTTGCGATTTCTCTTTCCTCTTTTATTCTTTCTCTTTCCTCTTCTGCTGCTTTTTCTTCTTCTCTTTCTCTTCTTTCTTGTTTTTCCCTGTCTATTTCCTTTCTCTTTCAGCTTGCATTCTCTCTCTTTCAGCAAGCATTTTAGCTAATCAAATCTTCTGCTTCAATGCGTCTAAGCTCTAACTCTGCATCACTTTTCTCTTTCTTTTCTGCTTGCTTATTTATGAGATCAGCACGTGCTACATTCAACAACTCTTGAGCCAATTCTAACTCATCTTCATCAGTTATTCTACCAGAGTTTATCAATGATTCCATAGCAATACATCTTATTTGTGCCTTTACCATACTAGTAGACACATAACCACCACATGCTTCTGCTAAAGCGCTCCACTGTGCTCTAGACAGAGTGGTTTCAGACAAAACTTGGACGGAAGGAGCTGCTAAAAATTCCTGAACATTGAACTGAGCCATTTTCCTCTAAGTTATCAATTTACAATTCAATACAATAAATGCAAAACAAAACTATATGGTCACTCTCCTAACAAAATATATTCCTAACACCACCAGTATATTCTAGAGTGATAATGAAATCTGCTTTCCCAGGTCTGGGCACCATTAAACAATATTACGAAGTGCCAAGTATCTGGTTTACCGTGCATCAAATATTACCTCACC
>NC_087219.1:56011958-56014458 GCF_015104395.2 Macrobrachium nipponense | reverse complement strand
GGTTCGGAAGTCACGTAAAGCCGTTGGTCCCGTTGCTGAATAACCGCTAGTTTCATGCAACGTAAAAACACCATACAAACAAAACTAGGAAAATTATATCTAAAATCTAAATACCTCCCATTCATTTGTTCCCACATTTTACTTGGTCTAAGTTGTAGCCATCGCATCGTATCATCCGTTAAGGATGATTTTACCTTAGATTTCCATCATAAAAATTCGCTTCCCATAAAAGATAAAAAATATTTGGAAGATACAGATTTTAATTACAGAAGAGTATTAACCAGTAAGGATGATGCAAAAATTCATTTGAATTGCCTTTTCAGTGTTCGGGAAAAATATAGTTCCCATCAGTAAAAAAAGGTAATTAAACATTCGGTGAAAAATTTTGATCAACAATTCTCTTTATTTTTCAACTTTTTTTTTTTTGTATCTGTAGGAAGACTTATTATTATTATTATTATTATTATTATTATTATTATTATTATTATTATTATTATTATTATTATTATTATTATTATTATTATTATTATTATTATTTATAGAGTGAGTTGTGTAGCGACCGAGATTAACTAATCGGTACACATACATTTAAATGTTTGTAATAAAAGTGATAAAGAGAAATGTTTGTTGATGCTGATGGATTTGGATTTCTCGTTGGAGGTGATAGTAAATTTACCTCCAAGATTAATGTAGAGTTATTATGAAAACCCGAAACAGAATCTGGTCTTAAGAATTGTTTTAGTTTTTTTTTTCTGGAACTGATTAGGTCGAAGTTCCATTGCAGAAACACTCCTTAATGAGCAATTACTTAGAGATTGCAGTTAGACATCTACCAATAGGTTTTATGATTTTCAATGCTTGTTGTTTTCAAGGTCTCTGATATAAAGAAACGAAGAATACTTCAAATCATAGTGCTTGAAGATGTTCGTTATTATAAAACTGTAATGAAATCATATGGCCTTTATGTATTACGTAATTATCCCCAGTATTGTTATTGTACCATATCTTGCAATTTAACCTCAAATTAACATTTTCGACTAAAGATTAGAGTTATATGTATAAACACATGTAACGACACCAACTGTATTTTGCTATCAACTTCAAAAAGAAACTCATTAACATCATAGAAAATGTTTCTTTATTAATTTTTTTTAATAACACTGATATTGTTCGTGAAGAATAGTTCATTTCGAAGTCCACACAAGCGTCTGTCTAAATTATATGTTACAGGTACGAAATGATCGTTGAAAAAAAGTAAAATGAATAGCAATTTTTACTTTTTTTCACAAATGGTTAATTGCCTTTGCTATTGATGTAATATGTATTTTTCTCTGAACACTGAATATCCAATTCATATTAATTTTTGTCGCATCATTATTGAGAAATATTTTTCTGATGTTAAAAATCTATATTTTATATTTCCAATATTTCCCAATTTTTATGCGGATGCTTCGTTTCCCTCGAACGTTTTGCTGCTGAAAATCTGATGCAAATAAAGTGTTTAATGAATGAAAGAATTCGACCATTTTTATGTTCATATGAGTCCACAAAAAGTCATATTCGTTATTCCTTCTTTTCTCTTCAGGTATTAAACCAAGCTTAACAAGATCTCACAACCCATATATATATATATATATATATTATATATATATATATATATATATATATATATATATATATATATATATATATATATATATATATATATATATATATATATTATCTCCGCACGAGGACGGTAATATGAACACGTTCAGTTGAAGGGTATCGTACATCCGTGGATCTGAGCGATAAATTTGTTGCGTGATGGTTGGTCGACTGTTGGCGTTCACACTTACATTGGAATAACACGAAGATGACATTCTCATAGACATGAAGGAAGTAGTGAGGCTTCAGCAAAAAAAAAAAAGAAAAAAAAAAAAAGTCATGTTGCGGCTCCTTACATAGGGCGAAAAAGAGAGCTCGTGACGGTCAGAAATGACTTCCTGCTCACGTAATCGTCAGTTAGGAATATTGTAAGTTGGTGTGAATAAAGTGAATGGTGCGTGTTTAATGCTTGACTAGAAGGAAGGACTCGGAGCTATTAATATTAAAACTCGTTAATCCGTAAGTTTCCGGAGGCTTATCCTACCCTCCATGTCATTAATTATTAGGCTCCTCTTTTCTCTTATGTATATTTTGTTCAGTTGTAGGGATCACTAGTGAAGAGACCGTGGAGGGTTTTGAAACGTCTGAAGAAATCAACATAATAGCGAGATGAAGAAGGTGAGATGGATTCCTGGAATATCTCTCCTGGAAAGGAGAAGGAGTCGAGATATAAGAATGTGTGGTATATGTAATGTAAAGGAGAACATTAGGGGAGCTCGTCTGAGATACCGTGACCATGTAATAATAATAATAATAATAATAATAATAATAATAATAATAATAAAATAATAATAATAATAATAATAATAATAATAATAATTCTTTATTTCCAATATTTACATTGGGTATTCAT
>NC_087219.1:55979458-56006958 GCF_015104395.2 Macrobrachium nipponense | reverse complement strand
CTTTCCTATTGAAGGCAACACAGGGAATCATTTTGTGTATAAGATTACTTCTGAAATTATAGAAGGTAACACAGGGAATAAATTTGTGTACAAGATTAATTCTGAAATTATAGAAGGCAACACAGGGAATAAATTTGTGTACAAGATTAATTCAGAAATTATAGAAGGCAACAGTGGGAATAATTTTGTGTACAAGATTAATTCAGAAATTATAGAAGCCAACACAGGGAGTAATTTTGTGTATAAGATTACTTCTGAAATTATAGAAGGGAACACAGGGAATAATTATGTGTATAAGATTACTTCTGAAATTATTGACCAGAGTTTTGAGAACGTGAACAAGCAGATGGAGATCAACGAGATAACAAACAATGAAGGATTAAGAATCGATCAAGGAGATCAAGAAGACTGCAGGAAAGGGGCTGGAAAAGCTGGAGATCAATGAGCAGTTCATCCCAGGGATCAGAAACGGAAAATAACAGATGTTTGAAGGGACACATATATACATCCGAGTGTCTCTGTTACCGCCTTACTGTATCGATACCTAATGAAGTAGACTGTTTCTTTGAAAGCTAGTACATACTTGATAAATTATACTTCGTAATGAAAGAATCTGGAGTCTAAACCATCCCTTCTTATTTATCTATCTATCTCTAATATATATATATATATATATATATATATATATATATCTATATATATATATATATATATATATATATATATATATATATAAATACGATATATATACATACATATATATATATATATATATATACGTATATTTATATATATATATGTATGTATATAATTAGAGGTCCACCGGAACTTGGTTCCGGGCGGTTACCTCCGGTTGGAACCGGAAGTTTTATTTTACATCTAGGCAGTTATCATAAGGCTTACATTTCCCAGCTCTAACTATTTGCATTTATTCCAATTCTTTATATTTTTAAACTTTTTATTACATAATTTCATTAAGAGTCTTCATTAAGAAAATGTGAAGTGGTTAGTAATATACAGAAGTTATCTTTCAATTTTTCTATTGGGAAACTTGCGGGATAAACGTTATCGTTAACAAAAATTATAATGGCTAAGAATTAAGATTTGTTCTTTAGTTTATTAACGTATGGTAAAAGGTTCAGAAAAAAGTAACTTATCTTCAATTATAAACGAAAACTGAAATCTGATTGTAGTACCAAATTTATAATTAATGTTCTGCTAATAAAAACTTTTTACTCATATTTTCAACCATTTATTGGTGGAAAAAAAAAAAGTTTTCCTTTTCTTCATTGATATACCAAAACATGATTGTACTAAAATTTGCATTTATTTATTTGCTTGGATTTGTGAGCTGGGATCGAGAAAGATTATGATGGAGTAAAAGGAGTTGTTCTCTCGTACGAGCCCCGTAGTTGTGTAGTGCCGTCAGTGAACCTCATGGGGTGCACTGTAGGCATTACTTAAGGTTCTTTGCAGCCTGCCTTCGGACCCTACCTGCAACCACTTTCGTTCCTTTTACTGTACCTCCTTTCAGATTCTCTTTCTTCATCTTACTTTACACATGGGAACATGTTTCACAAAATTCAATTTCTGACTCTTTTAGGTCCAAATCCAGTTCTTTCCCATTAGATTCCGAGGTTTGGTCCCGTTGTGAGTCAGAAATGTATTTCTGTGAAACACGTTTTCATGTGTTCAGTGATATCATACTTCATGTTGAAGTGGTGTTAATTCGAATGAGGTGTTAACAATTCGAGCCCTGATGGGTCGGGAAGTTGAGTAAAATTCGCTGCCATGTTGGGCACTATAATAGACGACTGTCTGGGAAAAACCTCAGTCATGTAGTAGTTAGTTTCAAATTTCTTTTTATGACCTTCACGTCCGAATTACTAATGCCCAAAGCTCTCACTCGAAAAACCGGGGTTCTGTCTCTGTGTCAGGCAGAAGATATATTTATATGTATATATATATATATATATATATATATATATATATATATATATATATATACATATATATATATATATATATATATAATATATATATATATAATCCACGTAAGAGTGGAAAAACAGCGCCTCAGTAGGGTGGTCAGTATGTTGTTGGCGTGCCGTTTCGCTAGCCGCCAGTTCGATTCTCGGGCATACATTGAGGTGTGAGAGATGTGTATTTCTGTTGATAGAAGTTCACACTCGACGTGGTTCGGAAGTCACGTAAAGCCGTTGGTCCCGTTGCTGAATAAGCACTGGTTCCATGCAACGTAAAAACACCGTACAAACAAAACAAACAAGAGGGAAAACTGGGCATTTGCGAAAGTACCTTCGTTGCTTATTTTACATTTTCAAGTTAACACTAAATACAGAGGTAGTTGACAGAGCTTTATGTACAAAATGAGAACGGGTTTGGGGTTACAGTTTCTTGATCTGGGTAGCATGGTCTTCAAACAGAAAAGATAAGGACAAAGGATCAAGGGATGATCCAGGGTGGAGATTAAAATTCCTGGTGCACATGGCTTCAATAAATACAGTTTCCAGCAGGTTCCTTTTCCAATGGTCGTTGACCTTGCAGATTATCGATGACTTATCCCAGTTAATAGTATGGCCTGTATTAAACCACTGATCCAAAACGCCATTTAGTAAGGGAATTTTAGCATCAGAACTGGCCGAACCGGGAAAAAATGTTTAACCAAATAATTCCTTCACCAATTTGTTCTGATAGGTACTTTGTTATTACCAAAAAAAAAAAAAAAAAAAAAAAAAAAAAAAAAATATATATATATATATATATATATATATATATATATATATATATATATATATATATTATATATATATATATATATATATATATATAAAATAAAATAAAATAAAAGAATAAATAAGCCTAACGTCCGGTGCCTCTAGCAACAAATTTTCCGGGGGCAAAAAAACCCCGAGATCGCGATTTTTTTTCATTTTTTTTTTTTTCATTTTGGCGTTATACTCTTAAACTATGCATTTCATAAAAAACACAGAAGATTAAATTACCTTCCTAATGACATGATGTATACATTATATTAGCATAGCCCCTATAATTCGACAAATCTTTGTTTAAAACCCAGAAAATGCTTTTTTTTTTTCCGAATTGTATCTTTCAACCTGCACTATTGATATATAACATTGTCTCTATAAGTTGTCGGTATAATGATGTATAATGATTTATATTTTACCCAAGTTGTGAAGGTGGTTTTGAAAACGTTCCCAATAAAGTTCCATAAGTGGGCTACTTTTATGATTTCTAATCTAAGAATTCGCTATGGTCAATATGACTCATCATCTTATTCATTTAAATTTTTATTTCAAGTGCGGAAAACTTTTTTATTTATCTCATATATCGAATGTGAAAGTAGCGCACTGATGGAACTTCATTGGGAACATTTTCAAAACCGTGCGGTACTATCTTCACACATTGAATAAAGTATACATTTTATACGCGAAAACGTTTTCAGAAAATGCCAATTTAAAAAGTTAAAAGACAAAATTCGGAAAAATGCATTTTCAGTGTTTTAACATCAACGTTTGTCAAATCATAGGAACTATACTAACAAAACAAATTCTACATCATTATATATCATTCTGTCTACGTTAATTTTGTACACAATAATGTTCTCGATAAAATGCATTGTTTAAGAGTATAACGCGAAAATGTAAAACAAGTCGCGATTTGGGGTGGGTTTCTGCCCCCCCATAAAAATTTTGCCTTGTGCCCCAGGTGTTATTATTATTATTATTTATTTATTTATTTTTCAATACTAGGTATCTATCAGAACACATTGGTGTAAGAATTATTTGATTACAAAAACTTTCCCAGCTTGACCCATAGATTCCCTCCCTAATTGTATGTGATGCCTCTTGAAAAGGGATATTTGTGTTGGGAGCAATTCACTTTTAGTCCTTTTGATGTTTGGCTGATATACGATGTACAATATTGTTTGAATTGGATGAACTATTCTTAACTTATTTCTCAAAAAGTTAATATTTTCAAGTACTAAATTAATATCAGTATTTTTTAAAGTGGGCATTGCAGAGAATATTCTTAAGTTTTGTGTTAACTGTGGTTGGATTGTACGTAATATGATTTTTTTTTTCTTTTTTTTTTGCAGTGGAACCCCCGTATTCGCGTTCTCAGCATTGTGGACTCGCGTATCAGTGGATTTCTCTATGGACCATATAAACCTGTTATTCGGAGGAAATTCGCGCATTCGCGGCATTTTTCTATGAGAAATATCCTTTAGTTACTTTATTTTCATATCAATTTCATGATTAAATATACTTTTTGTGATAAAAATAATAAAACCCAGGTATAAGCATTCTTAGTGGGGTTTTCCTGTGTTTGAACTAACACAATAGACAGTTTTAAGCGTTTTTATTGGGGTTCTGGGTATTCGCGGATTATAGCTATTCGTGTGTGTGTGTGTGTGTGGGGGGGGGGGGGGGGGGGGGGGGGGGGGGGGGGGGGGGGTTCTGGAGTGCATCCCCCGCAAATTCGGTGGGTGTATTCTTACAAAGGTCCAAAAATTATGGAGGATAAAATAATGGATCTCCTATTTTATCAATAATTTTAAATTCACCTTCCAAAAATTCAGTACTTCAAATTCTGAGAGCTCCAAGATATATACAGGAAAATGTTGAAACTTCAATTTATTTAGCTTGGTTAGAATAAAAAATGAATATATGACAAATTATTCTTGGGTTTCCTATACACTTTAAAACACAAATTGGTGTTATTTCTAATGAATAAAATGTATAAAATTGGAGTACAATTATTTTCTTCATATTCTATTGTTAATTTTATAGATAGTACAAGATTATTATCTGTATTCATGAAATCAGGGATATTTACATTATATTTTACGACACAAAAGCTATCGTCTATGTAACCCAAAATAATTTAGAGAATAGATTTCTTGGAACAAGGCTAGACTTGAAGAATTCCACGTAGATATTAGACAATAGGGATGAAAGCTGGTTTCCCAGAGCTGTACCAAATATTTGCTCATAAAAATTGCCGTTAAAAGTGAATTTACAATTTTTAATGCAAAGGAATATCAAATTAATAATGACATTGGTGTGATGAATATAGAAGATAGTCATCAATAGGTACTTGATTAAATAAAATATGTCGCATCAAAACTGGTTAATTTATCAGCACTTGTTAGTTCAATATGAGAAAGTCAAGAACAAAAATTAACCGAATTTTGTAAACGGGAATTTAAAATAGTGCCCAGACAAGGCGTTAGTAATTCAACTAAATATCTAGAAAGATTATAACTAATAGTACCGGTTGAACTGACAATGGGCCAAATAGAGAAATATCTTTTATGGGTTTTGATTAATTCATGCATGTAAGATAGGGATGGGCCAATCGTTGAAACTTTCTCTATTATTGGGCCAAATTCTTTTAGTATAGCTCTTATTTTAGAGTTGGTACTCTTTACGACCTCAGCTAATGAGACATTCCTTAGTTTTTTGAAGTACTGGAATCAGATAATAAATTTTCCATTTTTTCTACATAGTTCATTCTATCCATTATTACATTATTGCGTGTGTTTTCTGTTCTTAACAATTTTATTTTTATTTTGTTTTTTATCAGTTTCTTTCGTCCGCTTTTAAAATTAGTCTTGTATATAGCTCTTTTAATTTTATATTCATATACTGTATTTTATTGTTGTAGATATCCCTGAGGATGTGATTATGAATCACGAAAGCTTGGAATAAATGGATACTGTGTCCTCTGCTTCTGAATTCCTGCCCTTCATCTGGATGAGAATGTTATGTGCGCTATATTCGCCCTTACTTCCTGGTTATTACAAAACAGTTGATTTGTCGGCTTTAGTAATGTGTATATTTTTATGTTTCTTCTTTTCCTGAATTGCATCTATAAACCTTTTTGGAAAAATCATCATTTATTAGGTATTTGAAGTAAGCTGAAGAAAAGACCTTTCCCAGTTTGGCTATCTCTGAAATGGTGTTCGTGCACGAAATGTCATCCATAATCGAGTTTTCTGTTACCTCTAATTAGATTGTAATATGTCCTTCCTGCTTTATTCTTATAAAGTTCCAAAAATTATGATGGATAATTTAACGAATCTCATATTTTAGCAATAATTTAAAACTCGTATTCCAAAAATCCAGGACTTACAAAAAACTGAAAAAAGCCCTTGATCAAGTTGTAAAAAATCTAAATAGCACAGTGAAAAAAATCCTTAAAATTGTCAGTAAAATTTCCTTCGTTACCTTACTTGTACGGATTGGTAAAAACGCACAAAGAAAATAATCCTATGCGGCCTATTAGTACTGTTGGCTCAGTTTCTTATAACCTTTTGAAATTTATTACCAAGCTCTTGTCGCCGTTTCTTGGAACTATCTCATATTCTCATATATAATTTTCTAGATTTAGCTGAAAAATTAAACAGTCACTTTTTGCCTCACTGATGCATTCGTTAGTTTTGATGTTTGTTCTCACTTTATGAAAGTCCTTTTGATTGTATTTTAGAGTATGTTAGTAATGACATACCTCTAACTGTAAGTCATATTATTTCACTCACTAGTTGTGCATTTGTAATCGTAAGTTTATATTCAGTGGTGGATTTTACCAACAAATACTTAGTATGGCAATAGGCATCCCTATATCCCCACTCCTGTCAAACTTGTGTGTGGAATTATTTGAAAAACGATATCTACCTAATGTTATTTACATTCTTAAATTGGTATAGATATGTTGCCTATATTTTAGCTGTTTTGCCAGCTGCTATTGCTGTAAATAATTTACTCTCTAATTTTAATAACAAGGTACCATCCATTAATTTTACTTTAGAATCAGAAAAAGACAATTCCCTCCCTTTCCTAAATGGTCTCATACGTAGAGAACCATTCCAATGTGTTTTTGTGAGCATTGTGCATTGTCAGTCCCTTGTAATTCGACAAAGAAATTGATTACGTAAGAAAAATAAGGACAGATTTTTGTTATCTTTGACATGTACTAGATATTTGTTAGAATTAAGAGCACAAAAAGTTTTATAGGGAAAATAATTTGGAGAAAGAAACCCCTAAGAACATTCATAGCTTGCCCTATAGCAATACACTTAATGGAATGTTAATGAAAAAATAGCCCAAAGGAAAACAGCAGCATAATATATAAAATTCCATAATTGGACTGCCGCTCTTTGTATATTGGCCAATCTAACAAGAATTTAAAAGTACAGATTAAACAGTATAAATAGTGAGTCAAAACTGGGCAAACATCCAATGCTATATTCATTCATTTTAGTGAAAATTCTCACAGGGTAAATTGGACTGAAAGTTCAGTGATTGCCAGATTGAAAGATTTCTCTTCACGAAATCTTTCAGAATCCGCTACTATACAGCTTACTTCCAGTTGTAATTTTAATCTTTGCCCTTGGATGTATTATTTGGACCCCTGAATTAGTAAAATGTCCAAGAATGACGTAAAAGATAAAATCACTGGCTTGATTACAAATTAGTTACCTTATATATATATATATATATATATATATATATATATATATATATATATATATATATATATATATATATATATAATATATATATATATATATATATATATATATATATATATATATATATATATATACATGTTTAATAGAATTTTTTGTAAGAAAGAAAAATGTATTGTTTACCAAATGGAGAGTTATCGAGTTGTTCTTTTTATAAAACCTTTTGGTGGTCAATCACTTTTTTTGTATATTATTTTTGATTGTCTTGTCTCTGCTTCTGAGCCTTTGGGCCTAATCTTTCTTTTCTAAAACCTCTTAACCCTGTTTTGGTAGATGTACGTTTGGTAGATGTACTAATTCTTCATTGTTTTGGATTCAAGGTACATATTTTTTTCTTTGCAATCGCCATCTGTCATTTATACGAGCTTTCTCTGTAAACTTATTTTTATATTTCTTCAGTCTGCTAAGTAAAGGGCAAGAAGTCGAAAGGCCTTTCAGTACTCTATCGTTTCTCTTTCCTTCATGTATCTCGTCTATGTATGTATATATATATATATATATATATATAATATATATATATATATATATATATATATATATATATATACACACACACATACATCGAGCTACAAATGTCCTTTAATTCTCTCTATCTCGGAATTAAGATATTTTCATATATATTAACTGAAGGGGAATTTTTTTAGTACACATATGAAAATATATTAATTCCGAGGTAGAGAGAATTGGATATTAAAGGACATTGTAGCTCGATGTATTTATATGAATCACGGTAATGTGATAAAAATTCATAATATAATATATATATATATATAGTATAATAATTTATTATTATATATAATATATATGTATATAGATATATATATATATATATATACATATATATATATTATAGTATATATATATATATATATATATATAGATATATATATATATATTATATATATATCGAGCTACAATGTCCTTTAATATCTAATTCGCTCTACCTCGGAATTAATATATTTTCATATATGCTTAACCGAAGGGGAATTTTTTCTGGAGAATAGATTTACCTGTACTTGGGCGCGAACGCAGGTACATTAAAATCCAGGAACGTCAGGGAAGCTATACCACTCAACCACCGCGAGAGGCTTAAAGGTTTATGTATATGATGTTGTCTCCAAACCAACGAATACTTCAGCGCGAGAAAAGTATTTGAGGTGAGAGACGGCATAAACCTTTAAGCCTGTCGCGGTGGTTGAGTGGTGTTTAGCTTCCCTGACGTTCCTGGATTTTAATGTACCTGCGTTCGCGCCCAAGTACAGGTAAATCTAATTTCGAGAAAAAATTCCCCTTCAGTTAAGCATATATGAAAATATATTAATTCCGAGGTAGAGCGAAATAGATATTAAAGGACATTGTAGCTCGATATATGTATAAAAAAAATGAATCACGGTAATGTGATATGACTTATATATGTATAAATATATATATATATAATATATATATATTATTAGTATATATATATATATATATATATATATATATATATATTTATATATTATATATATATGTGTGTGTGTGTGTGTGTGTGTGTGTGTGTGTGTGTTTGATACACAGAAGGATAGTAATCTATTAATACGTTTCTTGAATCGACTTTGATTTAAGGCACATCCATTAAGCATTCAGACGCATCCGGGGGAAGGCACTGCATTGATTAATCTGAGGTTCCGTCACAACGTGTTGCATATTAATCCTTGTCTTTAAGACGCTGATTAAGAACAGCTTGGAAGACGAATGACTCATTACCGGAAGTTATTATAAGAATCATAATTCATGCCTGTTTAGGTATTGATCTGTATGAGGCAGAAAATGATTACCCGTAATTACAATTTTTTTTTCTTTTATTCAGCAGGATAAGCATTCATTTTAGGTTGTAAAATGAATCTCCACTCTAAATTAGAGAACAAACATCAAAACTAAGGAATCTTATCAGTGTGGCAAAAAGTGATTTTGTTTAATTTATCAACTAAATCTAGAGAATTATATTTATGAGAATCTCAGATAGTTCCAAGTAACAAGGACAAGAGCTTGGTGTTAATTTTCGAAACTTGATATGATATTGAGCCAACAGTAGGTCATAGGCTGCATAGGATTATTTTCCTTGTGCATTTTTACTAATCCATACAAGTAAGGTAGTGAAGGAAATTTGACTGGCAATTTACCTAGTAGTTATTTTTTATCTTTAAGGACTTTTTTCACTGTGCTGTTGAAGATTCTCACATATATAATTCTCTAGATTTAGTTGATAGATTAAACAAAATCACTTTTTGCCACACTGACAGATTCGTTAGGTTTGATGTTTGTTCTCTATTTACTAAAGTCCCCATAGATTCTGTTTTAGATTATGTTAGTAAAGAACTAACCCAGCATGAATTATCTCTACCTGTAAGTCATATTATTTAACTCACTAGGTTGTGGTACATTTGTGATTGTAAGTTCGTATTCAATGATGAATTTTATCAACACATATTTGGTATGGCAGTGGGCAACTCTTTGAAAAGGCTATTCACTAAATATCATTTATATTCCTTTAAAGTGGTATGGATATGTTGACGATATTTTAGCTGTTTTGCCTGCTGAAATTGATGTAAATGATTTATTCTCTAATGTGAATAACCAGGTACCATTAATTAGGCTTACTTTAGAAATGGAAAAAGACAATTGCCTTCCTTTCTTAGATGTTTTAGTATATAGAAAACCATTTCAATGTAAATTCAGTATCTATAGGAAACCAACCAACAACTTAACTTATTCAGGCCACCATCTTAATATCAAAATATAAATTTTTTCGTCTATGTTTTTTATAAACATTGTGCATTGTCAGTCCCCAATATTTGGATCAAGAACTTTAATACATAAGAAAAACAGGGACAGATTTATGTTATCCTTTACATATTTATAGATATTTGCTATAATAAAGCCCACAAAAACTTTTATAGTGTAAGCATTTGATATAATAAAGCCCACAAAAAGTTTTATAGTATAAGTAACACAGAGAAAGATACTTCTAAGAACATTCTTAGCTTGCCATATTTTAGGGGTTTGAAACCATAAAATATTGTTAGAATCTTTTAATGTCAGCCTCGTTTTTTCTTATAATAACACACCAAAAGGAATGCTAACAAAAATGGCCCTAAGGAAAGCAACAACATAATATAAATGATAAAATTCCATGTTTGGATTGCTCCTCATTTTATATTGGCTAATCTAGCAAGGATTTAGAAGTAAGAATTAAACAGCATGAATATTCTGTCAACACTGGGCAAACATCCAATGCAACCTGTTCTAAGAGCCTTACGAATTTGTTCCCCAGATTTCCTGGAAAAAGAATTTGAACTAATTCACAAGCAACTTTCGTCTTTAAAGTATCCTGACCATATAATTGAGAAAGCAATTCACAAAGCAAACGACATTTTCTACCAACCCCCTAAAGACAAGACCAGAGATACACCCAACAATAAAATAAAAATTCCACATCTGGACACGATTAAGAAGGTGACTCAGACTCTCGGAAAATCTAACCCTTTTGCATTTACTTACCCAAACACTTTAGCCAAATCCCTGATTAACATCCAACGAAAGACATTTCCCAAGGACACTGGGGTCTACCAAATCCCATGCCAGGACTGTGACCAATCTTACATCGGATTTACAGGTAAATCACTTCCCCAGAGATTAATATAACACAAACAGTCAGTTAGGTATGGACAACAGAACTCGGCTATTTTCAACCATATAAATGAACAAAACCATAGAATAAAATGGAATTTGTCACGTGTAATTTATAGCAGCAACTGCCGGTACAAGAGTCAAATGATGGAATCAGCCTTAATAAAAGAGAGACAGGTAATGAACATCTCAAAAGGAGCATGGGTTTCAGATATGATCGACAAGGTTTTCATTCAACCAACGCTTAAGAAGATTAAAGGAAGATTATCAGCGGGGGTGACCTAAATTGGCTTGTCTATGGATGGACCTCTTAGTATAAATACCACCATTTCTGTAAACTTTTCTCATTCATCTACCTGAAGAGGGAGACAGCAGTCTCTGAAATATAGTACTATTCTCTCTATATTTTGGTGTTTTTGTAGGCTCCTTTTATTTTATTATTATTATATATTATATATATATATATATATATATATATATATATATATATATATATATATATATATATATATATATATATATTTACCGTAAAACGGATTAATAGTGAATATTTACTCTAGAGGAACAGGTCGCCAGAAACACAGCTAAATACTTTACTGCTATTTATTTACAAGAGGCTCGTACTGGCCTGGACAAAAGTAAATGCTATTGGTCCCCACGTGGACTTATAATCTCTCACAAATGGATAATAGATGGCTCAAAATGGAATTTATAAAAGCTGGTTTCATAATCTTGCAGGAATGCAACACTTGCGGGCAGACAGACTTCGCACGTGACTCAGGGAATCTGGAAAAGGATCCCAGATTACACAAGATAAAAGAAAAAATGACTTCTTTCTTTGGTTAAGGATAATTAGTTCTCTAACACTGGGGCAAAGGAACTCTAATGTTTTACTGAGGTATGCACTGAAGGCTTAGTCTTTAACAAGTCACAAGGGGGAGCACGTGGCCCGATGAGGACAAAGGGCTTTTGATGTAGGAGGGATAAAAATGAGACTTGAAAATGAAATTAGCAAGAGTCGTATGGTAGTAAAATGTGCTGGTTTGGAGTTTACACTTTAAGACGTACCTGGATGCAATGTTCAGTGTGGGCCCTTTGTGGAAAAGTGCGGCGTCCGGCTTGGTCTCAGATTTGGGCGCGCCAATAACGCCGTTAGGCTTAAGTGTGGGAGGCTGACTGGCCTGACATCCGTCCGAAGTCACGAACTGCAGTCGACTGAGAGAGATACTGGTTGTCTTGGAATCACGGGGCTTCCAAATACCGCCTCGGGCACTGCCTGAAAGTGATCACAACAACCAGCAAATTGGGAAGGAAAAAGAGGTCTTATTGTAGAGGTCCCTAAGATCCATCTCGAAGCCTAGCTACTCTTGTGACTTGCCTCTCTTACCCTAAGCTTCCGTCAGACCGGAAATTCCTCCCTAGCCTTCCTACGACATGCTCTCTCCCAACATCAGTTGCTTTAGGAGAAGGCATGGCTGCTTCTTTTATAAATACAATTAATAAAAAAAACTGCTGGGAAGGCGAGGCGTTCTATAAACGTAGCAGCTCCCCCTGTTAAGAAGGCATTCACTCCCTTTCGGGCGTGAAGGTTTTGGCTTAAATAATTTGATCGTCTCGACTACCCAGTTCTCCTACTCTAACTTGAAGTTTTTTTGAGCAGCGATACAGCTAACTACAGTGACCTACCTAACTTATAGGTGGAGATGCTAAGTGTACTAACTTAATGGAGTAATGTGGTCTAGCCTAAGTAATAACTACGGGTTGTCTGTGACAACAGTCTACTCTACCCCTAGATAAGGTTACTTGAAAATTCTACTTGCTACTACCCTAATGCCCTGGTACTAAATCATTAGCCTAACCTACTCATTACAGTTAATTCGAGACGCAATCATTCCAGAGTGTGGTATGCACAGCAGTAATGTGTCGCCGGAATTGTTAAAATACATGAGGTGAGTTAATGATGCGTGAGGATGATGAGTGGTTAGTGGAGTGCCAGTATGGAAATGCAATGAGGTAATTGTGACATTTACATGAGTGTTAGTATCACAATTTCTAGGGGTTAGAGGGTTAGTTTACTGGCAGAGATCAGGCTGGCTACCTTCTCTGGGTAGGTGCCAGGATCACTCTGCAAATGAATGTGACACTGTACCTCGGGCACAGGTGTCAAGGAGAGCATGTGGCTCTTTGGTTAGTGTATTAATGATTTGTTACGTCCCATCTTCTTCTTCTTCTTATTCCTCCAGTCCTAGGAGTAGATGGAGGCACCGACTCTGGGGTAAGGCCAGAAACGCCGTCAGGAACAGAGGCAGTGGTAGCCTGAGGGACTGCAGGAGGACACCCTACTTCGGTATCTGCAGCAACCGTCGTAGAGGTGGAACCTACTGCAGGGGAGGCCCTCACTTCAGCTGCTGCGACAGCCGTCGTAAGGGGAAAACTCCAGACTGACTCCTGGTCGGGCAATTCCTGGTTGTCCAGAGGAGGTGAGAATGTGAGGTCTGCCGGAGGTTCATCCTCGGGCGACAGAGGTGAAGGTGAAGAATGATGGACTGGAGATTGGCCATGGGCTACGGTAAGCTCCATGCCTGTTGGAGGATCTCTTGTAGGAGGATCCTTGATTAGGTTAGGCACCGGCGCTAGCTCGGGGCCAGGCGCAGAGGTCAAGTTCTGTGGTGGCTCTACATCCAGGCTGGACGGAGCTTGGCACTGCCCAGTGTTGCCAAGTGGCACTGGCTGAGAGTTGAGGTCGACTGGACCTGTGACGGGCACCGGAGGTGCAATACCTCTCAGCGGGCCCTTGGTAATGGGAGACTTCAGGTCATGCCCTAGGAGGAGGTCGTAACCTCCTGGAAGGTAGCTTGCAACTGCAAGTGTACATACCTTGGTAAGGTGAGGTCGTGCGACTCTCAATTGGACGGTGGGAAGAATCATCTTACTATGATTGATACCTTCACTCTTGATCAGTTGCCGTCTATCGACGGTAGCCCCTCGGGGGATTTGATCTTCCTGTATCAGGGAGATTTGAGCGCCGGAGTCATCAAAGGCTCTGACACGGCTTGGTGGATAATGACCTTGGATGGGTGCGATGGTTATAGGGCCCTGAGCTGGGGGTCCTAGTAACGAAGGATTGGTAACTGCCATTGCGATGGCAGGAATATTGTAATTCGCGCACCCTCCGGAGTTGGCAGACATGTGACCCTTGCGGCCACAGTCCCGGCAGAACTGGTTTGAGAACTTCTTATGTGTCACTGGAGTTACCAAGGCTGGCAGTGTGCTCTGGCACAGGTGAAGAGTCCTCTCTGGCCGTGATTTGATGTGGAAAGGTAGCGTGGCCCTGGAGTGGTGTGGGGGAGGGACATCCCCAGAGGAGGTCCCGTCCCAATAGGAAACCTACTCCATGCCGAATTGTACGCACTACACCTAGGCGGTGAGGTTTGGTGCACCAAGGAGTGGTGACCTGCAGGACGACTGTGGGAACGGTCTTGGACTGCCCTTCGACCCAAGTCATGGCCCACCTGATGTGCTCGTCGACTGTGGCACTGGCTGGCACTTGGTCCTGGTCTATGAGACACAGATCGGAGCCGGTATCTACCATAACTGGCAGAGTCACAGGTAGGGTAGAGCCATCCAGGGGTGCCACTGTGACTGAAGTGGTCCACACCCGCTCAGGGTGAGACCTGGACTCGGGCATAACGGCCGAGGGTGTCGTGGCACTGATCAGGTGGACGTGCCTGGTCGAAGGCACATGCTTGGGGCACCCGGGATATCCGGGGAAGTAGTGCCCTGTACCCCCACAGGCTCTGCAGGAGCCCCTCTGTTGGGCTGGTCTCTGTAAGGCATCTGACTGGTCTTGAGAGGAGGCTGAGGCACCATTCGGTTGCCTAGGAGGGTTCTGAGGAGGTTTGTGGCTCGCAGCGCTCTTGAGGCGGCACTCTGCTGCGAGGTGACCCACTTTCTTGCAAACGTTGCAAGTCCGTGGGTGTCCTTGGTGGGCGTCCTTTGGCCGTGTGGATCCAGAGAGATGACCGGGTGGCACCATGCGTCTTGGGTGGTGCGTGGAGGGGTTTGAAAGGTTTCCCAGTCGTCAGCCAGGCGACAAGCTTCCGCAAGTGTCTTGGGTTGCTTGTCGTTAAGGTGCACTGCGAGTGGCCCAGGTACACACTGGTAGAGGTCTTCCAGCATGAGCCTGTTAAACAGGTCCTGGAACTCGGTGCACGACATGGCGTCAAGCCAACGCTGCCCGGCTTGGATTTTGTGGTAGGAGTAATCTCCCCAGGCCCAACCAACTTCCTTTGCCTGACTGCGGAACCGCTGCCTCCACCTCTCTGGGGTGATTTCATAGGCCTTCGTAATGACCCGGCGAACTTCCACCAGGTCCCCTCGCTGACCCTGATCCAGTGAGCGGAGGGCAGTCTTAGCCTTGCCATCCAGGTGCTTGGCAAGCAGGGCGGCCCTCTCTATCTCAGTGGTAGGGTAGTTCTCGAATAGGGCTTCCACTTCTTCCAGCCATGCCTCGGGCTCATCCTCAGTCCACTTCGGGATGAGAGCGTTAATGCTGGCAATAGGACTGGACGACACCGTAGGTGTGGGGCTGGAAGCTGGCTGCATGGCTAGGGCTTCAGCTTTCACCTGTCGTGCCTTCTCCACCTCGAGCTCCTTCTCCTTGAGAGCTAGCTCATGCTTTCTCTCTTCTTCCCTTGCCTTCCTCTCTGCTTCTTTTTTCTTCCTCTCTTCTTCTCTGGCGGCTCTCTCTTGCAGAAGCAGATCGTCCATCTGCCCCTTCACCCACTGGGTGAGTTCCTGCCCAGTGTAACCTGCGTTCATGCCCAGAGCCATGAGTGTCTGGAGCCTCTCCAGCTCCATGGATATATGTGGTTGGGCAGCAGAAGCCATTTCTTTAGGCTGCAGTGGAGGCTCTGATGAAAAGTCTTAAAGGACTGGGTGCTCTGTGGCACTTTGGGATTGGCACCTTCTGATGAGGTGGACAAATCAAAATAGTTTGCGGCGTACGTCACACTTATGGAGGCGTTCCGTGGTTGAGTGATCCGAAATGGTGGATACTCTAATGGATTGGGCGTTCCGTAAGGATGGACACACAGGTTTGACAGCACTTAAGGCTGGTATTGCGGCACTTCGGGAGGCGTTCCCTTTGTTGAGTGTTCCGAAGGATCACTGACCCTTGTACATGGACACACTAGTTACTTGGGCGTTCCATAAGGACGGACACGCAGGTAGAATGGCTACCTGTACGGCTTGTACAGTTGCAATGGCACTTATGAGGAGGCGTTCCTTTTGGGCACTGGTAGCGTGCTGGTGTGTCCCATCGGACGACACTAAATGCAGTATACTTAAATATACTGAAGAGAAATGGTACTCTGTTTGTGGCAGAGTGTAATGGTGGAGGAGAGAAAGTAAAAGGTGGGAGTACTTCAGCAGCCAGTCGATGGACAGTGTCACAAATTAGTGGCACTGCAAAATGGTAAGACCTGACGTGCACTGGTGGTGGCCAGTCCTAAACTGGTAACGACTTCCTTGTCTGGAAGTAATGAATTTGCGTGGCACACTGTGCGGGTTGTGCTTGCGGTATACGCAAGTCTTTTGTGATAAAAATGAAAAGACCACTCGGGCAACTACAGGTAATGATAATTTTAGAAATGCTCAGTCCTTCGCTGAAGTACTCGGTAAATGAAATAAATAAATGCTTGCAAACTGCAATGGACACAGGCGCGTACGTATCACGCTCAGTGTAAATAAAAGACACAAGAGACTAAAATAATGTTAATTCTGCATGCTATAAGTAATGGTAAGATGTAGTACTCTTGGCTTCGTGAATACTGGGTTCTCTCTCTCTCTCTCTCTCTCTCTCTCTCTCTCCTCTCTCTCTCTCTCTCTCTGAGAGGGTGAAATGATATATGAAAAACTCCCTTGTATTGAATTGAACTAATAATGTTAGTTTAATATGACGCAACTTGCGTTAAATGATTTACTTACGTTAACGTGTAATGAAAGAATTGCTTTGGAATACGTTTTATGAAAATGATAACGCGCTCGCGGTGAACGATTTTTACGTTACAGGTAGCGGCTTGCGCTTATGAAATGATTTGTGTTTAAATATGAATTTCACAAAGACGCATTTTACGTTAACAATTCTTGTAATTTATTCTTTGAAGATTTACGTTAACTTTACGTAAGGATACTAGGTCCCTGTAACAAGTGAAAATGACGGTAAGGATTTTAAACAATGTTAGCAAACATTTGTAAATGAGGTTACGTTAAGTACGAAAGGAAATGAAACTTTCGCTCAGCGAGCGAGTGAGCGATGCTAGGTGAAATGGGTGGTGAGGCGAGCCAGCGGGTGCACAGCGTGTCGTTCAAACAGCTGATTCTCTGTAAACGCGAACGCGATTTACAACACGAAATTCTAATTTCTTATTCAAGGTGAATTACGTTAATTTCTCTGGCAGAACGATAGATACTAGTACCGAGATTAATATTATTTACGTTAAACTTTCAAGACTTACGTTACTTTGCTTAAATCGTTGAGATAATGCTTAAAGGGATAAAAACATGGCTGCAGCTTTGAGTGAAACGAAGGCTGGCTGGGACAGCGCACACGCGAAGCTTACCTGGGAGAGCGTGTACGCTCAGCTTAATTAAGCTGAGAGCTAAGCGGTTACCAACACTTGGAATGAAACCTACGTTAAACTGAATTCCCCTAACCTATCACAGACAAAAGAATTGTACACTTCTTTTGCCGTAACTATTAGTAAAACACTCCTAACTAGCTAGGCTTTCTACACAACAATAAACCCTGGCAAAGCACTTCCTAGTTTGATATGGTACTTTCTGGCATCTAATACACGTGTTAGTGTCTCGTCAGACGAGAACAATGCATTTACAAAATAACAGAATTCGCTCGGTGCTCTGGCCTTTACAATATAATAATATTTCCTACTTAACGCTCTTTTAAACACTTCGTAATAAAAATACTTAAACGTATCTTAAGCTAACATTTGTTATAAAATAATCATATTACGAATGAATGGTATACCTTACCGTGAGCCAGTGTGTGTCTTCTGCGCAAGTGTGCTTTGTTTTTTTTCGCTTTGAAAAACATTTACATTCGTTTTACAAGGGATAACGCGATTTACATGCTTTTTTTAAGCAAGCTAGGTTCGAATCCTCGGCGAGGTCGACACTTTTACTCGATTTACAAGCCAGGATACTGGCAAGAGTCGTCATTGTTACGTATGAGCCTGGCCTTGAGAGAGGCTCCGATACGTAAACAGGAAAAGTTAAGGGAGAACAAGGGGAAATTGCTTGAACTTACCGTAAAACGGATTTATAGTGAATATTTACTCTAGAGGAACAGGTCGCCAGAAACTCAGCTAAATACTTTACAGCTATTTATTTACAAGAGGCTCGTACTGGCCTGGACAAAAGTAAATGCTATTGGTCTCCACGTGGACTTATAATCTCTCACAAATGGATAATAGATGGCTCAAAATGGAATTTATTAAAGCTGGTTTCATAATCTTGCGGGAATGCAACACTTGCGGGCAGACAGACTTCGCACGTGACTCAGGGAATCTGGAAAAGGATCCCAGATTACACAAGATAAAAGAAAAAATGACTTCTTGCTTTGGTTAAGGATAATTAGTTCCCTAACACTGGGGCAAAGGAACTCTAATGTTTCACTGAGGTATGCACTGAAGGCCTAGTCTTTAACAAGTCACAAGGGGGAGCACGTGGCCCGATGAGGACAAAGGGCTTTTGATGTAGGAGGGATAAAAATGAGACTTGAAAATGAAATTAGCAAGAGTCGTATGGTAGTAAAAGGTGCTGGTTTGGAGTTTACACTTTTAGACGTACCTGGATGCAATGTTCAGTGTGGGCCCTTTGTGGAAAAGTGCGGCGTCCGGCTTGGTCTCAGATTTGGGCGCGCCAATAACGCCGTTAGGCTTAGCTTAAGTGTGGGAGGCTGACTGGCCTGACATCCGTCCGAGGTCACGAACTGCAGTCGACTGAGAGAGATACTGGTTGTCTTGGAATCACGGGGCTTCCAAATACCGCCTCGGGCACTGCCTGAAAGTGATCACAACAACCAGCAAATTGGGAAGGAAAAAGAGGTCTTATTGCAGAGGTCCCTAAGATCCATCTCGAAGCCTAGCTACTCTTGTGACTTGGCTCTCTTACCCTAAGCTTCGTCAGACCGGAAATTCCTCCCTAGCCTTCCTACGACATGCTCTCTCCCAACATCAGTTGCTTTAGGGAGAAGGCATGGTGCTTCTTTTATAAATACAATTAATAAAACAAAAAAACTGCTGGGAAGGCGATGGCGTTTCTATAACGTTAAGCAAGTAATATATGATATAAGTATATTATATATATATATATATATGTATATATATATATATATAATATAGATATATATATAGTATAATATATATATTTAATTTATTAATATATATATATATAATATATATATTATTTATATATATATATATTATAAAATATATATAGATATATATATATATATACATATAGATATATATATATTAACGATATAACTATAGATATATATATACTCATATATATATATGCATACATACACACACACCACACACACACACATATATATATATAATATATATATATATATATATATATATATTATATATATATATATATATATATATATATATATATATATACATACATACATACATACATACATACATGCATACAAATCTCTTATTCTAAAAGTATTTGCCCGAGAATGTGCCATGGGGAGCAGCAATATCAAATCTCTAGTTTGCATAATAATTAAATTAAATGGATTTTTTTGATAACATGAAACATGACCGCGAAACCTGAAAATGCCAAATGAATGGAAATATTGCTATGAATATTTTTGATATAGGTTGTTAATTGCATTTGATTGCCTTGCACTGCTGGGAGGGAAACCCGGAATCGCAGCTTCCCCTTTTACCGACACAAAAGAAAAGAGAAAAGTGGTGCAATTTGGATTTGAAGTAAAAGGAAAAAAAAGTCTTGTTCTTTTCTTTGCGGGAATTTTCCCCGGTTTTTAATCACTTTGTTCAAACAGCTTGTTTTCATGGTTTCAGACATAGAGGATTTAAACAAGCAAGAAGTGCGTCCAAGTTTCTTCGGTGGTATCTACTTTTCTGCACAGCTTATAATGCTGTATGTACCGCGGCCCATGAAACTTCCAGCTGCCCTGCCACCTCGGTGGCCGCGAGTTCGATTCTCTGGCATTCCACTGAGGGGTTAGAGATGTGTATTTCTGGTGATAGAAGTTCACTCTCGACGTGGTTCGGAAGTCACGTAAAGCCGCTGGTCCCGTTGCTGAATAACCACTGGTTTCATGCAACGTAAAAACACCAAACAAACAAACAAACAAAACCATGAAACTTTCAGTGGCTTGCCCAATAGCGTTGCCCAGACGGACGACCATGACTAATTTTAACCTTGAATAATATAAAAAGTAAATAGGCTAGAGGGCTGCAATTTGCTATGTTCGATGATTGGAGGGTGGATGATCAACATAGCAATTTGCAGCCTTCGATCTGAGGACGGAGAGACAAAGCCACCGCCATAGCTTTCTTTTATAGAGAACTAAAACATCATGCGATGCATTCTCCGAGACTGTATGGTATTCTTAGATTAGCCAAAGGCAGGGATTTCTGATGGATTTGTTATCAAAAAGTTAATATATTGGTAATTCGGTTATAAATAATTTAGCGCGAATTGGATGATATATAATATGCTTTCTTGTGTGATGTTTCCACTACATATGAGTGGAAATCAATCGAATTTTTGTTACGGAGAGGCAGACGAAGTCTAGGCAAGTCTAGAATTTATGATTTCCTTTTACCCTATCCAGTTACATTTCATTTTTCCTAAATCTGCATTACTGTTACGACGTTGGTTTATCACAGTGGAGTATTAGAATATGATTATCACTAGCTTAGACTGGTCATTAATACGCTTGATAAGCATGGACATGATGAGTCATTATGGGTGTCATTTACACCATCGTTTCGTAAAAAATTATATGGTGGATATATTACCATTCTTGTTGCGTTTATGTTTCTTTTAACTATAAATGTCATGTGAGAATAGATTTCACATCAGTAGGGTTTCCAAGAACACATCATCACTCAAGTCACTCGCAGCCAAGAGATATTCATCCATGACACGGATTCATATTATTAAAAATATATATTGGTCATGAGCTTCCATATGGCTCAAGATTTGTCAGATTGCTTCCTGCAGGTTATTTCATATTCATTTATAAGGAGAAAAAATAACGCGCAACTGTGTCCTAGTTACGCTTGGGAACCAGGAGGGAAGGAAAAGGAGTAATAGGTTACAGAAATGATGGAAAGGAAGAGATAATAAGTGAATTGTTACGAGTTTGTTCTGTGAAGACTCTCTTGATTCTTCCGTTGTTTCCTGAGCCTCTGAGCCTCGTAATAATCCCCCTGTATAGTAAAGCAAATGATTTACTTGGACTTTTCTAGGACAAAAGAAGTCCTGGTAAACTGTTGATGTTACTCCATATTTACATTATATATATATATATATATATATATATATATATATGTATATGTATATATATATATATATATATATATATATAATATATATACTATATATTATATATATATATATATACTTTATATATACATACATACATATTATATATATATATATATATATATATATATATATATAATATCATATATATATATATATATATGTAGAAGTGTGTGTGTGTGTGTGTGTACACACACACACACACACACACACATATATATATATATATATATATATATTGATATATATATATATATATATATATATATATATATGTGTGTGTGTGTGTGTGTGTATACATACATATACATGAAGTGCAGATCGATGATTATGGCGCTTAGGAAACCAGAGAGCAATCAGAGTGTTTTCATATAAAAAACTCGTAAACTATGCAAACATTAACTCTTATCTCGTCCTTTCTTTCTTTCTTTGCAGTAAGCATACTTGCAAGTACTTCAAGATACTCGTAGAGAGAATTATAAAGTCAAGAGCTCTTTTTAAAGTGCCTGCATCCGTGTCAGATATTATCAATAACGTTCTTGTAAGATTTTTTTTGGCAGGATTGCTATATTTATACCTGGATATGTATTGAATGTCCATGGTAAGGAAATCTCTCAGTGCTGTTAGGCAAATTCCCTCGGTAGGACGGTTAATTAATTGACATTCCCATTTGTAACAAATATTTATTTTTTATGGTCTTCTGCCGTTACTTATTCAAGTCAACTATGACAGAAATAACAACGATATACGCATGTCCATAGCACTGTAAGTTTTCAGAGCTTTGGTCGACGAACTTTGTCCGATGTGAAGTCAGAACGTTGCCGCGGTTTCTCCGCTTCTGACGTCACATCGAACAAAGTTAGTCGAGCAAAGCTCGGCCGTGTGGACAGGGCCTTAGATTCAACGTAGCCCATCCAGAGGTTCTCAAACTTTATAGCTCTTCGACCCCCAAATAAAGTTTCAAATTTTCTATCGACCCCCTAGCCTAGCATTTAATAATAAAAAAAAACATCAATGTCAAAATCAATTTGAGTATATAGTATTAGCTTAGAACTTGAGATGCAGTATGATCAGTATGGTGAAAATGTAACACACAGTAAGAGCATATGTTTAGAACATTATGTAACTTAATTCTCCGACCAAATAGTTATTCATCGAACCACTTTTGACCCTCTGAATATTCATCGACCCCTGGTCGTATATGACCCCTGAGGGTTCATATCGACTATTTTGAGAACCCCTGCCCAGGTCAGAGTATAAAATCGTTTGATTGAACCTTATTTCTGAGTTTTACGTAGTCTTCTGCCTCTGCTTTTTAAATGAAAAAATCATAACATAAAACATTATTTTATAGTTATGAGTGTAACCAAAAAGAGGACAAAGGACACGTCTTATGTCGTTAAATCAGTTTGTTGTCTTATCTCTTACGTATACTGGTAAAGGTTTAGGATCAGGTCTCTGGAAGTCTGTTCAGTAACTCACACTTTCTTCCGTTACCCATTTAAACTTGCTCTCAGGAAGTGTATTCTTGTGTCTTCAGCGTGACTGACTTATTTCGTTTTTAATCACTGTAAAAATATTCGGAATATATTATTATCATTATTATTCATTTCAAAGAACAGGCTGGATAATTATCAGTTTTACAAGTTAATATCCATATGAATATTAAGTAAACTCTGGTTTTTTTTCCATCTGTCCACCCGCCTGTGGTATTTGCGTATGGTAACACTGCGTACCGGGCTTTAGATAGTTACGCTACTTTGTGTAAGTTTTAGGTAAATAAAAGGATATCTGGGAGTACATTTGCAACTGAAAAGTGTTTAAATAATTTCCTGTATGTGAATTACACCGTTAATATTCGAAATATATGTTATTATTATTGAATGTAAGCTGAATGTAAGTATCTAAAGCCCGGGACGCAGTGTTACCATACGCAAACACCACAGGCGGGTGGACAGATGGAAAAAAACCGAGTATAGATACTCATAGGCTTTTTATTTATTCCTAAAGGGGACGACGCATACAGTAAGCCCTACACGGTAGACTGCACGAAGTAGATTCTTTTATGTCTCCCTCGGGTAGTTCCTTCGCTTTTCACATTTTCACTTTTCTTCCTCGGTTGGCAGTTAGTGCCGTCAGTGCACCTCCCGCGGTGAACTATAGGCATTACTAAAGGTTCATTGTAGCGTTCCTTCGGCCCCTAGCTGCAACCCCTTTCATTCCTTTTACTGTACCTCCATTCATATTTTTCTTCTATGTTGCTATCCGCCCTCTCCTAACAATTATAGAGCCTCAGCGGCGTGGTTGGTATGGTATTAGCGTCGCACCTCGGTGGTCGCGGGTTCGATTCTCGCCCATTCCATTCAGGAGTGAGAGATGTGTATTTCTGGTGATAGAAGTTACTCTCGACGTGGTTCGGAAGTCACGTAAAGCCGTTGGTCCCGTTGCTGAATAACCACTGGTTCCATGCAACGTAAAAGCACCATACAAACAAACAGACAAAACAATTATTGCATAGTGCAATTACTAGGGTTTCTCCCGTTTTGAAACCCACTAACTCTCAATTTCCTTTTCAACGCTGAATGACCTCACAGGGCCCAAGACTTTTCTTGCGATACCCGCAACCTCCTTCTACTTCGATGTCCAATTTCTTCAACTTTTGCGACTATGAAGTTTTGGAAACGAATCTGTCAGAGAAATTTTGTCAGAAGTTCAACATTTGCAATTAATCTAATTATAAAGTCTTTGAAATATTATAGTTTAATTGACAATACCTACAAAATAAGATATAAATAAAAACAAATCGTTCGGGCCAGCCCAGTGAGAGTTGATAATCAGTTCAGTGGTCTGGTAAAACTTTATTAATAATGATAATAATGATGAACCAAACAGAAACTTCTTTCAGTTTCCTTCTGCAGATGGAAAAAGAAACCCACAAGATTACTGAGTATAACTTGTTTACTTGTAAGTATTTACATAGTATTTTACTTGGAACTCGGGTACTTTTATACTCTCAAGAGACGCGAAGGTGGTCAGACTGGGTCAAATCAGACTGGGCTTGACCCAACCTCAGTCTGACCACCTTCACATCTCTTGAGAAAAGGCCACCCACAGTTAGGGCCTGAAAGTACTCGAGTTTTTAGTGAAATACTATGTAAATACTTACAAGTAAACAAGTTATACTCAGTAATCTTGTGGGTTTCTTTTTTAAATCATGATGAGGTTACACTTTCAATTTTCATTTAAAATCAATTTGCTGGCGCTCGACGTGGTTCGGAAGTCACGTAAAGCCGTTGGTCCCGTTGCTGAATAACCACTGGTTCCATGCAACGTAAAAACACCATACAAACAATTTGCTGGCGAGTAAGATATGCTTCTAGTTGTGTCCTTTAGTGAGAGTAAAACTATAAATTATACATGCAATTTGACACAATATTATTCTGACAATCATCTAACCTCTGCAGTATTAGATCACGCTGACTGTCGCCACATCCGTTCAGGAACAACATTGTCGTATCACCGTTTATAAATGGAGTTGGTTTATGGAATGAATCTCTCTCTCTCTCTCTCTCTCTCTCTCTCTCTCTCTCTCTCCTTGGAATGAGAAATGGTGCAATATACATTAGATGTTCCTGCTCACTTGAGGTGGATGAATCTCTTGTGGCTTTGTATAATCCTTCGTCTGGAGTGGGTATCACTGCTTTTTACAAAAAACTTAATGCTGCAGAATTTCATCGTCTCACTTGCAGAACTTTTTCCGGTTATAGTCTTGTATCTCACATTTCAGAAATAGGAGAAAATGTTGCACCTTTTTTTTTTACATAAAAAGCAAAAAAGGTGCTTTATACTTTAATACCATTTATACATGGTACCCCCGTCTTTTAAGATGAAGATGTAAAGTTTGGAATAAAACAAGTCAAGCGTATTTAAAATCTAATACCCACAGCTAAACGTTAAGAATAATTGTTGATGTGTTAAGTTTTTTTTTATTTTAAGAATTAATGAAATAGTGCTTGACTGAGAACTCAGGAAAAGTATTTGGCCAGAACAACAGTTCATAATATTCCCGAACGATTATGTTTCTTATTATGCAGTATGCATATACTACTGTATTCTCTTGAATAAATCACACGAACTAGTTATCTCTGTCCGTGTTTCTATCTTTAATACAAAAAGAAAAAAGGAGCGCTTCAGTGGCATGGTTGGTATGGTGTTGGCGTCCCACCTCGGTGGTCGCGAGTTCGATTCTCGGCAATTCCATTGAGGAGTGAGAGATGTGTATTTCAGGTGACAGAAGTTCACTCTCAACGTGGTTCGGAAGTCACGTAAAGCCGTTGGTCCCGTTGCTGAATAACCACTGGTTCCATGCAACGTAAAAGCACCATACAAACAAACAAAAAAGAAAAAAAAAAGGAATTGTTCCCGCATTGACTATGATTTAAGAAAGATACCAGATCCCCCCAATAGCCATATTAAAGCCTTTGATTGAATGCAGACTTGGTGTCTTAACATATCAGAAAGAATGTGAACCTTGCAACTCAGCCTCTATTTTTTTCTTTCTCTTTCCCTTTCATCGACCCGATTCTCTTTTATCCCCCCCTATCTTAAATTTCCGTTCAACTTGTTTGGCTTCTATTTTTCTTAATTCTATTTTTCTTATTTCTAGTATTAGTCCTTTTAAGGAAGCCCTTTCTAGACAAGCCTAATATTTTTAAGGGGGCCCTTTCTCGCAGCAGTTGACCTACATAGTACTTTCAGATAGTTGAGTATATCTTAGTTTTACCAGACCACTAAGCTGATTGACAGCTCTACTAGAGCTGGCCCGAAGTATTAGACATTTTTACGTGGCTAGGAACCAATTGGTCACCTAGCAACGGGACCTACAGTTTATTGTGGGATCCGAACCACATTATATCGAAAAGTGAATTTCTTTCACCAGAAATATATTCCTCTGATCCCGCGTTGGCCGAGCCGAGGATCGAACTTTGGCCCACCGGATTGGTAGCCAAGCGCGAAAACCACTCGTCCAACGAGGAACTCTAGTACTTTCAGATAGTTGAGGCATAAACATATCCGTAGAGTATTTTCGACCTAAGCTTTTCCTGTTCTCCTCTAAGACTGTGCAATGAGCATGTGCTTAGCATAACCCTGGGTTATTTAGCTTTACAAGGTTGGTGTTGTAATGACTGGTAGAAGAATTGGAAACCATTTATAATAAAAGGAAGCTGAAAGGTAATTTTAGCAAAGGGAAGTTTAGGCGTTTATAATCATTCTGGTCTCAGGTTCGGTTAAAAGCGTAATGGGTGTTTGTGTTCAACGAAAGAAGAAAATTGATTGAAATCCGCCATTAAAACCTGACACCCTGAAATTTTATTCAGTGAAGTTAAAAAAGTTGAATTTAATCAATTTGGAAAGGGAACCAACAGCGAATGGAAAGCAGCAACACATTTGCTGTCATTCTTGCATCTTGATCAGCAATGCTAAGGAACATTTGGTCTGGTATAGACATGGATTGGTGACCACTATATAATGAATGCCCGATACTTGATGACCTAAGCTTCACTACTATTAATGAAACGTGCTAAAGACCTCACAAGTTTTGTAAGGACGGCAGCTGGTTACAAGAATGTAACGAAAT
>NC_087219.1:55975431-55978958 GCF_015104395.2 Macrobrachium nipponense | reverse complement strand
ATTTCGTTACATTCTTGTAACCAGCTGCCGCCGTCCTTACAAAACTTTGTGAGGTCTTTAGCACGTTTCAGTAATAGTAGTGAAACTTAGGTTATCAAGTATCAGGCATTCATTATAAAGGGGGTGTCACCAATCCATGTCCAAACCAAGACCAAACCTGCTGCTTAGTATTGCTGACCAAAAGATGACAAGAATGACAGCAAAAGTGTTACTGCTTTGGCATTCACTGTTGGTTCCCTTTCCAAATTGATTAAATTCAACTTTTTCAACTTCACTGAATAAAATTTCAGGATGTCAGATTTTAATGGCGGATTCACTCAATTTTCCTCTTTCGTTGAACAAACACCCATTACGCTTTTAACCGGACCTGAGACAGAATGAGTATAAACGCCTAAACTTCCCTCTGCTAAAATTACCTTTCAGCTTCCTTTTATTATGAATGGTTTCCAATTCTTTTACCAGTCCATTAGAACACCACGCCTTTAAAGCTAAATAACCCAGGGTTATGCTAAGCACAAGCTTATTGCACAGTCTTAGAGGAGAAACAGGAAAAGCTTAGGTTGAAAATACTCTACGGATCTGTTTATGCCTCAACTATCTGAAAAGTACTAGAGTTCCTCGTTGGACGAGAGTGGTTTTCGCGCTCGGCTACCAATCCGGTGGTCTGAAGTTCGATCCTCGGCTCGGCCAACGCGGGATCAGAGGAATATATTTCAGGTGAAAGAAATTCACTTTTCGATATAATATTGTTCGGATCCCACATAAGACTGTAGGTCCCGTTGCTAGGTGACCAATTGGTTCCTAGCCACGTAAACATGTCTAATCCTTCGGGCCAGCTCTAGTAGAGCTGTCAATCAGCTTAGTGGTCTGGTAAAACTAAGATATACTCAACTATCTGAAGCACTATGTAGGTCAACTGCTGCGAGGAAGGGCCCATTTAAAATATTAGGCTTTTCTAGAAAGGGCTTCCTTAAAAGGAGGACTAATACTAGAAATAAGAAAAATAGAATTAAGAAAAATAGAAGCCAAAACAAGTTGAACGGGAAATTTAAGATAGGGGGGATAAAAAGAGAATCGGGACGATGAAAGGAAAGACAAAGAAAGAGAAAAAAATAGAGGCTGAGTTCAAGGTTACACATTCTTTCTGATATGTTAAGACACCAAGTCTGCATTCAATCAAAGGCTTTAATATGGCTATTGGAGGGATCTGGTATCTTTCTTAAATCATAGTCAATGCGGAACAATTCCTTTTTTTCTTTTTCTTTTTTTGTATGGTGCTTTTACGTTGCATGGAAAACAGATTGGTTATTCAGCAACGGGAACAAACGGCTTTACGTGACTTCCGAACCACGTCGAGAGTGAAATCTATCACCTGAAATACACATCTCTCACTCCTCAATGGAATTGCCGAGAATCGAACTCGCGACCACCGAGCGTGGGAAGCCAACACCATACCAACCATGCCACTGAAGCGCTCCTTTTTTTTTTTTTCTTTTGGGATATTAAAGATTAGAAACACGGACAGAGATAACTAGTTCGCGTGATTTATTCGAGACAATACAGCAGTATACGCATACTGCAAAATTAGAAACATGATCGTTCGGAATATTGTGAACTGTTGTTATGGCCAAATACTTTTCCTGAGTTCTCAGTCAAGCACTATTTCATTAATTCTTAAAATAAAAAATAAATAAAAAAAAAACTTAACACGTCAACAGTTATTCTTAACGTTTAGCTGTAGGCATTAGATTTTAAATACGCTTTACTTGTTTTATTCCAAACTTTATATCTCATCTTAAAAGACGGGGGTGTACCATGTATAATGGCAAGTTAAAGTTATAAAGCACCTTTTTTGCTTTTTATGTAAAAAAAAAAAAAAAAAAAATGGTGCAACATTTTGTTCTCCTATTTCTGAAATGTGAGATACAAGACTATAACCGGAAAAAGTTTTGCAAGTGAGAGGATGAAATTTTGCAGCATTAAGTTGTGTCATAATATTTTTTGTGAAAAGTGAAAAGCAGTGATACCCACTCCAGCGAAGGATTATACAAAGCCACAAGAGATTTCATCTCCTCAAGTGAGCAGGAACATCTAATGTATATTGCACCATTTTCTCATTGCCAAGGATGAGAGAGAGTGAGAGAGGTTGACAGAGAGAGAGACGGAGAGAAGAGAGATGGAGTATGAGAGAAGGAGAGAGAGAGAGAGAGAGATTCAGTTCCATAAACCAACTCCATTATAAAACGTTGATACGACAATGTTGTTCCTGAACGGATGTGACGACAGTCAGCGTGATCTAATACTGCAGAGTTTAGATGATTGTCAGAATAATATTGTGTCAAATTGCATGTATGTATATTTATAATTTTACCCTCACTAAAGGACACAAAATAGAAGCATATCTTACTCGCCAGCAAATTGTTTGTTTGTTTGTTATGGTATTTTTACGTTGCATGGAACCAGTGGTTATTCAGCAACGGGACCAACTGCTTTACGTGACTTCCGAACCACGTCAAGCGACAGCAATTTGATTTTTAAATGAAAATTGAAAGTGTAACCTCATCATGATTTAAAAATGAAACCCACAAGATTACTGAGTATAAAACTTGTTTACTTCGTAAGTATTTACATAGTATTTCACTAAAAACTCGAGTACTTTCAGGCCCTAACTGTGGGTGGCTTTTTCTCAAGAGATGTGAAGGTGGTCAGACTGAGGTTGGGTCAAGGCCAGTCTGACCACCTTCGCGTCTCTTGAGAAAGGGTCACAGGTATGAAGTACCCAAGTTCCAAGTAAAAATACCTATGTAATTACTTACAAGTAAACAAGTTATACTCAGTAATGTGTGGGTTTCTTTTCCATCTGCAGGAGGAAACTGAAAGATGTTTCAGTTTGGTTGCATCATTATTATCATTATTAACAAAGTTTTACCAGACCACTGACTGATTATCAACTCTCACTGGGCTGGCCCCGAAGGGTTTGTTTTTATTTATATTTTACTTTGTAGGTAAAGTCAATTAAACTATAATATTTCAAAGACTTTATAATTGGATAATTGCAAATGTTGAACTTCTGGCAAAATTTGCACCGGACAGATTCGTTTCCAAAACTTCATAGTCGCAAAGTTGAAGAAATTGGACATCGAAGTAGAAGGAGGTTGATGGTATCGCAAGAAAAGTCTTGGGGCCCTGTGAGGTCATTCAGGGTTGGGAAGAAATGAAATTGAGTTTGTTGTGGGTTTCAAAAAGGGAGAAACCCTAGTAATTGCACTATTGCAATAATTGTTTTGTTTGTTTGTGTATGGTGTTTTTACGTTGCATGGAACCAGTGGTTAGTTTATTCAGCAACGGGACCAACGGCTTTACGTGACTTCCGAACCACGTCGAGAGTGAACTTCTATCACCAGAAATACACATCTCTCACTCCTCATGGAATGGCCGAGGAATCGAACCCACGACCACCGAGGTGCGACGCTAATACCATACCAACCACGCCGCTGAGGCGCTATAATTGTTAGGAGAGGGCGGAT
>NC_087219.1:55962931-55970431 GCF_015104395.2 Macrobrachium nipponense | reverse complement strand
GCGAGATAGCCGAGTGACTTTCGGTTTATATGGTCAGGATACTTAAAGACGAAAGTTGCTTGCGAATTAGTTCAAATTCTTTTTCCAGAAATCTGGGGAACAAATTCGTAAGGCTCTTAAGAACAGTTGCATTGGATGTTTGCCCAGTGTTGACAGAATATTCATGCTGTTTAATTCTTACTTCTAAATCTTTGCTAGATTGGCCAATATAAAACGAGGGGCAATCCAAACATGGAATTTTATAATTCATATTATGTTGTTGCTTTCCTTAGGGCCATTTTTGTTAGCATTCCTTTTGGTGTGTTATTATAAGAAAAAAACGAGGTTGACATTAAAAGATTTTAACAATATTTTATGGTTTCAAACCCCTAAAATATGGCAAGCTAAGAATGTTCTTAGAAGTATCTTTCTCTGTGTTACTTATACTATAAACTTTTTGTGGGCACTTTATTATATCAAGTGCTTACAACTATAAAACTTTTTATTTTTTGTGGGGCTTTATTATAGCAAATATCTAATATATGTAAAGGATAACATAAATCTGTCCCTGTTTTTCTTATGTATTAAAGATCTTGATCCAAATATTGGGGACTGACAATGCACAATGTTTATCAAAACATAGACGAAAACATTTATATTTTGATATTAAGATGGTGGCCTGAATAAAAAATGGACATAAGTTAAGTTGTTGGTTGGTTTCCTATAGATACTGAATTTACATTGAAATGGTTTTCTGTATATTAAAACATCTAAGAAAGGGAGGCAATTGTCTTTTTTCATTTCTAAAGTAAGCCTAATTAATGGTACCTGGTTATTCACATTAGAAAATAAATCATTTATATCAATACCCGCAGCACAGCTAAAATATTGTCAACATATCCATACCACTTTAAAGGAATATAAATGATATTAGGTGCCAATTGCCTTTTCAAAAGAATTCCATATACAAGTTTGAGAGGAGTGAGAGGATGTGATAAAGAGTTGCCCACTGCCATACCAAATATATTTGTTGATAAAATTCATCATTTAATGCGAACTTACAATACACAAATGTACCACAACCTAGTGAGTTAAATAATATGACTTACAGGTAGAGGTAATTCATACTGGGTTAGTTCGTTACTAACAGAATCTATGGGACTTTAGTAAATAGAGAACAAACATCAAGCCTAACGAATCTGTCAGTGAGGCAAAAAGTGATTTTGTTTAATCTATCAACTAAATCAAGAGAATTATATATGTGAAAATCTTCAGTACCACAGTGAAAAAATCCTTAAAGATAAAAAATAACTACTAGGTAAATTGTCGGCTAAATCTCCTTCGCTACCTTATTTGTACGGATTAGTAAAAATGCACAAAGAAAATCATCCTATGCAGGCCTATTATCAGTACCTACTGTTGACTCAATATCATATCAAGTTTCGAAAAATAACACTTGGAACTATCTCAGAGTCTCTAGGATTTAGTTGATAAATTCAAAACAAAAATCACTTTTTTGCCACACTGATAAGATTCCTTAGTTTTGATGTTTGTTCCCTATTTAGAGTGAAGATTCATTTTACAAACAAACTAAAATGAATGCTTATCCTGCTGAATACAAGAAAAAAATTGTAATTACGGGTAATCATTTTCTGCTTCATACAGATCAATACCTAAACAGGCATGAATTATGATTCATATAAACTTCCGGTAATGAGTCATTCGTCTTCCAAGCTGTTCTTAATCAGCGTCTTAAAGACAAGGATTAATATGCAACACGTTGTGACGGAACCTCAGATTAATCAATGCAGTGCCTTCCCCCGGATACGTCTGAACGCTTAATGGATGTGCCTTAAATCAAAGTCGATTCAAGAAACGCATTAATAGATTACTATCCTTCTGTGTATCAAATACACGCACACACACACACACACACACACACACACACACACACACACACACACACACACACACACATATATATATATATATATATATATATATATATATATATATATATATATATATATATATATATATATATTTTTTCATCACATTACCGTGATTCATAAAATACATCGAAGCTACAAATGTCCTTTAAAATCCAATTCTCTCTACCTCGGAACTAATATATTTCCATATGTGTTAAACCAAAGGGGAATTTATCATCTACTAAAAAGTTCCCCTTTGGTTAATATATATGAAAATATCTTAATTCCGAGATAGAGCGAACTGGATATTAAAAGACATTTGTAGCTCGATGTATGTGTTGTATATATATATATAATATATATATATATATATATTTTACTATATATATATATCTAATATACTATAAATAATATATAATAATATATATATATATACATGAAGAAAAGAAGGAAAAGAGAAACGATAGAGTACTGAAAGGCCTTTCGACTTCTTGCCCTTTACTTAGCAGACTGAAGAAATATAAAAATAAGTTTACAGAGAAAGCTCGTATAAATGACAGATGGGGATTACAAAGAAAAAAATATGTACCTTGAATACCTTGAATCCAAAACAAATGAAGAATTAGTACATCTGCCAAAACAGGGTTAATAGGTTTTAGAAAAGATTAGGCCCAAAGGCTCAGAAGCAGAGACAAGACAATCAAAATAATTATACAAAGAAAGTGATTGACACCAAAAGGTTATATAAAAAGAACAACTCGATAACTCTCCATTTGGTAAATAATATTTTGTTTTTTTTCTTACCAAAAAAAATCTTGGTTAGATTGGCCCAATATACCAAAGAGGGACAGTCCAATTATGGAATTTTATATATTATGTTGTTGTTTTCCTTTGGGCTATTTTTTCATTAACATTCCATTTAATGTGTTGCTATAGGGCAAGCTATGAATGTTCTTAGGGGTTTCTTTCTCCAAATTATTTTCACTATAAAACTTTTTGTGGTCTGTATTATAACAAAATATCTAGTACACGTGAAAGATAACAAAAATCTGTCATTTTCCTTAGTTATCATTTCCTTGTCGAATTACAAGGGACTGACAATGCACAATGCTCACAAAACACATTGGAATGGTTCTCTACGTATGAGACCATTTAGGAAAGGGAGGGAATTGTCTTTTTCTCATTCTAAATTAAATTAATGGATGGGTACCTTTGTTATAAAATTAGAGAGTAAATTCATTTACAAGGCAATACCAGCTGGGCTAACACTAAAATATAGCAACATATCTATACCAATTTTAATAAGAATGTAAATGACATTAGGTAGATATCGTTTTTCAAATAATTCCACACACAAGTTTGAGAGAAGTGGGGATATAGGGTTGCCTATTGCCATATTAAGTATTTGTTGGTAAAATCCACCATTGAATATAAACTTACGATTACAAATGCACAACTAGTGAGTGAAATAATATGACTTACAGTTAGAGGTATGTCATTACTAACATACTCTAAAATACAATCAAAGGACTTTAATAAAGAGAGAACAAACATCAAAACTAACGAATGCATCAGTGAGGCAAAAGTGATTTTGTTTAATCTTTCAACTAAATCTAGAAAATTATATATGAGAATAGGAGATAGTTCCAAGAAACGGCGACAAGAGCTTGGTAATATCTTTCAAAAGGTTATAAGAAACTGAGCCAACAGTACTAATAGGCCGCATAGGATTATTTTCTTTGTGCGTTTTTACTAACCCGTACAAGTAAGGCAACGAAGGAAATTTTACTGACAATTTTAAAGGTTTTTTTCACTGTGCTATTTAGATTTTTTACAACTTGATCAAGGGTTTTTTTTTCAGTTTTTTGTAAGTCCTGAATTTTTGGAATACGAATTTAAAATTATTGATAAAATAGGAAATTCATTAAATTATCCATCATATTTTAATTGAACTCTGTAAGAATAAAGCAAGAAGGACATATTACAATCCTATTAGAGGCAACGCAAAACTCAAATATGGATGACATTTTTTGCACGAACGTCATTTCAGAGATAGCCAAACTGCCAAAAAGGTTTATAGATGCAATTCAGGAAAAGAAGAAACATAAAAATATGCACATTACTAAAGCCGACAAATCAACTGTTCTGTGATAATGGATAGAATGATTAACTATGTAGAAAAAAAATGGAAATTTTATTATCTGATTCTAGTACTTCAAAAAACTAAGGAATGTCTCATTAGCTGAGGTCATAAAGAGTATCAACTCTAAAATAAGAGCTATACTAAAAGAATTTGGCTCAATAATAGAGAAAGTTTCAACGATTGGCCCATCCTTACCTTCCATGTATGAATTAATCAAAACTCATAAAAGATATTTCTCTATTTGGCCCATTGTCAGTTCAACCGGTACTATTAGTTATAATCTTTCTCGATATTTAGTTGAATTACTAACGCCTTGTCTGGGCACTATTTTAAATTCCCGTTTACAAAATTCGGTTGATTTTTGTTCTAATCTTTTTCATATTGAACTAAACAAGTGCAGATAAATTAACCAGTTTTTGAAGCGACATTTGTATTTAATCAAGTACCTATTGATGACTATCTTCTATATTCATCACACCAATGTCATTATTAATTTGATATTCCTTTGCATTAAAAATTGTAAATTCACTTTCAACGGTAACTTTTATGAGCAAATATTTGGTACAGCTTTCGGAAACCAGCTTTCATCCCTATTGTCTAATATCTACGTGGAATTCTTCAAGTCTAGCCTTATTCCAAGAAATCTATTCTCTAAATTATTTTGGGTTACATAGACGATAGCTTTTGTGTCGTAAAATATAATGTAAATATCCCTGATTTCATGAATACAGATAATAATCTTGTACTATCCATAAAATTTACAATAGATTATGAAGAAAATAATTGTACTCCAATTTTATACATTTTATTTATTAGAAATAACACCAATTTTTGTTTTAAAGTGTATAGGAAACCCACGAATAATTTGTCATATATTCATTTTTTATTCTAACCATGCTAAATAAATTGAAGTTTCAACATTTTCCTGTATATATCTTGGAGCTCTCAGAATATGAAGTACTGAATTTTTGGAAGGTGAATTTAAAATCATTGATAAAATAGGAGATCCATTATGTTATCCTCCATAATTTGTGGAACTTTGTGAGAATACACCCACCGAATTTGCGGGGGATGCATTCCAGAACCACTCGCCTCCCCAACACACGCGAATAGCTATAATCCGCGAATACCCAGAACCCCTATAAAAACGCTTAAAACTGACTATTTTGTTAGTTCAAACTAATAAAACCTGGTTTTTTTTAGTTTTATCACAAAAAAAGTACATTTAATCATGAAATTGATATGAAAATAAAGTAATTAAAGGATATTTCTCATAGAAAAATGCCGCGAATGCGCGAATTTCCTTCGAATAACAGGTTTATATGGTCCATAGAGAAATCCACTAATACGCGAGTCCACAATGCTGAGAACGCGAATACGGGGGTTCCACTGTAAAAAAAAAAAAAAAAAAAAAAAAAAAAAAAAAAAAAAAAAAAAAAAAAAAAAAAAAAAAAAAAAAAAAAAAAAATCATATTACGTACAATCCAACCACAGTTAACACAAAACTTAAGAATATTTTCTGCAATGCCCACTTTAAAACATACTGATATTAATTTAGTACTTAAAAATATAACTTTTTGAGAAATAAGTTAAGAATAGTTCATCCAATTCAAACAATATTGTACATCGTATATCAGCCAAACATCAAAAGGACTAAAAGGTGAGGTGCTTCCCTCAACACAAACATATCCCTTTTCAAGAGGCATAACAAACAATTAGGGAGGGAATCTATGGGTCCAGCTGGGAAAGTTTTTGTAATCAAATAATTCTTACACCAATGTGTTCTAATAGATACTTAGTAATAATAATAATAAAAAAAAACTAACATCTGGGGCCCCAGGCAAATTTTAGGGGGGCAGAAACCCACCCCAAATCGCGACTTGTTTTACATTTTCGCGTTATACTCTTAAACAATGCATTTTATCGAGAACATTATTGTGTACAAAATTAACGTAGACAGAATGATCTTTCTAATGATATATAATGATGTATAATTTGCTTTGTTAGTATAGTACCTATGATTCGACAAATGTTGATGTTAAAACCCTGAAAATGCATTTTTCCGAATTCTGTCTTTTAACTTTTTAAATTGGCATTTTCTGAAAACGTTTTCGCGTATAAAATGTATATTTTATTCAATGTGTGAAGATAGTACCGCACGGTTTTGAAAATGTTCCCAATGAAGTTCCATCAGTGCGCTACTTTCACATTCGATATACGAGATAAATAAAAAAAGTTTTCTGCACTTGAAATAAAAATTTATATGAATAAGATGATAAGTCATATTGCCCATAGCGAATTCTTAGATTAGAAATCATGAAAGTAGCCCACTTATGGAACTTTATTGGGAACATTTTCAAAACCACCTTCACAATTTGGGTAAAATATAAATCATTATACATCATTATACCGACAACTTATAGAGACCATGTTATATATCAATATTGCAGGTTGAAAGATACAATTCGGAAAAAAAATGGGAAAAAAAAGCATTTTCTGGGTTTTAAATTATTATTTGTCGAATTATAGGGACTATTCTAATATCATAATGTATACATCATGTCATTAGAAAGGTAATTTAATCCTCTGTGTGTTTTTTTTAATAAAATGCATAGTTTAAGAGTATAACGCCAAAATGAAAAAACAAATAATAAATAAATAAAATCGCGACTCGGGTGCGGGTTTTTTTGCCCCCGGAAAATTTGTTGCTAGAGGCACCGGACGTTAGGCTTATTTTATTTTATTATATATATATATATATATATATATATATATTATATATATTTTTTTTTTTTCTTCTTTCTTTCTTCTTTTTTTCTTTTTTTTGGGGGGGTAATACAAAGTACCTATCAGAACATATTGGTGAAGGAATTGTTTGGTTAAACATTTTTTCCCGGTTCGGCCAGTTCTGATGCTAAAATTCCCTTACTAAATGGCGTTTTGGATTAGTGGTTTAATACAGGCCATACTATTAACTGGGATAAGTCATCGATAATCTACAATGTCAACGACCACTGGAAAAGGAACCTGCTGGAAACTGTATTTATTGAAGCCATGTGCACCAGGAATTTTAATCTCCACCCTGGATCATCCCTTGATCCTTTGTCCTTATTTTTCCTGTTTGAAGACCATGCTACCCAGATCAAGAAACTGTAACCCCAAACCCGTACTCATTTTGTATTTAGTGTTAACTTGAAAATGTAAAATAAGCAACGAGGGTACTTTTGCAAATGCCCAGTTTTTCCTCTTACTTGTTAGTTTTGTTTGTATGGTGTTTTTACGTTGCATGGAACCAGTGGTTATTCAGCAACGGGACCAACGGCTTTACGTGACTTCCGAACCACGTCGAGAGTGAACTTCTATCACCAGAAATACACATATCTCACACCTCAATAGTATGCCCGAGAATCGAACTCGCGGCTAGCGAAACGGCACCCCAACAACATA
>NC_087219.1:55947931-55957931 GCF_015104395.2 Macrobrachium nipponense | reverse complement strand
TTTGAAAAACTTAAATCCTTCGGGACTGCCAGTGCACAAAACAACGTTTAAGAAATACTGCCCGGTAATTTTGCTTCAGAATTTCGATCCTGCCAATGGACATTGCAATGGAACGAAGTACACCGTTATGGAGCTAAACTCCCACGTCATCAAAGCAGTGATAGCAACGGGCCCTCACACCGGCAAACGTCTGTTCATCCCCGGATTCCTCTGATGCCTTCGGACAACCAGTTTCCGTTCCAGTTACGGGGCAGGCAGTTTCCCATCAACCTGTCCTTCTCATTCACTGCAAACAAGTCGCAGGGCCAGACTTTGGATCGTGTTGGTGTGCTTCTGCCGTCACCCATGTTCAAGCATGGCCAACTGTATGTGGCGATGAGCAGAGCAACTGACTCTGCCAACTTGAAATTAAGTTGTGGACAAACTGATAATATTGTGTACAAAGAGGTTCTGTAGTAGGTATGTATATAAAAATCGCCCTTATTTTAATATTGCTGAACAAATAGTACATATAAATTTTTTTCACTTCTGCACCCGTATTTTATCACCCATCGTAGATGTAAGTTTGCTATTATATGCTATATATATATATATATATATATATATATATATATATATATATATATATATATATATATATATATACATATATATATATTAGCATCAAAAATATACAGAAAAACACGAATATTAGACCAGGTAACTTTACGTACCTATTAAGTGGGGGTTTGTTTTGACATCATAAAATTGGTGACAGAAGCAGCCAATTGAACTTGATTAACTAATTATGAATACTTGTGACTTATTTCATATTCATAAATACTAAACAACAAATCTCGGTTTATACACAGTTCACTATACTCGGGAATAACTTACATTCTATACAAATTATATATATATATACGTATATATACATATATATATATATATATTATATATATATATATATATATATATATATATATATATATAGAGAGAGAGAGGAGAGAGAGAGAGAGACAGAGAGAGAGAGAGAGAGAGAGAGAGAGAGAAATACTAATTTGGAGAGAGTAGCATTAAGAAGCAATCATGTATGGTTCTTTTTTTCATCGTAATTGGTATCAGAGGCAGCCAATTTATTTGATCAATTATTTTATTTCACCAAAATTGGATATTCGTGACAAAAAATAAATTCTACACCCTACAAAGACGAAAGTTAATCATCAAACTTCCCTTCATACTCAGCCCAGAGTTAAGTGGATAAAATAAGAGACAGGAGCAATATAAATGTGGAGGAAAATGAGAGGAAATAAAATGGAAGGAAAATGAAAAGTAACAGAAGGGGAGATGATTGGACACAAAATTTTGCTCTTATTTATATTACAGATACTGAGACGGACACGCTTCCCAATGAGAGTTCTTGAAACGACGAGGACAAATGAATTGGGGAGAAGCGCAGAGACTCGAATTTCGTTTAACAAAAGACGAGAACAATTCCTGACTACCGTACAGCGTCGTAGAGATGCGAATTCTGGGGAAACTGCGACGCTCAGGACTGACTTCATTTTGTGCGACTGTGTGAAAGATAACGATGAAATATACAAGACTATATTTTTACTAATGATGACATGTAGGAAAAACAAAAGTATCATTTTCACTTAGCCACTCGTGGTACTAAGAGGTCTAAGTATATTCCCTGTTCCAAGACCTGACTTCTCTAGACTTGAAACCGAATTTCTATAAAGTTTGTTTCTGGTTTTAACAATTTTCTCATTCGCTCCTCCTGCCTTGTTCATGAGTTTCCAGAGTAATAAGAAGACGAGCGTTAGAATTTCCTCGTCTGTTCATCAAACGACAGAACCTGAAAATTATGAAGCGCCGGAATACACGACAGGTGACAGTAAAGCTGCAGTGTTTACAGTTGTTCACTTAATTAAGCAAGAGACGATAAAACTTCAGCGAGAGAGAGAGAGAGAGAGAGAGAGAGAGAGAGAGAGAGAGAGATCCTCTCTCTTCTATGGAGGCTGATATTTCTCTTTCCGGAATAAACAAATTATGAAAAGATGTTTATTGAAAAGAGCAATCGTCTGATTAGAACTTTTTTTTCGATGCTGTTGTCCCATTAAATATGTCCATGAAATAGTCACCCCTATTTTTCATGTGCTATAAAATCCAACGACAGAACCTGAAAATTATGAAGCGCCGGAATACACGACAGGAGGTGACAGTAAAGCTGCAGTGTTTACAGTTGTTCACTTAATTAAGCAAGAGACGATAAAACTTCAGCGAGAGAGAGAGAGAGAGAGAGAGAGAGAGAGAGAGAGAGAGAGAGAGATACTCTCCTCTCTCTTATGGAGGCTGATATTTCTCTTTCCGGAATAAACAAATTATGGAAAAAGATGTTATTGAAAAGAGCAATCGTCTGATTAAAACTTTTTTTTCGATGCTGTTGTCCATTAAATATGTCCATGAAATATGTCACCCCTATTTTTCATGTGCTATAAAACTCCAATAAAATATAAATAAATTAAATGTTCATCAATCCGATATCTGGCTCAACATTCATTTTTCTTTAATTTTTGTTTTTTGTGTTTTTTATAAAAGGTATAATTTTGCTTTTGTAACTTTAGGGAATAATTAGTTATAATAAAGAACAACTTAAACTATGTAATATTACAGATTGAGCAGTTTCCGGGTTCTAACTGTAATAAAAATGACATGGATGCCTAAACTTATGGAAAATATCCTTTGCATATTAGTTACTATCTCAAAAAAACACCACAAATGGATATGAAGTTGACTAAGCGGGAAACAGGGAGATTGACAGTGTAGTGATGAACCTATCAAAGATAAAACTATCTCAAACAACATCCACGTCAGAAGGTGAAGAACAGTTTCTTCTACAACTTAACTTAAAAACCATCTTCAATTTTGAAAAATAATAATGGCTTTGTATCCTGAATATTCATGACAATATAAAAGGATTTTTTCATTCGGTATCTTTCTAACAATAATAGAGTTACCAATACAAGCACAATTAGTTATTCCAGTTAGTTCCAGTTCCCAAAAAGAAAATTCAGAATACAGCCATACACCATACATTCATACAGACTAGTTCATGAGGTTACCAAAATGAAAAAAAAAAAAAAAAAAAATCGGTGGTTTCATGAAAGCAATTGCCAGACCTTCCGGAGATTAAAAACAATGGACAAAAGGCCTAATCGTGTGCTATGGACAGTCACTACACAATACAGAACCAAAAATAGGAAAGGTTTGACTATTTACACCCGAAATGACACTTTCCACTCCAATGAACTGAATGTTGCCTACATGTTGAGAACAAATGCCAGTCGATTAACTGTCACCAGAGCCATGCACACGGGTGAGTTTTTTTAAACTTCACGAAACAATGGAGGATAATTTACCGAGGGAGAAATGGGCACACAGGTCTCTTCTTCCTCTTCCTCTTTCGACCTTCCTGATCCCACGTATAACAGGTCGGCCGCTCGAGTCAACTTTCTCCATCTATTTCGATTCCTTGCATCTTCTTCCCCCAGTCCCACCTCTACCATATCTCTCCCTACCACATCCAATCCATCTGATCTGCTGACGGTCCCCAACACTCCCCCTAACCGCCCCCGCCCCAACCACCTTCACTAAGATGCTCTTGGATCTCTTGATTAATTCCACCTCCTCTCTTCTTAGATCGTAAAGTACTTTGTAATTTTATGATATTCTTTTATTATTGTTGAATTTTATTAATTATTGAAGTTTTAGTCGATTTGTTGATTCTTAAACCTTTGTATGTCTAAAATCAACGAATATTTTAACTATGTGTAAGATGATTTTACTAATTGTAGTTTTATATTTTATGAATGACCCCAACTGTAAATATTGGAAATAAAGAATTATTATTATTATTATTATTATTATTATTATTATTATTATATTATTATTATTATTACATGGTCACGGTATCTCAAACGAGCTCCCCTAACGTTCTCCTTTACATTACATATACCACACATTCTTCTTCATATCTCGACTCCTTCTCCTTTCCAGGAGAGATATTCCAGCAATCCATCTCACCATCTTCATCTCGGTCATTATGTTTGATTTTTTCAGACGTTTTCAAAACCCTCCACACGGTCTCTTCCCTAGCGATCCCTAAAAACTGAACGAAATATAAGAGAAAAGAGGAGCCTAATAATTAATGATATGGAGGGTAGGATAAGCCTCCGGAAACTGACGGATTTTACGAGTTTTAATATTAATAGCTCCGAGTCTTTCCTTCTTGTCAAGCATTAAACACGCACCATTCACTTTATTCACACCACTTACAATATTCCTAACTGACGATTATGTGAGCAGGAAGTCATTTCTGACCGTCACAAGCGATGTACGGAGCCACAACATGCCTTTTTTTTTTTTTTTTGTTTTTTTTTTGCGCTGCAGCCTCACCACTTCCGTCATATCTATGAGAATGTCATCTTCGTGTTATTCCAATGTAACTATGATCGCTAACAGTCAACCAACCATCACGTAACAAATTTACCGCTCGGATCCACGGAGGTACGATAGAATTCAACTGAACGTGTTCATATATATATATATATATATATATATATGATATATAATATATATATATATATTATATCTATTTATATATATGTCATATATCATATAAAGGTTGTGAGATCTTGTTAAGCTTGGTTGATGCCCGAAGAGAAAAGAAGGAATAACGAATATGACGTTTTGTAGACTCATATGAACATAAAAAATGGTCGCATTCTTTCATTCATTAAACACTTTATTTGCAACAGATTTCCAGCAGCAAAACGTTCGAGGGAAACGAAACCTCCGCATAAAATTGAGAAATATCGGAAATAAAACATAAAAATTTAGATTTTTAACATCAGAAAAATATTTCTCAATAATGATGCGGCAAAAATTAATATGAATTGGATATTCAGTGTTCAGAGAAAAATACATATTACATCAATAGCAAAGGCAATTAACCATTTGTGAAAAAAATTAAAAATTGCTATTCATTTTACTTTTTTTCAACGATCATTTCGTACCTGTAACATATAATTTAGACAGACGCTTGTGTGGACTTCGAAATGAACTATTCTTCACTCACAATTTCATGTTATTAAAAAAATTGATAAAGAAAAATTTTTTATGATGTTAAGAGTTTCTTTTTGAAGTTGATTGCAAAATACAGTTGGTGTCGTTACATGTGTTTATACATATAACTCTAATCTTTAAGCGAAATGTTAGTTTGAGGCTAAATTGCAAGATATCGTACTGGGGATAATTACGTAATACATAAAGGCCACATGATTTCATTACAGCTTTATAATAAAAAACATTTTCAAGCACTTATTTTGAAATATTCTTCGTTTCTTATATCAGAGACCTTTAAAACAACAAGCATTGAAAAATCATAAAACCTATTGGTAGATGTCTAACTGCAATCTCTAAGTAATTGCTCATTAAGAAGTGTTTTCTGCAATGGAACTTCGACCTAATCAGTTCCAAAAGAAAAAAAAAAAAAACTAAAACAATTCTTAAGACCAGATTCTGTTTTCGGGTTTTCATAATAACTCTACATTAATCTTGTAGGTAATTTGCTATCACCTCCAACGAGAAATCCAAATCCATCAAGCATCAACAAACATTTCTCTTTATCACTTTTATTACAAACATTTAAATGTATGTGTACCGATTAGTTGATCTCGGTCGCTACACAACTCACTCTATAAATAATAATAATAATAATAATAACTAATAATAATAATAATAATAATAATAATAATAATAATAATAATAATAAAATAATAATAAGTCCTCCTACAGATACAAAAAAAAAAAAGTTGAAAGTAAAGAGAATTGTTGATCAAAATTTTTCACCGAATGTTTAATTACCTTTTTTTACTGATGGGGTAACTATATTTTTCCCGAACACTGAAAAGGCAATTCAAATGAATTTTTGCAATCATCCTTACTGATTGAATACTCTTCTGTAATTAAAATCTGTATCTTCCAAATATTTTTCATCTTTTATGGGAAGCGAATTTTTTATGGTGGAAATCTAAGTAAAATCCTCCTTAACGGATGATACGATGAGAGGCTACACCTTAGATCAAGTAAAATGTGGGAACAAATGAATGGGAGGTATTTAGATTTTAGATATAATTTCCTAGTTTTTGTTTGTATGGTGTTTTTACGTTGCATGAAATTAGCGGTTATTCAGCAACGGGACCAACGGCTTTACGTGACTTACGAACCACGTCGGGAGTGAACTTCTATCACCAGAAATACTCATCTCTCACTCCTCAATGGAATGGCCGAGAATCGAACTCGCGACCACGAGGTGGGACGCCAACATCATACCAACCACGCCACCTGAGGCTATAATTTTCTTAGACCTCATATGGCCTCTTCGTGGAGTATATAGGTCAGCTCAGCTCGATGGCTGTATGATTATACAATTTGTATGTATATATATATATATAATATATATATATATATATATATATATATATGTCTATATATATATATTATATATATATATATATATATATATATATATATATATATAATATATAATATAATGTGCAGGAAACTCGTTGCCTTTTAATAACAACTGCCATTAAATTAAATTAAATTATAAATTAGACTTAAAACTTGATTAAACCAACATTTGGCTCACGTTGACGAAGAGGATAACTTCACATTTGTCGAAAACAGTGTATGTTGTCAGCCTCGCATCCCCTCACTTCACTTTCACTACTGCAAACCTCTCAGGGCAGATGATCAATCATGACATCAGCTCAAGAGTAAATGACGTCTATAATTACAAAAACTGTTAAGAAAAGGAGCTTGTTCATTGGAAGCGTAGTAACCGAAAAATGAGAGACATTTCATTCTCATCTAGATTTAATAAAATATAAAATTGTTTAAACATAAGCTAACGGATGAATTCACACACATTAAGAAAATGGAGTCTCTTCTAATGCTGTGAGCAATCTGCGCCTGAGTGTCAGGAAATCTGAATTTTGGTGGCTAATTTGAATGGCATAGGCCTACTGAAACCTTAAAATTGCATTATTTCCAAACCCAAAGTCAAAGAGCCACCCCTCCAGAACATGATCTTTCAGAAAAACTAAGCTTCAGAGTATCTAGAGATATGTTACGACCCTCACCCACCCCCTACTCCCCACCCCCTCTCCACTACCACATCCCCTGAACGCCAAATCAATGTCTGGAACTCTGGAACGCCCTAACGGATTTCCATGAAATTGGGCACGATTAGATACCTTAGTGAAACCTCTAAAGCCAGAGTTTCAACCCGTTCGGTTGAATATTTCCAAAGTTTGTAAAGGGCAAAAGCGGATTTCTGTGTAATTCTCAGGGCTGGACTTTATATTATATATATATATATATATATATATATATATATATATCTAATACTAATTATGTGTATGTATATTTATACATATACTATATCCTGTCATGGTAATCGCTCTATAGCGAAGAATTATATATTAAAGAAAAGGAAAATGCATCATGTTCGAGTAGGTCTGTAGCAAGGAGGCATTCGCGCACGTGTTGGGGGTCCGATGTTCTCATGATTGTTCGAGAATACTCAGGTGTGTTGTGGAACTCCAGTACGCACCCGTCGCTAGAAACGCTGCATATTATGATGTAACTTTTCGCCTAGATCCTTCGAAAAAGTTCTTATAGGGAGATGATGATATTCGGTGGTTAAGCTCCGCCCTTTTTCAGCCCCGCCCCCAGATCACCGTATATATATAATAGATATATATATATATATATATATAATATATATATATATATATATATATATATGAGAAGACGACGCATGAGAGCGTGTGAACGGAAACAAGTTAAGGCTGCAGTTAAGAGAGAGAGAGAGGAGAGAGAGAGGACGATGAGAGAGAGAGAGAGAGAGAGAGATATCTCGACGCTGAGCAACCCCTTTCAGAGAAGAAACGTCCTACAAGTGGTTTTGAGGAGCAACCCGCCTTCGAGTATCAAGACTAGACATTTCTTTCTGCAGTACGAAGTCAAGAAGCCGTCTGAAGTTTCTGTTGTCTCCTTTTATGAAGCCGGCGCTTTCACCACTGATTTTGACCCCTGCAAAACTGGCCAGCAAGTATTTCATTACCGCACTGTTTCCCCAGTTCACGTATTGTAAGGTTCATTTTGTTATGTAAATAGGAGAAACCATTCTGCATTTATCTTTGTTAGTGAGCTTGTAAATAAATTTTCTGTTCTGTTTGAATTTCTTTCTATATGCATATCCCGAGTTTCAACTGTTGGTGCTGAATACTTTTTGTTTATTATAATAAAGAACCTGAGCGTAACAATCCATTTATATGTATATATATGTACATATGTGTGTGTGTGCGTACGTGTGTCAGAAAAGATCCTTTCATGAAATGTTAACCCACTATTACTAGGTCTCAGTAAAATCCCATGATGTAGTAACACAATAGGTTACATTCAACAGAAAAAAACAAATTTATGGAATAAATTGCATAAACAAGTCCAGTCTCATGAAACCTTCAACAGAGGACATCGGTTGAGTACCGAGGATGAATCATGAAGCAGGTCCTTGGACCCCAAACACTGCAAAGTTCATTCACCGGCATATCTCAAGAAAAGATAAACATAAAATAATATAATAATTATAAAAAAACAAAAAACAAATAATAAAATTTAAATTGAATTAATACAAATAAAAAGGAAATATTAAAAATATTAAAACAAAATAAATTCTAATAAAATTCAATAAAAATAATAATAAATAATATATAATCAATAATAATAATAATAATAATAATAATATAATAATAATATATAATAAAAAAATAAAAATGATAAATCTAAAAATAATATTACAAAAATAATAATAATAATGGAATAATGTTGATAAATAAATATAAAATTAGAAAAAAAAAAATTTCAAAGGAAAAAATAATAAGAGTAAAAATAAAATAGAATAAAAATAATAATAATGAAATAATACTAAAAAATTCGAAATAAAAATGATTAAAATAAGAAAACAACAAAATGTTAATAATAATAAAAAATAAAAACAATAAATAAAAATACAAATAATAATATAAACCATAAAACAATAACAATAATAAAAATAAAAATATGAATAAAAATAAAAACAAAACAAAATGATAATTACAATAAAAAATAAAATTAAATAAAAATAAAAATTAAATAGTGAAAATAAAATTAAAATAATAAAAATAAACAAAAAGAAAGCACAGACTTCAGCCAAAGGCTAAACGAAGCGAAAGGAAACAAAATATTCCCTTTTGCTCAAATGCGTAAACAGCTAAGACGATCAACCCACAAACGAATAGCCACAGTCTCTTTTAAGGATTCACCGACGCATAAATCCAAACAGCGCAAATAGCTGGCCATCTCATAAAATGCATGATAGATGAAGCCACCTCACCGTTGCATGAAGCGATTTTGATAAAAGAGGGCAAGCCTGAGCTTGCTAGAGCTTCTCGGTGAAGAAGAAGCTCTCAAAAAACACCATCCGGGCTGCCAAATAACTTCTCGCTGAAGTTAATGGTTAAACAAAACTCGACAGTATTTTTGAAGATACGGCAACCGAATTTTCGACTGAGGTTTCAGTCCAGGAAAACGATATTTGCCAGATATGTGACGGTGCCATTATCTGATTTTTTAAATATACCAAAGGAAATATCTAAGTCATTTCACAGAGAGAGAGAGAGAGAGAGAGAGAGAGAGAGAGAGAGAGAGAGAGAGATTTCTTTAACATCGCAAAGTGAAGCTTCGAAGGAAGCTACCTGTTCAATGTGCTGGCTCTTTATATTAGCCTTTAGATAAGAAGTGTAAAACAATAAAAATCAGAACAAAATTTTAAATGTCGATACTGGATCTAAATTCAGCGTAAGCGACAGAAGTTCTCATCTTTCACTAGAACCCATTTTTGTCAATA
>NC_087219.1:55922931-55937931 GCF_015104395.2 Macrobrachium nipponense | reverse complement strand
GTGTGTGTGTGCGTACGTGTGTCAGAAAAGATCCTTTCATGAAATGTTAACCCACTATTACTAGGTATCAGTAAAAAACAATCCCATGATTTTCCTGTGGTAAACACAATAGCTTACATTCAACAGAAAAAAACAAAATTCACAAAGCAAAAAATCTTGGAATAAATTGCATAAACAAGTCCAGTCATGAAACCTTCAACAGAGGACATCGGTTGAGCATCGAGCATGAATCATGAAGCAGGTCCTTGGACCCCAAGTTCACCGGCAAATCTCAAGAAAAAATAAACATAAAATAATGTAATAATGATAAAAAAATAATAAAATAAAAAGAAAATTAATATCAATTACAAAAGGAAATATTAAAAATATTGAAATAAAAATAAATAGTAAAATATAAAATAATAAAAATATTAATAGTATATATAAAAATAAAATGATAATTCTAAAAATAAAAAAATAACAAAAATGAAAATAATAATAAAATAACATGATAAATAAATATAAAAATTACAAAATACAAACAATAATAATTATATGAAAAAATAATAAACGTAAAAATAAAATAAATATAAAATAATAATAATGAAATAATAAAAATTCAAAATAAAAATGATTAAAATAAAAAAAACAATAAAAGTTGATAATAAAAAATAAAAAAATAGAAATAAAAAAAACACCAATAACAATATAAACAATTAGATAATAACTATAATAAAAATAAAAAATATGAATAAAAATAAAAATAAAATGATAATTATGATAAAAAATAAAAAATAAAAATAAAAATGAAATAGTAAAATGAAAATAAAATTAATGAAATAAACAACAAGAAAGCCCAGACTTCAGCCAAAGGCTAAACGAAGGGAAAGGAACAAAATGCTCCCTTTTGCACAAATGACGTAAACAGCAAAGACGATCAACCCACAAACGAATAGCCACAGTCTCTTTGAAGGGTTCACCGACGCATAAATCCAAACAGCGCAAATAGCTGGCCATCTCATAAAATGCATGATAGATGAAGCCACCTCACCGTTGCATGAAACATTTTGATAAAAGAGGGAAGCCTGAGCTTGCCAGAGCTTCTCGGTAAAGGAAGAAGCTCTCAAAACACAATCCGGGCTGCCAAATAACTTCTCGCTGAAGTAAATGGGTTAAACAAACACGACAGTATTTTTGAAGATACTGCAACCGAATTTTCGACTGAGGTTTCGGTCCAGAAAAACCGATATTTCCCAGATATGTGACGGTTGCCATTATGATGATAAATACCAAAGGAAATATCTAAGACATTTCATAGAGAGAGAGAGAGAGAGAGAGAGAGAGAGAGAGAGAGAGATTTCTTTAACATCGCAAAAGAGAAGCTTCGAAGGAAGCTACCTGTTCAAATGTGCTGGCTCTTTACATTAGCCTTTAGATAAGAAGGGTAAAACAATGAAAATCAGAACACAATTGTAAATGGCGATACTGGATCTAAAATTCAGTGTAAGCGACTGAAGTTCTCATCATTCACTAGAACCCATTTTTGTCAATAAAACAGACCTCAAAATGAATCCAGTTCTGATCTCACAAGAGGTCTGTCGAAACCTTAGACCGATACACTGATGAACAACCTGGTAAAAGAACGAAGCAATCAAAAAAAAAACACCAAACCTGATGTTTGCAAAATACTCGGATAAAGAAGAATGGCCGAGATAAATCAACGGACAGAAGAAACTACTCGAAGAAATACGGAAATGGAGGCGAAGTTTCCTGTGTGAAATCACGGGGCGGAGAGAAACATGCTGAGCGAGGGAGCCCAGCTCAAAATTTATATCCGAGACAATCGAGTCGCGTTGGCGAACTTGGGGACTTTACCTGATACATTCGTCCACTTGAACGATTTCCAATGATTGATGCTTCTGCTCGGATACAGGGTGTCCATAAAGTCCCAGTACCACTACAAGTATTTATTATTTGTGATGGTTCTGGGACTTTATGGACATTCTGTAGTTTCTCTGACACCGACCCCCCCCCCGACAAAAATAAAATAAAAATATATATAAATAAATAAAAAGAGAGGCCACTCAGTACCTCTTAACATGAAGCAAAAACACTGATGACAGTAATACAAAACTTGTTGGACAAAAAAATAAAAAAAAATAAAAAAAACGGTCGTCGAGTCGAGTTGAATATAAAATTTAGGCCGAAGGCCAAGCGCTGGGGCCTATGAGGTCATTCAGCGCTGAAACGGAAATTGACAGTAAAAGGTTTGAAAAGTGTAACAGGAGGAAAAACCCTCCAAAGTAGTTACACTATGAATCAAGTGTTAGGAGAGGGTGGAAAGTAAGATGGAGAAAGAGAATATGAAGAGCGGTACAGTAAAAGGAACGAAAGTGGTTGCAGCCAGGTGCCGAAGGCACGCTGAAAGGAATCTTAAGTAATGCCTACAGTGCACCGTATGAGGTCTACTAACGGAACTGCTCCCCTACGGATTGTAAAAAAAAAAGAAAGAAAAAAAAAAAAAAAAACGGATGTCGTATGCGTCAAAACGTCGATTATTTACGACGCCACATTCCCAGTCCACCGATCGAGACCGACAGCATGGATACTATCTATTGAATCCAAAAATAGTGGGACATTACTTCGGTTACTTCTATCAGAAACTAATTACTAACCCCAAGCAATAAAAATAATTGTGACTAAAGCCAATAATATATATCGCTTTACTTGCAGAATTAGAACTGATATTTTCGTCGTTCGATTCCCCTTAATGTTTTGCAATAAAGAAATCGATTTCTAAGTTGATCAAAAGCTGATTACCTCATAAGAAGTGTCACGCTCAACAGATCTCTCATGAACATAGGTAACTGTGAAGGAAAGATAATGAAAATTCAATTGATAAATAATCTAGAGAATGTTTACTCTTCGTCTGAAGGGAGTCTCTCACTATAAATTATGGACGAATGGCCTTCGATTATAGTTTCATTCTTATAAACTGGTACCATAGATATTATATAATAAAAGCGTTTGATCAATCTGTTAATTTATGTTACAATGACGATGGGTAGATTTTAGTCAAAGACTAGGCCCACTCCCAATAACTGTGGTTAGTGACAGCAAGGGCATACGGTCGTAAAAACACCCTTTTCCAAACATGAAACTATGCCTGAGTGATGCCTTTGATAGAATACTGGTGGAGGGAGAAGGCGCATCAGGCAACGACCACTTAATGTAGGGATAACAGTGGGAAAAGAAGAAGAAGAAGAAGAAGAAGAAGAAGAAGAAGAAGAAGGGCGCATGGGTAGAGGCAAAACTACAATTGTAGAAAAATGGATTACACGCCACGTGACATCAGCTTTTCATAAATTAGAGGTATTTTTTATGGCTAATGTCATGTGACGATAACAATTTATATTCACCGCGTGTTCAGAAACAACCTGGGGAATTGGCTTCACAGTGTTGACACCAACAAGTAATTAAACAAGGTAAATAATGCCAAAGTGCATCTAACACCTTCCCTTTAGTGTCAATGTATTTAAATGATGTTATTTAAAAAATTAACTTCACATAAGCTCACAGGACATTCAATTTGGTGATTTAAAAATTCAATAATTAGATTCTTTACCTGCATTTCCTGAACTGAAATATCTCGAACCCAACCAGCAACAAAGCACGAAGAGGCAACTACCCTTTTCTAGAGGCAGTGTCACATCTTCACATCCTCCAACTTCTATTTCGTATCTAAACAAAAGTAAACCAAAACACCTAAGGCTAAGCAAGGATGGGCTATTCAAGCAGCTGTCAGGACGTTTTGTAAATAAGTCATCATACGAAAGCTTCATCAGTCCCGTAGGGGAGTAGAGCTGTCAGTTGATTGAATAGTTTGATTGAATAGAGAATTTAGGCCAAAGGCCAAGCACTGGGACCTATGAGGTCATTCAGCGCTGATACGGAAATTGACAGTAAAAGGTTTGAAAGGTGTAACAGGAGGAAAACCTCGCAGTTGCCCTATGAATCAACTGTTAGGAGAGGGTGGAAAGTAAGCTAGAAGAAAGAGAATATGAAAGGAGGCACAGTAAAAGTAATGAAAGGGGTGGCAGCTAGAGACCGAAGGCACGCTGCAAAGGATCTTAAGTAATGCTTACAGTGCACCGTATGAGGTGCACTGGCGGCACTACCCACCTACGGCGAGTAGTGCTGTCAGTGCACTTTATGCGGTGTACTGTAGGCAATTCTTAAGGTTCTCTGCAGCGTCCATTCGGCCCCTACCTGCAACCCCTTTCATTCCTTTTATTCTTCCTCCTTTTATATTCTCTTTCTTCCATCTTACTTTCAACATTCTCCTAATAACTGTTTCAAAGTGCAACTGTTTTGAGGTTTTCTTCAAGTTACACCTTTCAAATCTACCTATATACATATATATAGTAATATATAATATCAATATATCTAGATATATGATATTATAGTACCAATATATATATTATATATATATTATAATATAATTATATACATTATATATATATATATATATTACCGATATTATATTATCTAATATAATATAATAATTATACATATCTAATATACATATATAATATGTATATATAATATATATTGTAATATATATGTTATATAAATAATATATTTATATATATAATATATAATATATATATATATATCTGTATATATAAGTGTAATATAATATATACAATTATATATCTATTATTTATAATATATATATACACATCTATATATATATATATATATATATATATATATATATATATATATACACTCATAGGTCCCAGCGCTTGCCCTTTGGCCAAAATTCTATACTCCTTTTTCCTTACGGAACAGCATCATCCGTGTTACATGACTTCATGTAACAAGGTACTTGGCAAGGTTATAATTAGTAGTGTTAAGTGAAGATAGAATTGGTCTAAGTGGGACGCCCTCCTTGTGGATTTTCGGGGAGGGGGGGCCACTTACGGGATTATGTATTGTCTCCCGAAAATCCACAAGGAGGGCGTCCCACTTAGACCAATTCTATCTTCACTTAACATACTAATTATAACTTTGTCAAGTACATTGTCCCTCTCCTAGAACCACTCGCCCATAGTACCCATAACGTGAAAAAAACACATCTGATTTTAAAAATGATATTTTAAAGCAAGATTCTGAACTCTTCATGGTAAGTTTTGATGTTGAGTCCTTATTTACCAGTATTCCAGTTAGAGAAACTATCGAAATTATTTTAGATAAACTTTTTCCTCTGTCTGACTCTATTTTAAAGGTTTTACTCGTCCGTTATTTAAGCAACTTTTAGAATTTTATTTTTAAAGAATCTGTTTTAAGCAAATTGAAGGGATGGCGATGGGCAGCCCACTTGGCCCCACCTTCGCCAATATTTTTATGAACTCCCGGTGAGGAGACCATCTTTGACAGTTGCCCATCAACATTTACCCCCTATTTTACAGAAGGTACTTGGATGACACGTTTGCATTATTTAGGTTTGATTTTAATGCTGAAGCTTTTTTAGAATTTATTAACTCTCAACATCCTAATATTAAGTTCACCATAGAGAAAGAATCCCATAACTCCCTGCCATTTTTTTTTTTTTTAGATTTACTTGTTTCCAGAGACAATAATAGCTTTCATACAGGAATTTATAGAAAGAGTACTTCACAGGCTTAGGGACAAATTTTCTATAGCTCATGTAATTTAATTTTAAATTAAATCGCCTACTCCACCCTCCTTCATAGAGCCTTTGTCCTCACTTCCAGTTGGGTCTCTTTCCACAAAGAAATAGATTTTTTAGTAAATTAACAACAACTGTTTCCCGTCAGTGCACTTTTATAGAACTCTCAATAAATTTTTAAACATGAAAATGAACCCCCCACCTCCTATACATATCGTTCCCAAATTAATTATCTATGCTAAGTTCCCTTTTCTCCATGACAATTCCTTCAAAAAGAAAGTTATACAATTAATTAACAATGAATTACCAGCTCTGAACCTGAAATTAATAACGAAAAATCCTCTAACCATCCGATCTCTTTTTAGAGCCAAAGACAGATTAAGCCAGTCTCTGACGTCCAACATAGTTTATAAATACACTTGTCCCAGATGTAATCGGGGTACTTATGTTGATGCACGAGGAGGCTGCTACAAGTCCGTTCTGCGCCCACAAAGGAGTCAGTTTTCCGAACAGGATGCAAACTTATCCAATCCTGGAACTATCTAGCATCCGTAATCACCACCATTACCTGCCGCTCCCGCTTGGACATCGATCATTTTAAAATTATTGGATCAGCCAATAAGGATGATGAACTTTTAACACTGGAATCCATTTTAATCAAGACCAATGTACCGAATTTGAATGCCCATCCTCATCAGTTCAGTTGTTTATAGCCTAACCACTTGTTTGTTTACTTAAGCTCTGTCTCTCGTCTTTTGTATAGTTTTGTGTGTGTGGGTTTTTGTTTTTTCTTCTTCTTTTTTTTTTCTCCGCGCTCTATCCTTCAGTCACCTTCTATTTTTTACCCTAGTAGGTTTGTCTCTCCACCTAGTGTCGTTGTATAATAATTTTACCTTTTAAATGTTTTTAGTGTCCAATTTTAAATATTATACCGTGTTTTATCAGTGACGAGTCTTGTATCTTTGTATTTTGTCAATTCCCAGCCTTGAAAATGCAATCGAAGCGATGTGAAACGTCGGCAATAAAGTATGTAGTACGCTGAGACATGCCTTTACCTCTTCGCCTTGTGATATATACTATATATATATATATATATATATATATAATATATATATATATATGAAATATATTTATATTATATTATATATATATATAATATATATATATAGTATATATATATATATATTATTCAATTATATTATATATATATATATATATATATATATATATATATATATATACATCATATATACTATATATATATATATATATATGTAGTATATATATAATACAAAAAATAAATAAATAATTTAATATATATATTTATTTATATACACACACACACACATATATATATATATATATATATATATATATATATATATATATATATATATATATATATATATATATCATATGCCTAATTATCTATCTATCTATATACACATATTATGTGGAATGCATGGGTGCCTGTGCCTCTGCATAAAAGATGAAGCATTTGTTTTATTCCGCCCATTGCACGGCAAGGGGCATGCAATGCGATAATGCAATTACTTTACTCCGCGATCAGGAAGTGGAAGAGCATGTAAAAGGCGAGAAAGGCAACGACGTTCTATTGCAGACCGGAGAATCCCCAGACTTGTGTAAGTCATCATATCCTTACCTATTATCTTTATTAAACGTGTAAGCATTCACTTGGAAGAAACATAGTGCCTTTAAACTTAAAACGCAAAGCATGGCTCGACTTTTTGGAGCAATTCAAAAGCGAAATACATGAATCAAGATGTGTTGGCGAAAAGATAAATCACCATGTATTCATAAAGAGAGACAACTTATAAAAGCTAGCTTTCATAGTTCATGTTCCTATCCATTACTATCCGAGCGTATCGGCATCAACAACGAAGTGTTTGGAAGACCGTTTCGTCAATTCACAGTTAATGGAAGGGAAGACCTCCACAAATCATAGAGCATATCATAGTTTAACCAGACCACTGAGCTGCTTAGCAAAACTCCTAGGGCTGTCCCAAAAGATTAGATTTTTTTTATTTATTGGTTAAGAAGCAATTGGTTACTTAGCGTACAGCTTATTGTGTGATCCGAACTACATTATACCGAGAAATGAATTTCTAATCACCAGAAATAACTCCTCTGGTTCCTCACTGGCAGCAGCGGGAAGCGATCTCGGGCTAACAGAATGATAGGCGAGTAAGCAACCTACTCGTCCACCAAGGAACTACTGATAGCTGGAACATCATAGAGCCCCAACAAATGTTGGATGTTAATGCTATGCAAAGTGAGTACCCTGCACTACATTTTGATGAGAGAGAAGAATGTATGTGATAACTAAATTATCACAACTCAACCACAGAAAACGGCAATTATTAACCAAACTTAGGCCGAAGACTGGCCAAAATAAAATTTCTGAAAATCTACTATTTATCACCAATAAACAAAGACATGCCATAAATCACCAAAATAATAAAAGACAATTCCACCTCCAGTCATCTCAATATCCCCAGAATTGTGGCCAAGCACTGAGACCTATGAGGTCATTCAGCAATGAAGGTGAAGTCGAGAGTAAAAAGGTGACAAAAGTGTAACAGGAGAAAAGTAAGTAGATGGAACAAAGAAATGCCTACAGTGCACAATGCGCAGGTGCACTGACGGCCCTAGCCCCCTGCGGGGAACCTTTTGATGAGCAATTGATAAAATGGAAGATACCTAAAGACGATTACCCGAATCTTGATTATCATTCGTTAGAAAAAATAGAAAGGAACTACTTAAAAAGCTATCCTGTCTTAAAATCTGAAGATCCCTGTCGTCGCAGATATCGGCACTAGAAAACGATATTCCAAGAATAATAGAACAATAATTTTGAAGGGTCGAGTATCAATTCCTCACACATCTCAAGGAAACTGGCCATAATTTGGCCTCCGAGACAGAAAAAGACACCGAATGTGAAAAATAACAAGAATTGGGTGAAACCATTCGAATTTATTAGAAATATCTCTCTCTCTCTCTCTCTCTCTCTCTCTCTCTCTCTCTCTCTCTCTCTCTCTCTCTCTCTCTCTCTCTGGAAAAATGTCCCTCGATATAAAATAGAGAATATTAAACAAGTCAATAAATAAATCCTCTTTCCATTTAATATATTTGTGCGATGGCCTAAGGTTTCCTTGGAATCCCTACGAGATTATATGAGTCTAGCGGCCTTTCAAAACGAAATTGATTAAATGTATATGGAATATTGGGATTGTGTCATACATATATCAAATTTTTATTTCTCTCCCGGAAGACATTTGGATTAAGTCGGTACTTACACAATTATGGTCAGCAAACATAATAAGATTCTAAAATAATATGCCTCGTATATACCTCTGTACACTTCTATCTAACCGAATTCATAAGTGATTGATTCGACAGAGGCACTATATTTAGGAATGTAGTCCGGTAATATTTATATAAAAAAAAAATTTATTGTATATAAAAGCAATGAAATTAAGCAATGGTTTCTTATGAATATTCTCTTCATTTTTTCCCCAAACGTCCCTTTTATCTTTTCTCTTATTGCCACACCATCATCTAGAGTAGTAGTTCTCAACCAGGGGGAGATTCTCCCCCTAAATGGGACTTCTAGAGTTTCATGGGAAGAATTGTGACCACAGATTGGCAGGCCCAAACTGGCTCTGGGACCACACAAAATCCAGTGTGCATCTGTCCACACTACTAAGAGGTCACCCTGGACTTTCTCTCAGCAAGCTTGTGTGTTTGTGTTAGTATTTTGTTGTATGTTATTTGGAATGCAACTTTTGAGGCAGACATCTAGAGGGTATTTATGCCCTAAAATGCTGTCGGTATCTGTTCCAAGTGTTCAAACTGGAACAAGTACCTTGGCGCCTTTGACTACGTTTAGAAAGATTCACTGCTTTCTAGGAAGCTGTGGCCACCTCATTAGTCTCGTCTTTTTCTGCGCCTTCTATGTACTGATTTGTGTTCATTTACATGATGAGAGAAAAGGTTTCACCTCTTCCTTACCAGGAGATCGCAGGCAAAAGATTGTTGGTTTGTTTTTTGTTAGTATGGTGTTTTTACGTTGGATGGAAACAGTGGTTATTAGCAACGGGACCAACGGCTTTACGTAACTTTCGAACCACGTCGAGAGCGAACTTCTGTCACCAAAAATACACCTCTCACACCCCTCAATGGAATGCCCGAGAATCGAATCCGCGGCCACCTTGGCAAGGACCATAACATTCATGCCAATGATTGAAGAATTTCTGTGAATGTGTGTGTGTGTGTGTGTGTGAACTCTCATGTCTCGTGACGTTGATGTTGAGCTTTGTGGATTTCATTAAGTCATATATAACAAGTATTAGTCCTTGTGGTAACGTCCGCACCAACGATAAACAATTGACAGTGATTTCGCAATTTTTTCCGTGTCATATGGTGAACTTTGAGAGGTTTCATAATATCGGGTCAACGAACGAATACAACGCTCATCATATTATGAGGTTTTGATTGGAGGATGCATATTTAACTCTCAATTGATTACTGTTGCAAGATACACATCTGAAAGTCATTGTTTAATGACCCTTAACATAATTATGGATGCACAGGACACGGCAAGATTTATTTTTAATTACTGCATCGAACAGTGAAATTATGATTTAATTTGCATGTGCGCGTTACATGGGACAGTCATAAGTAGGAAATTTATTGGTATTTAAAAAGTGGTTGACTTGTTTGCTTGTTTGTTTGTTTGTATGGTGTTTTTACTCAGCAAGGAACCAGTGGTTATTCAGCAACGGGACCAATGGCTTTACGGGACTTCCGAACCACGTCGAGAGTGAACTTCTATCACCAGAAATACACATCTTTGGCCCCTCAATGGAATGCCTGAGAATTGAACTCGCGGCCACCGAGGTAGCAGGCCAAGACCAAAGGTCGACCTGTTGTAGATGATATTTGAAACATCTCTAGCTTATAAAATTTGTAATGTTTTCTGTTTTACATTTCTGAGATGCCTGTGTCATTACCCACGTAATATATTTATTAGATAATACATTAAGTTACTGTCAAGCAACTGAAATCCTTGTGATGTGAAGACAATCCATCGCAAGAGTAAAAATAAACACAACAAAAAGTAGAAACGGAGTGAATCTTGTGAAGCTTCGAGTCTGAATGCAGTGATAATGCTTCGGTTTTCAATATTCGGGAATAAAAAGGGAAAAAATGAAGTTAAGTTTCCCGACCTAGGACGGAAAAGAGCTGGAAAGAGTGAATATGGAAAAATAAAATGTCTGACACGCAACTTTAGTAGATTCCTGGTCTGATGTAAAAAAAAACAACTGTATTATACAGGTTAATCCAACTATTGATTTATCACTTAATCAATAAAAAGCAAACAATGATAACCCCTTAATTCTCCATATTTAAATGTTGGTCGCACATAGTAAGCAGAGTTTTTTCTTGATTAAATTCCACTGAAGACTTGCTCGACCTAAATGACTTGAAAAGGTAATGTATCACAAAAAGTCAACACGCCAACCACTATTTTTATCTAAACTCTCAATGCCATGGAGTGGTTTGCAAATTGAGTAATTTTTACAGTCTTTAGGTATAGGAAAGCTGCTTACTGAAAGAATTTCGATTCCTATCATGACATTTGAAAAAAAAAGGGGGGGCATCTCTGAATGTCCACTTGTAAATTCATGAAGCAACATTCCAGTGTCACCCAACATTCGGTGAAAACAGCACACCTTTAATTATAATCATGGAACTATCTCCCCTAAAAGTCCATTGAGGTTTTTAATAGAGATAACAATGGAATATTTAAAAAAAAATCTTGAAGTTTACATTACTGGCAATGACAAGTGGTGGCGAATATTTTTCATCGCTCATCACGAGTTACTTAGGGTTGTTTATTTTATTTTTTTTGTCCAGGAGCTGACTGCTCTCCTCTGTGATATGGTTTATTAAAATTTATTTTACTTTCTAACTTTCGAGAGAGAAATACATGGGCCGAGAATGAGCACTGAAGAATAATGAGCAGTAAAACAAGGAGTAACTGTACCTCCAGCTTACTCAGGACGCGTCCAAGATTATCCCCTCACGCATAAGTTGTGAAAATTATATTCCTAACTTTACGTGAAGTGTTCTTCGTAATTAATAATCATACTTAGTACTGCTTATACTAACAATGAGGATAAAAATATTTAGTATACCAAATATATAAAAACGTGCTAAACTCTACGGTCCAGCAGAGCCTTCTTTCACCCACGAAAATTAAAATAAATACGCTACATTTTATTAGAAAAAGTTTTTCTCTACTGTACTGCTTAGCATGCACAATATTTTTTTTTTTTTTTTTACATTTTCACTCTAACAAATAAATCGAAAATATCCTACCCTAAAATTCCTGTATCTTCAACACTACGCAAAACACCTTTTCAGACCTCTTTCGGCTTTTCCATAAGGCTTTCCAATCTCCCCAATAAGAACAAGAACAACAACAACAACAACAACAACAACAGCAACAACAAAGTAGTGTATAGGCTTACACCCCTAGTAAGTGAGAAGATGAGACAAGTAATCATTGTTTAACTCCTCGTTGTACGACGCAGAACAACAACAGACAACTTCTGTGGGTTTTGGAAGCCTACTTATCGTTCGCAGTAAGTCCTCGTCATCCATTTCAGGCGATAAATATTTAAGTTACGATAATTTGAAATTTATATTTGTAAGGGAGGTGTTTGTGCATTAATCCGAAAAAAAAAAAAAAAAAAAAAAAACCAAATAAGATTTTCTAAAGTGTAAAATCTTCAACTACTGTGGGTGACGTCAGACCTGTTGAAAAAACTCAAAAGATCGGAAATATCTTAAGGATTTCATAAGCAACACGTACTTATTGGGTTCTGTTATTTTTATTTTACTTCCAGACATAAGGCAAGGTATATTAATGGTGACATGAAAAAATATATATGTCACACGAGAATCCTGATTTTCGCAAATAAAAAATAATATAGATCTAATTTTGCTGAAGAAGCAGGTTGTAGCAAGAGTAAAGTTACTTGTAGTGTTTTCATTCTAGAGCATCTCTTTATCACTAACGTTTTCTTTAAAAAGTAGGTAGGCTATTTGGCTTCTGATATTTCACTTCATCTCTTCAATCAGGTGAATCTTTATTTATTGATGAGCAAATTCACTGACATTCTTTTTATTAATGTTACTTTGATATCAACTTTTGCTTGCTCCATATGAAAGGAGTCCGAGATTAACCAATACTTTTTTCCCTGAATCCAAACTTGCGAACGTCAGCATCTCTATGAAAAAATTGATCTATTTTCAGCACCTATTTAAGTCGTAGAAAAATAAATCTTAACAAAAATAAATACTCATGAAATAGTGTTTTGACGGATGTTTTCTAATGAATCTGTCGGAATATTTGCAACCATTTAAATCTTTTATAGTTAGTGAGCAAAAGACTTGCAGGAAAAATTAATTTATGTCAGTTTTTAAATGGGTGAAGATTTTACGCCAATGTTAATATGAGCGTGCTGTATTGCCCACATTTATCAGGGGAGAAAACCAGATGGCGTTTCTAACAACATATTTCTCTTTTTGCAGGATCATAAAAGTTTAGAAGGAAAAGCATGAAACTGGGTCCTGATTTGGAATGCGTTCTCTTTCTTCACTGAACTTCATTATCTTATCAAAGAAAGAAACCATGAAGACGGATAAAAATATTGACGTCTACAATGAACATTCCCTCACCTATTGTATCTTTCTTTGAGCTACCAAGTTCAAGAGCTTAACTGGGAATTTATCCTTTAATCTATTAAGACAACTATTTTATCACCACCTCCAACGAAAGGGACCTCTGTAGAATTCCACAATCATGTTTTTCCAAGTGCTTTCACTCTTCAGTAAGTCCCCACTCTCTCATCTCCAGTCTCTCGTCTCATAATTCTCATCCAAGTTGGTCAAGTCGTACAATTTCTTCTGGCGCCCACATCAGCCCAGCTGATGCTATGACGTCATATTCTTCTTCCATGTCTCTTTCATCATTATCTCTTCTATATATACAGAACGTTTGAAATTTACTTATGGTAAACTTAGGCAATGTATCCTGCCATCAGCTCCTACGAATCTTCTGTTTTGATATTTTTTCACTTTCATGCCATAATTCTTTTGTCGCACGGCAATGCTGGCCGTACAAGGCTAATATATCATCTTACTTTCGTATGCAATTTTTATCTGATTTCCGAGTTTCATTCAGCCTTCTCACTGTTATTTTTCCATTGTCTTAGCCTTTTAAGCGGGATTGCACTGGAATCACACGATTCCTTTTCCCATCTATTGTTATTTCACATCATTACGTACGTTCTTAATCATTTCTGTTAAGTTTTACCTTAGCATTATCTGTAGTCCCATCTCTCTAGGTATGTAATTGCAATTCTGTAACGCGTGCTTTGTAAATCTTGTGTAGTTTTACAGATTTAGACAACATCGTCGGTATATCGTTAAGTCCTTCAGCTTTTTTATCATTACCCCAATTGCTGTCTTGCCAATCATCTCCAACAACTCGTTTCATTATAGAATTCATGAGAAGGGTGAACAGTAATGGTGGCATAACATTTACATGTAGCACACCAATATTTATTCCAATTCATATAAAAAAACTCCATAGTTTCAGCTTTGCATTTGTTTGGTTTATACTGCAATTATCTTTATATATTCAACGGGAATAGCATAGTGACGTAAGACTTTTAATAATACTTTATGGTAATAAACAAGGGCCATCCCGATGGTGAATTCCATATACTGGGGCTCAATATGTCTTAACAAATTATTTCATTTTATCTACATAACTTCTTCCTTTTCTAAAATCAGCATGGGTCATCTAACTTTCTATCCGTCACTGATGATTGAGTATACTGAATATTTACTCCACACCCTAAATAACTCCGTAGGTACCTCTTGCAGTCAGGTCACATTTCTTTGTCAATCATTTCTGTGGATTTAAGTTCCCAATCATCATGCTCTTTTTTTTTTTTATTCAATATTCCGCAAACAGTCGCGTTAATATACGAGTGATTTCATTCGCAGTTAAAATAATCTCGGCAGTGATTTCACAACACCCCGTGCTTTCAATCATTTAGCGTACTTCCTTTTTTGGTTAGGTGTCGATAAGTATAAAATAAAAGTCCAACAATATTCATCTATGTATCTTCAGTGGGGATACATACCCGTCTCAGTCCCCCAATTATTTAGAAAGAAAAGGATAAAAAGTAATCATCACTTTCTCTACATGTCTTTTTCGCTGACAT
>NC_087219.1:55882931-55917931 GCF_015104395.2 Macrobrachium nipponense | reverse complement strand
AATATATATATATATATATATATATATATATATATATATATATATATATATATATGTACTCCGAAGGAAGTAGTAGGGAAAGCATCCTCATCTTTCAACAGTTTTATTAATGCCGACGTTTCGCGACGAATTCCAGGTCGCATTTTCAAGGCTAAAAATATATATAAGTTTTACGAACATTAATAATTGATCTAATTTAATTTATATTAAAAATGTCATGGCAACAGCTCTCAATACAGTAAAAAGTAAAAAGTTAAAGGTAAAAGTTAAAAGTTTAAAAGTTAAAAGTTAAAAGTTAAAAATTAAAAGTTAAAAGTTAAAAGTTTAAAAGTTAAAATTGAAAAGGACCTCCAAAGTCAGACATATTAAAAGTACAGGACTTCACTAAAATTTCAGAAACACCTACCTATACAAAAGAAAGAGTAAAACTGACACAATATAGGTAAAAATACAGTGAGGCAGACCAGCTGCCCAAACTAGGCTTATGAACAATTTTACAGAGGACGTTTGGGTATTAACGACGGTACAGTAAAACTTTTTAATAATGAGATTCTAAAATTGTCCAGGTTGTTGTTGTTCGCAGTTGGCCCAAGATAGAAAAATCCTTGCTGTCAATATATGTTTTACATGTTTTTGAGTGATTCCGTATATTGGATTGTTTCTGGATTTGATAACCTACTACCTGTTCTATGGCTTATGCCCCTGTGGGAATCAATTCGAACGTTCAACAGCCTCCTCGTGCATTCCCTACTACTTCCTTCGGAATATATCTTCTTTGAGCTCCAGCTCCGGCCCTTATGTGTGTATATATATATATATATATATATATATATATATATATATATATATATATATATATATATATATATAGATAGATAGATAGCACACCATATTTATATATATATATATATATATATATATATATATATATATATATATATAATATATATATATATATATATATATATATATATTATATATATATATATATATATATATTATATATATATATATATATATATATATATATATATATATATATATATATATATATATATATATATATATATATATATATATATATATATATATATATATATATATATATATATATATATATATAAATATAACTTTTGTAGTCCAACGAATCTAATGCAACAGAGCTGTTCAATCGATTAAACTAATGCATGAACTCTAATAAGATATATCTGTACGACAGTGTTATGATAGCTAACGTTTACAGAATAATGATAATGATTAAAAATGAATATTATAAACCACCAATAAAAGAAAAAAAAGTGACTCATGATAGGGAAAGTTAAGAGAATTTTTATCCCAGTTAAGCTCCCTCTCTCTCTCTCTCTCTCTCTCTCTCTCTCTAAGAAAAATTTGCATCACAGTTTATATTTGGATCGTCTGTCATCCCTATTTGGCAAAGCTTATGGAGACTGTATCACTAACGTCTCACACTTCTTCTCTCTTCCATATAAAGAAACTTGCAGCTGATGCGAGAAATGCCACCCTTTTAAAAAGACTGATTTATGAGTCGTTACTTGAACTTTTATCTTCACATATTTAATCCCTGAGGTGAATATTCCTCGATGGTGACAAGTACGTACCTCATTTAACTTCTTTTATATCTACTGGAAAAAATGACAGAAAAATGAAAAAGGCCTAATATTTATGAGGAAATTATTAATACGACAATTCTGCTGATAGCCACGGACACAGAATGTGGATTCTGCTATTAATTAACGAAAAACAAATATGGAATCTTCACAAAACGTAAGAAAAATAATACGACTGAATAAATCTAAGAACATTAACGTAAAAAGGATCAGGGATTCCTCCAAACAACAAAATAAAAGAGAAACTGCGGAAACTTATTACAAAATGAATAATGAACTCTTTAGAAGGAGAAATGAAGTGAGTGTTAAAACTAAGTAAAACACAGGGAAATGAATGTCAAACCTCCTGAAAAACGACATTGCAAAATAAATGTGAAGATAACTGGAAACGACTGAGAAATGAATTTGAAGCCTTTTTGAAAACGACTGGGAATGAAATAGAAGCCTTTTGAAAACGACTGGAAATGAATATGAAGCCTTGAAACGACTGGGAAATGAATTTGAAGCCTTTTGAAACGACTGGGAAATGAATTTGAAGCCTTTTTTGAAAACGACTGGGAAAAGAATGAATTAGTCTTTTGAAAACGACTGGAAATGAAATTTGAAAGCCTGAAACGACTGGGAAATGAATTTGAAGCCTTTTGAAAACGACTGGGAAATGAATTTGAAGCCTTTTGAAAACGACTGGGAAATGAATTTGAAGTCTTTTGAAAATGACTGGGAAATGAATTTGAAGCCTTTTGAAAACGACTGGGAAATGAATTTGAAGCCTTTTGAAAACGGACTAGCAATGAATTAGAAGCCTTTTTTGAAAACGACTGGGAAATGAATATGAAGCCTTTTGAAAACGATGGAAATGAATTTGAAAGCTTTTGAAAAACGACGAAATGAATTTGAAGCCTTTTGAAAACGACTGGAAATGAATTTGAAGCCTTTTGAAAACGACTGGGAAATGAATTTGAAGCCTTTTGAAAACGACTGGGAAATGAATTAGAAGCCTTTTGAAAACGACTGGGAAATGAATTAGAAGCCTTTTGAAAACGACTGGGAAATGAATTTGAAGCCTTTTGAAAACGACTGGGAAATGAATTTGAAGCCTTTTGAAAACGACTAGCAATGAATTAGAAGCCTTTTGAAAACGACTGGGAAATGAATATGAAGCCTTTTGAAAAAGACTGGAAATGAATTTGAAGCCTTTTGAAAAAGAAACGACTGGGAAATGAATTTGAAGCCTTTTGAAAATGACTGGGAAATGAATTTGAAGCCTTTTGAAAATGACTGGGAAATGAATTTGAAGCCTTTTGAAAATTTGAAAACGACTAGCAATGAATTAGAAGCCTTTTGAAAACGACTGGGAAATGAGATGCAAGCCTTTGAAACGACTGGGAACTGAATTAGAAGCCTTTTGAAAACGACTGGAAATGAATTGAGAAGCCTTTTGAAAACGACTGGAAAGTGAACCTGAAATTTGAAGCCTTTTGAACGACGATGGGAAATGAATTAGAAGCCTTTTGAAAAAGACTGGGTGAATGAACCTTAAAAGAAGCTGAAAATTAGAAGCTTGACGACTGGAAATGAATTAGAAGCCGAAAAAACTTTTGAAAAGAAAACTTTTGACTGGGTAGTGAATTAAAGAAGCCTTTTGAAAACGACTGGGTGGGGAATGAATTTCGAAGCCTTTTGAAAACGACTAGGAAATGAAAGTGTGGTGTAATTTTGAAACCGATGTTGGCCAAATGAATGTAAAACCTGCTGAGAATGACGGGTAAATGAATGTCAAAGCTGACAACAACCTGCAAATGAATTTGAAATTGGCTGAAAACGACTTGGACGTAAATGTGAAACCTGTTGAAAACGACAGGGAAATTTTAGTGAACCCTCCTGAAAACGACTGGGAAATTAGTGTGTAACTTGCAGGAAACTACTATGAAATTAGTGTGAAACCTGCTGAAGACGACTGGGAAATGTATGTTTAACCTGCTTAAAACAATATGGAAATGAATGTGAAACCTCTTAAAAACGAATGGGAAATAAACGTGAAACCTGTTGAAAACAACAGGGAAATTAATGTGAAAACTGTTGAAAAGGACTACAGAATTAATGTGGAACCTGCTGAACACGAATGGGAAATAAATATGTAACCTACTGAACAAAACATGGAAATGAATGGGAAAACAGCGGAAAACGACTAGTAAATTAATGTGAATCCTGCTGAAAATGACAGAGAAATGAATATGAAGCCTGTTGAAAACGACGGAGAAATGAATGTGATCAGTTGATAAAAAAAGAAAAATTAATTTGAAACCTACTAAAATCTACAAGGAAATGAATGTGAAGCCTGTAGAAAGCGACAGGGAAATGAATGTGAAGCGTGTTGAAAACGAGAGGAAAATGAATGCGAGATCTGTTGAAAACGACAAGGAAATGAATGTAAAATTTGATTGAAATAGCAGGGAAACACTGTGAAACCTGCTGACAACGACAAGGAAATGAATGTGTGGTCTATTAAAAACAACATCGAAATTATTGCGAGACCCACTGAAAACGACAGGGAAATGATTGTTGACAACGACAGGCAAATGAATGTTAAGCCTGTTAAAAATGACAAGGAAATGAATGAGATGCCTGTTGAAAACGACAGGGAAATGAATGGGAACTCAGCTGAAAATGAAGGTTGAAGGTTGAAACTTGTTGACAACGAAAGGCAAATGAACGTGAAGACTGTTGAAAATCACAGGGAAATGAATGTGAGATTTGTTGAAAATGACAGGAAAATTAATGTGAAGCCTGTTAAAAGTGACATGGAAATAAATGTGAAGCCTTTTTGAAAATGACAGAGAAATGAATGTGAAATTTGTTGAAAATGACAAGAGAAATGAATGTGAAGCCTTTTGGAAACAGCAGGGAAATGTGAAGCCTTTTAAAAACGACAGGGAAATGAATGTTACATTTGTTGAAAAAGACAAGGAAATAGATGTGAGATTTGTTGAAAACGACAGGAAAATGAATGTGAAGCCTGTTGAAAACAACAGGGACATGAGCTGGAAGACTGTTAAAAAACGACAAGGAAATGAATATGAAGCCCTTTGAAAACGACAGGGAAATCAATGTGAGATTTCCTGAAAACGACAGAGAAAGGAATGTGAAGCCTTTTGAAAACAAGTCTAAAACGACAAGGAAAGGAATGTGAAGCCGGTTGAAAACGACAGGGACATGAATGTGTAGCCAGTTGAAAGCTACAGAGAAAATAGTGTGAAACCTTTTGAAAATGACAGGGAAATGAATGTGATATTTTATTGAAACGACAGTGAACTGACCGTGAAGCCTCTTTGAGACTATAGTGAAATGAATGTAGAGCCTGTTTAAGACTACAAGGAAATGAACGTGAAGCCTGTTTAGAACTACAGGGAAATGAAGGTGAAGCCTGTTTAGGACTACAGGAAAATGAACGTGGAGCCTGTTTAGAACTACAGGGAAATGAACGTGGAGCCTGTTTAGGACTACAGGGAAATGAACGTGGAGCCTGTTTAGGACTACAGGGAAATGAAACGTGACATCTGAAGAAAATAATAGTAAAAAAAAAAGTTGAGAAAACTACACGAAAACTGTGAAACTTATACAAAGAGAAACAAAAAATGCTTTCGTAATCTCTAAAATAGGACGAAACAAGTGAAATGCTGTCAACGCAAATATCTTTATAAAGACAAAAAAAAAGCCATAGGAAATGAGGTCGTTAAAAGATGAATGGACAAATGTCATATCGGTTTTTTTGACTGACAATATTGATATCTCAAATAAATTATTTTTGACAATCTAATTTCCTTCAACCGAATAAACTAAATGTATCCTTGTTAATTGTCACAATTACCATACGTCTTTGATAATATTAATTTGATAAGCTGAAGGAGAAATTTATGTTTTTGCAAATACTACTGATACAGATTCGGACACACGGAATTTATGCCAAGAAACTTTTGCAGCTGCTACTAATTGGATGGTGTTTACATCCAAAAATTGTTCTTGCATTACAGCTGCTCCAAGAGAATCTGGATATCTGGTTGTTAAATCTGGAAACTGATTTTACAGTTGGTAAAAATGAAGATGAGGATATCTTATTTTTCTATCGAGAAACTGATTCAATAATTCTTACCAAGAGGATATCTGGTCTTCATGTCCAGATTCTGATCCTGATACTTGGTTTTGTATGCCGAAATTATATTTGCAAGTGTTACCACTCTCTGTCCACACCTCTGGATTCTACATCAACAACTCAGCTTGACAATTGCCAACAAGACAGAACCACCGGATAATGCTTTTTACATCTAGAATCCGTATTTTTCGCAAGCACTGTACTTGTACGGACCTGAATATCTGGTTCTTTATATCCAGAAACTGGTGTTTTTGGTGTAACTGCCAATCATGCATATCCTGATATCTGGTCCTTATATCCTGAGCTATCACAAGTGCAGATCCACATGTCAGGCAGTTACATCCACGAAATCTGAATTCACAACTGCAATTTGAAAACCGACTTTGTAACAGTTATATAAGAAAAACTATAATCTGACTTTTGCAGTTATTTTCTGCGTTAGTCTAAGAACTTTGCTCTTATGTCTTTGTTGTCTATCAGGAAGATTTTAATTTTGTAACCTCCACTGTTTCGCAATCAAAACTCCAATGGCTAAAAGATTCTATATAATTCAGTTCCTTTGATTTTGCTTAATATACTTATGCGGATCCAGGCATGAAACTTCTACCATAATTACTTGTGTGGACCAGGGATGTGGTTTTCCCAGGAATTACTCTTTAAAATCCAGAATCCAACGTTTAACGATAGCTCCTAGATTATGCAGATCCAGAAACACTTTTGGCAACTGTTCCGCAGGAAGCAGAAGCTGCTTTGGCAATTGCTACTCGATTTACTGTTCCCGAAAAAGTGATGGCTGCAGTTGACATCTTAATCCAACGAAACCAGTTTTTGCAATTGCTGATTATTGTGCACAACCATGTTTTTACAACGAGACTACCTCGTTTCAGGAATGGGGAATACCAAACTTGCTGTTGTTCATTTCACTTGCAATTTACTGCTGCTACGGGCTAGTTTATGAAAGAAACAGACAACAATTCATTCCTGAAGACATAACTGCTAAAATTATTACCAGAAAGCATTAAAATAACCTAACTTCACTAAGTAGTAGAGAGAGAATTAAGAGAGAGAAAGAGATCATTCTTTTCCCTTTAAATAGTTTGTCATCGAGAAAACAAATTCTTTAAATGAAGGCTTTATTTAGTCTCAGCCAAAATCTAGATATACAGACCGAGGGGCCACGAGAGAAAACGACGCCTGCCGCAAATTTACCTGTTATTGTGACAGAATGGCTCATCCATTTCTTTGGCTTCAACTAATTTGTTGTAGCCACTGTTCAATTCCCGAGGGATTAAAGTGACACAATATCTCTCTCTCTCTCTCTCTTTCTCTCATGCACCTCTGTCTCTTAATGAATTCATCATCCTGTCTGGGCTTGCTTCGTTAAATTCAAAAGTTGGCAGAAAATCTATTCGGTGCCTGTGAATTAAGTCATCTGGAGAGATTGCCACATGTGGAAATTCTATTCCAAAAAGGATTTCTACTGTGGTTAGGTTTCCATTCCGCCGTCATAAATGGAACGTGGATATTGAAAGTCTTCCTTTCTCATCCACGTACATCTCAGTAATATAAAAGGGGCCTTTCATTTCCCATTTGCACGATTGTATGCCTTTACTTATTCACGTATATGAAAGCGCAGGAACATATACACATGCAACATAAACCCAATGTTTATACCTGTCTCTCCCTATCTATCTATACTTTATATATATATATATATATATATATATATATATATATATATGTGTGTGTGTGTGTGTGTGTGTGTGTGTGTGTGTGTGTGTGTGTCGTGTGTGTGGCTCGCTAAATTGCAACAAAGAATGTGCAAACACGAGGAAATGAGCGATGAAGCAGAACTATAGAATTATAAAATATACATGATCAGATACATACAGCGTATATATATATATATATATATATATATATATATATATATATATATATATATATATATACGTATATATATATATATACACATAGTGTGATACAACACGTACCCACACTCACACACACACACTCCTAACAATGCAGAAGAAAAATCAGCACAACAGTCAATTCCACATTCATACTTAACTTGGCATATCTAATTGGGATCAATTAGGCTGAAATACTCTCAAACGGAAATGAGTAAGTTATAAACAACAATGACGGATAAGAAGGTAAGATGATAAGCAAATTATCGCCTTTCATGAACATCTATGCATTACATTACTACCTCTGTTCCAAGTTCATTGAAATCCCTTCAACGGTGTAAGAGTTGCAATGAAAAGGCTGCCATGAAAAGCCATAGTACAGAAAGGATACAATAACCCACATTCTCTCCTCATCTATGCAAGATGGTCTACAGTTTATGACATGTCAAGCAGTGACAAGACAGATAAGCGAGCCCGCCTCAGCCATGATGGGCTATGTTAATATAACTCTACTTAGGGATGTATCAGGAAAGTCGCAATGACAACGTAAGTGTAACAGATATGGAGGGAGACAAACGAACAGAAAACCAGTCCCAGTTTTTCACATCTGTGCCTAAACATCTGCCCACGACCCAGATTCCTGAAATCCCTTTGCAGCGGGGGAGGAGTTCGATAATGACAAGGTAGCATAAATAGAAATAACGTTTTACGCGGGTGCTCTATGGCAAGAGCCCGTGCTAGCAAAAGGCTAGCTCAGTCAAAAACAACAAGCAGAAACAAGACACACTCACAGACAGATGAAGACCTAACTCTCTTCCAGCACTCTGCGCAAGATGGGAAAGACAGACAGATAGACAGATCTCAGCTCTGCACATCAATACATTATCTTTTGCCCTTATACCAAGTTTCACTGAAATTTGGAGGATTACGATGACACGATAAGCACAACAGACACACTAACAGACATAAGCTTGGGGTCTCTTCTGCACATCTGCACAAAATGCAAACGACAGACAGACAGACAGACCGAGCACAGAGGGAAAACTAGCCCCAGAACTAAAAGAGAAATATATGGAACCGAAATCCTACCTTATCGCAATTCATTTCGATCCGACGATACGCCGACATTAAATCTTACCAATTGAGATTTTTGCTCTTTCGAGCGGGAGCCTCTTCTACATGAGGTGCGTCAATTTTTGTGGATATTTCCCATTTTCTATGATAGGGTTTATTGCATGCATGTTTATATTTAACTCCAAGCAACAGGTCTCTGATGCTTCTGTTTCTAGGAGATCTCACCGTCATAAAATCTGGTTAGGATTAAGTCGTCCACAATCATTTTCTATTCTATTTCTGCTCTTGTCCACATTCGCCATACACATGTAGCGTCCAACTCACCTTGAACAGATTCTTCATCACATGGATACTCGGTTACAATATCTATCAATCCAATTTCGTCTTACTGGTCGATGACAAATATCCTCAAATAGAGTTTCATGTAGTTATAAATAAGCGGAAGTAATTTTACCAAATATCTGATAAAATTGTCGCAGAATAGAAGCTCAATTACAGAAGTGGGAAAATATCTGAAACTGATAATCCAGTACAATTTATTATTTTAGGTGCGGTCATCGTCACACTCGAAGCATAAGTCAGGTGATCACTCCAAAGGGGGATGGGGCTCTGCACCGCACCCAAATTACCCACAAGCGCCCCCCCCCCCCCCCCCCTCTCTCTCTCTCTCTCTCTCGTCTCTCCCTGCATGATAGGTATCCGCCGCTGTCTCGGGAATACATCGAGATTCGAGATCTAAACTTCCACTAAATTCTAATGAATACTCCGCCAATTGCCATATGTAAGCAATTGAAAAAATGCGCCAAAAATGTCTTCGGCGCAATTGAGTTTTCTGTACAGCGTGTGAAGCTTTAATTACATCTTATTTTACCATACCACTGAGCTGATTCAGCTCCTCCCAGGGCTGGCCCGAAAATCGGATATTTTTCACCGTGGCTAAAGAACCAACTGGGGGACATACAGCTTATTGTGCGTCCGAACCACATCCGCAGATGAATTTCTATCGATCAGAAATAAATATCTCTAATTTGCGTTGGCTCTGTACGAAACTCCCAGCGCCGGCCCGTGAAACTCTCATCCAAGCCTACCAAAAACATTCAGCCACGGACTGGCGGTGCCCATGAACTTTCCGCATGACCCGGCGGCGGCCAGTAACTTTCAGAGCCATGTACGCGGCGGTGGCCATAACTTTCAGCCACGTACCCGGCGTGGCCATGAAACTTTCAGCCATGGACCGGCGGTGGCGTGTAATGGTGCCAAGCGAACGATCAATGGTTAACTTTAACCTTGAATAAAAACTACTGAGGATAGAGGTTGCAATTTGGAATGTTTGATTATTTTAGGGCGGTTGATTTGCAGCCTTCGAACTTCAGTAGTTTTGAAGCTCTGAGGCGGACCAAAAAGTGGACGTGACAGACAAATAGCCTCTTCGACTGTTAGACAGACAGCCCTCTCGACTGTTTAAACAAACACCTCGTCACTGTTAGACAAACAGCCCTCTCGACTGTTTGACCAAATAGCCATCTCGACTGTTAAACAACGCCCTGTCTCGACTGTTTTGACAAAACAGCATCTCGACTGTTTAGACAAACAGCCATCTCGACTGTTTTAGACACACAGCCATCTCGACTGTTTATACAAACACCATCTCGACTGTTTAGACAAACAGCCATCTCGACGTTTAGAACAAACAGCATCTCGATGTTTAGACAACATCCATCTCGACTGTTTTTTAACAACAGCCATCTCGACTGGAGGTTAACAAACACCATCTCGACTGTTTAAGAACAACAGCCATCTCTCGCTGGTTTAGACAAACAACCATCTCACTGTTTAGACAAAACGGCCATCTCGACTGTTTAGACAAATGCCATCTCGCTGTTAGACAAACAGCCCTCTCGGCTGTTTTAGACAACATCCATCTCGACGTTTAACAAACACCCTCTCGACTGTTTTAGACAACAGCCCTCTCGACTTTTTTATGACAAGAGCCCTCTCGACTGTTTAGACAAAGAGAAGCCCTCTCGACTGTTTAGACAAGCAGCCCTCTTCGCTGTTTAGACAAGCAGCCCTCTCGACTGTTTTAGACAAGCATCACCCTCTCGACTTTTTAGCGCAGCCCTCCTCGACTGTTTTAGACAAATAGCCCTCTCGACTGTTTAGACAAACAGCCCTCCTCCGACTGTTTAACAAACATCCCTCGCGACTGTTTGACAAACAGCCCGCTCAACTGTTTTCTTTTACAGAAAACTAAAAAAGCAACACTCATATCTTTTCCATCAAAACCGCAACAAGTAGATTCTCGAATATTTTTGATACGCGGAAAAATATTAATAATTTCATAGTGAAAAGACATCACTAATTGGAGCATCTAATTATTGGGGATCTCAAGGTAATCAAATCAGAGTCTTTGCGGGGGGGGGGGGAGGGGGGGGTGGGGGGGGGGGGGGGGGGGGGGGGGGGTTGGTGGGGGGTGTGGGTGGGGGGGGGGGGGGGGGGGGGGGGGGGGGGGGGGTGTTTTTATGTGGAGGGTCTGGAGAGGGACCTCTTTGGAAGGACAAAAATAAAAATCTGGCTTCCTCTTACCAGACTTTCACCGCAAATAATTTGAAAAAGAAAAAAAAAAATTTCCGACATCATTACATGTACTTTTGCGACGCCAATATATACATCCATCTCTCTCTCTCTCATCCTCTCGATCTCTCTCTCTCTCTCTCTCTCTCTTCTCTTAATAACTCAACTTTGTGACAATGCCGTGAGATGTAACACTGAAAGCGAAGAAATTTTTAAGAACAAACGCATACATTTATCCCAAGAAAAAATACGTTGACGGCCCTACCGCTTGCCCTAACCCCCCCCCCCCCCCATCTCTCCTCTCTCTCTCATCTCTCTCATCCTCTCTCCTCTCTCTCTCTAAGAGGGGGTCTCGAAGCTGGCCATTTATGCTTTGAGTCTCGATCCGGATGGGAGGCTGGGGGGGGGGGGGGGGCGGGGGGGGGGGGGGAGGCGTTTTTGTCCCGTTCCCTATAAAAAAAAATATCTAAGTCCCTCTGTTGATCTGACCACTGAATTACGAACTTAGTTATGAGACACCTTTGCGCTGGTTTTATGTGGAGACAAGTGGAGAGAAAAAACCAGATGGGAGGACTTACGTGGGTTAATCCTTCCCCTACTGCGGTGATAACCATTTTACGATATATTATAAGGCACAGTCTTTAGCTGCTCTCTCTCATCTCTCTCCTCTCTTATTCTCTCTCCTCGTTCTCTCTCTCTCAATGTCAGAATAAGCGCACTACAACACACATACACGAAAAAAAGTTGAAAAGTTTTACCCCTTCGAAACATTAATAAAGTCCTGCGAATAATACATAGATATAGCATTTAGACTTTTACTCAATGCAAATTACCATTTGTTATATACCGCAACACACTCGGAAAACAAAAGAAAAAAAACCCCCATAAAAAAAAAAAAAAAAATTAACAAATTTCCAGTTCCCTGGAAGCCATCAGATAATGGCCGAACCATTCACAGTAAAAGGCCAATCCAGTCACACTATCCGGATATGGGGTCTTATACAACACTTTGTGGGATTGGGATACATATATATATATCTATATATATATATATATATATAATATATATATATATATATATATATATATAGTGTGTGTGTGGTGTGTATGTGCCTTGTTTGTGTGTGTGTTATGTGCGCGCGCTCAGATGTGTGGTTTATTTTTGTTGCCCTGAGGAAGTTGTGTAGTATATACGAAATATATACTAGATATATAAGTCTATCACGATTACCGTGATTCATATACATACATCGAGCTACAAATGTCCTTTAATATCTAATTCACTGACCATCGATTAATAATTTTTCATATATGCTTAACCGAAAGGGGATTTTATTAAGCGATATAGGATTGTCGCGCACAGGCACGAACCCAGGTGTGGAGTGTGTAAAGCTTCACTGACGTTCCTTGGATTTGTATGGTGTCCTGGGTTCGGCGCATGAGCGCCGACATTCTATTATTGCCTAATAAATTCCCTCTTCGTTAAGCATATATGAAAATATATTAATTCCGGGTACATGGAATTTACATATAAAAGACATTTGTAGCTCGATGTATATATATTATATATATGATATATATATATATATATATATATAAATATATATAATACATATATATATGATATATGCTGCATAGAGAGAAAGAGAGGAACACTGCAAGATTAACTTCAGAAGCGATAGCCGAAGCAACAATGGAAAGCCGAAATCAATGTCAATAAAACATACTTTATTTGCGTCCCCCCGTTCCCCAAGTGATTGCTTTACTGGGCAAAGATACAACTTAGAGCAAGTTGCTCCATGTATTAACCTCCCTCCCTGCAGGAACTAACCAAAACATGCAGGCAAACTAGCACAAAAAGACATTCCGCATGGAATGCATAGGGAGACCATATATATGTGACCAAATGGCGTTGACTTTTTTCGTCAACCGAACCATTTGCCTCCTCATTCACACGGAAATGACTTCCTTTGTCCTATTCCGGAGCGTTCTAAAGAATCTTATTTCATTAGTACTCGGAACAGAGAAAGGAAACAGGTCGGAGAAACATCCCTTTATAAATACCCGACTCTACTTTCACATGAAAGGGACGTCCAATTTTTGGGGAAAGCTTTACTCATAACGAGTTTAAGGACTTTAATACAAGCCAATTATAGTTACATGGAAAAGTACTAATCTACGAGTCGTTTGGACGAAGCATTTACTGAACTATCATGATACTTAACGGCATATCTGACTTTCATAGAGACGGTACAGTTATTCGGTAAAACTGAAAATTGGCAGATTTCTTATAGTACACTATAATGAAAGGAAGGATTATTTATCTAAATCGTTCACGATCGTGCACGTGACTTTCAAGCATTGAGTGAGAACTGCGAACCACACGAAAAAAAATCCAGCGATGGCGAGAGAATGGGGAAGGCAAATATTCCAGTTCAGGCAGCCATCGCTCAATATCTGTAAAAAAAGCAAAATAGGGCGTCTTGCGACGGAGATGAATGTCTCCAAACTGAAATGACCTTATCACTCTGATTCGAGTTTTATAAACTTTACGAACAAACAGAAACCAGCATACAAATAGGAAGCAAGAGCAGGTCCAAAACAAATTAATGAAGGTTTTGGTATTCTGCTCTTTTAACATAAGTAGTGCGTGAAGAACTTCTCATTCTTTGATGATACTTCGTACAATGACCGGAATAATTTCTCTTGTGTTTGAGGACTGTTCCCAGAATGACCACTCGCACCCAACGAACACTTCACAACTTCCTAACGGACGACTCAACCAGGCCCAAATAAGATCCTTCCAAGAAACTGTGACTATCAATTTACAAGCATTCATTATTCGGCCTATTCACGAATGCCTTCGAATACAATTCTATCTTTGTTGTGAGGACCCTCTCAAAGCAAAGACGGAGAAGCGGAAAACACCCTTCACATTGATTATCTACTCAATGGGTTTCGTCTTTCCCTGCTTATCGTGGTCATTTAACGAATATGTTATTTTATTTTTTCCTTATTTTTGTCTGTTTCCGTAAGTGCACTTCTTAGATGGACCAGCCTACTGCGAAGACTTCATAAGGGTCCAATTAAGCTACGAAGCCTATGAACTGATATCCTGCTATTATGACACTATCTGACTTTTCTAGAGACGGTACAGTATTCTGGGAAAACTGAAAAATAGGCCGATTTCTTATCTGTTTTTTTTTTTTTTTTTTTTTTTTTTTTTTTTTTTTTTTGCAGCCAGTGTCTTTGCCTGAAATACATCCCTGGTTTAAAACCCCGGTCATGTTCCTCGCCTGAATAAGCACAAGCCAGATTCTTTCACATATCCCATGACTTCGATCCTCCATTTTCTATCTAGTATTTCCCAGGTTCACAGACAAGTTATTCTCACTTCGGGAGATTCGAGTATTTTCTCAGGCACTGTGCCCCAATTTCTAAGAGCCTTGGCTTCTAATTCCCTAAAACAACTTAGTATGGATATGGGCCACTGGGTCAAACATCTCTGCGTCTTTCACAATAAAGCCCTTGCGACATTTTGCTCTGATGAGTGGACTTTGGAGATTACCAGTCACCAACCTTTTGCTTTCTTTTTCTTTTTGTTACAATGTTTACTGACTGCTACGACGCCCCGAAATCTAAATAAATGTTTTACTGGAATTGTTATAAACAAACCACTCCTCATGTTTTTTCATCTACTCAGTTTTTGAGGAAATTGGAAAAAGAATTTTAAATAAAAAGGCCGGGTTATCTCCTACAACGATAGGCCTGCGGCTGGAATCTCTAAACAAAATCAGACCGATCTCGGAACAAACTCGCATGCTTCCGGGAATATATAAATAATGTAATAAATCTAATGTTATTCTCATGCGGAAAATCGGTTGTTCTTTAGCGAATTGCCGTGAACTCTCAAGATTATTTGCTCAGGTATGTTGTCTAAGCCTGAAAGAGAGTTACATATATAACACTGATTACGTAGCCCTACAAAGTGTGAAAATTATTCATTGATTAACGAAAAGAGCTTTTTCGTCCTTGATAAAAACCACAGTGTAATAAATCACGATACATGAATTGATGGGTTTCCTAAAAAGGCCAAACAATTGGCATGTCAATTTTTCTACTTACGAAAATGAATGTTTACGCTACAATTGCTAATAATAATAAATAATAATAAAATATAATAATAATAATAATAATAAAATAATAATAATACTAATAATATATCCTTTATTTCGGGTCAAGACCATATACAATGGAACATACAAAGACACAGTACTACAACAATCTATATATCTAGTCACATGATAGGAAAAATTAGTAATCGGCAACTTATCCACAAATGGCTTAGGTAGCATAAAGATATTCTCATATACTGGTAATAGAAATAATGTTTGTGAGGAAAAAAAAATGCATTGAATTATAGTCAGTTAGTGCCCAATTATATAGCTTAATAAATTTCACTAGAGACCTTAGGTGGGTACAGTAGTCTGTCCAGAGGGCTAAATACATAAATTGAATGCACATATATATATATACACATACTACATATTCATACATAATATATATATATATATATATATATATATATATATGTATATATATATATATTAAGGTAATGAGTGTGGCACAGTGACGTTATTACAAAAGCAAATACTTAACATACTTAAAAAAAGGCACGAAACGGATAATAAGAGAAGAAAAGGGAATTAGATAATGTTTTTCTTTGCGAAGGGATTTTGTTACTCAAACGATTAGGCGTTTAGCCATCAGCATGTGGTTTTCTCTCCCCAAAAAAACCCCTGTCGTACAGCGTTAGTGACCAGGCGATATCGCCCAGGAAGCATCTTCGAGAAATTGAAACTACTCTCATTTAGCGCCTATGACTAAATCGCCGTTCCCTTCTTGAAACAGGTCAGAGAGGCCATCTGCATACGTTAAAAAGGAATTCTATGACCCGTTGTTAGAAGAGGGAAGTACAAACCCTCCCTTTCATGAGCCCCCCCTTTCGAGATAGACCGAAGACTTCGACGAATCTAAAAGCCATGAGTGTTTGTCATTAAGACAGCCCAAAAGGGTACACGAATGAACCTATGAGGTTACCGAATGGATACGCCCCACAAAGCCAGAGCAATGAAAGGAGGCGGATACAAATTAACAGCCTACGATCATTGTAGAAGGCATGACAGGAAGCGGTTTGTATAAATGTCCTGCAAGCAACTAAGACACAAGAAGTCTTTCAGAAGTTACACCCCCGAGTCCAAACCCAAGAATCCAAAGGCGTGCTAAAAAATATCATCCGAATAAAAAGGCCGCAGAGAGAGAGGAAGCGGAGAGAAAGAAAGGAGCCAGAAGAACGCAGAGTGGAGAGAGAGGGTGGGAGAGCACAAGCAGAACAGGCGAGTGTGCCGCAGCCCGAACAGAGAACGAGTGAAGAAGAAAGAGACAGAGAGAAGCAGCAAAAGAAGAAATCACAGAGAAGAGAAATAAGCCAAAGTGTGGTGTGCGAATCAATCAAAGACATTGATATAGTGACCAAGATTCACCTGGTGTCGAGCAGTAGGATAGGAGATCGATACGTACAGTTAAATGGTATGTAGCGACGGGATAACGAATTGAAAGAGAACCATTGAACAGTTAAAAACAGCGTTCGCGAACCGAATCACAAGAGTTATGTCGGCATAAGAAATTTCAATCCATTCACGGCCACTCGAAATAGAAGTTCTCCCCCAAAAGAACAGTTACCAGTGCTCCCTCCCAACACAAAGACCAGTTACAAAGACAGTTATCCGAGTGTAACCATCAAAGAATCACCAAGGAAAAAAAAAAAACACCCACACTCACCTGACACCAAATTGAACTGTAGCTGTTTCTCTTCCTCACCCAGCCCTAAGTAACGTTCGCCGACTTGGAGCTGTACTTTGGAGATTTAGAATTTATATAAATTTTTCTTACACTGGCTGCAGGCGCGGGGGATATTGAATTAGCACAAGGTTATCGTTTTGGATGAGAAATGAAGATTTGATAATATTCTAAAAAGGTTTATCTCTCGCTCTGTGTTCTTAAAAGTTTCCACCTTCTGGCTCTTGGACTGATAAAGCTTAATTGGCACTTGAAAGGCACTTTTGTTGCAATTACGAATTCTAATAGCCGAGGGAATTTAATGAGTATTGAATTGTCACTTATCACTGTCTTTGATTGATTCGCTACCACACTTTGCGCTTATTTCTTCTTCTCTGGTTCTTCTTTGCTGCTTATCTCTGTCTCTTCTTCTTCACATTCGTTCTCTTTTGCTGCTCGCCCACTCGCCTGTTTCTTGCTTGTGCTCTCCCCCCCTCTCTCTTCCACTCTGCGTTTTCCCTCACTCTGCTCCCTTTTCTTTCTCTCCGCCCTTCCTCCTCTCTGTCTGCCTTTTATTTCGGATGATATCTTTTTAGCACCGCCTTGGATTTTCTTGGGTTTGGACTGGGTGTGGTACTTCTGAAAGACTTCTTGTGTCTTAGTGGCTTGCCGCATCATACAAACCTAACAAACCGCCTTCCTGCTGGCTTCTACACTGATTCTTAGGCTGTTAATTGTATACGCCTCCTTCTTCATGTCCTGGCTTCTTGGGGGCGTATCCATGTCGGTAACCTCATAGTCATATCGTTGATAGCCCCTTTTTGGCTTCTTATGACCAACACTCTGGCTTTTGATTCGTCGAAGTCCCCCTTAGTCTATCTCGAAAGGGGGGGCTCTGAAGAGTTTGGTACTTCCCTCTTTCTAACAACGGTCTAGAATTCTTTTAAACGTTGCCAGATGCTTCTCTCTGACTGTTCAAGAAGGGAACGGCGATTAGTCGAATAGGCGCTAATGAGAGTATTTCCATTTCCTCGAAGATGCCTGGGCGATATCGCTGGTACACTAATCGCTGTTTACGGACAGGGTTTTTTTGGGGAGATGAAAACCACCTGGCTTGATTGGCTAAAAAAGCCTTAATCGTTTTGGATTAACAAAATCCCTTCGCTAAGAAAAAATCATTATCTTTATTCCCTTTCTTCTCTTATTATCCTTTTCGTGCTTTTTCTTAAGTATTGTTAAGTTATTTGTCTTTTGTAGTAACGATCACTGTGCCACACTATTACCATATATAATATATATATATATATATATTATATTATATATATAGTATATATATATATATATATCTATATATATACATACATATATACATCCATATACATATATATATATATATATATACATATTATATCTATATATATATTATATATTATATAGATATATATATATATATATATATCCACACACACATACACATATAACATATATCTATATAATAGATATATATTATTATATATAGATACTATCTATATATAATATAATATATTATATCTATATATATATATATATATATATATAGAATATACATACACACACATACATACATATATATATATATACATACATATACATATATATACATATATTAACATGACACATACATACACATAAACACACACACACATTATATATAATATATATATTATATATATATATATATAGATATATAAAGCAACTTTAACTTTTGATAGTAATCACAAATAATGAAAAATAAAATATCAGCAATAAATTAATATGACAAAATCTTGGCAGATGACTCTTGCTATTCCCGAGATTAAGTCCTTTAGGGGACAAAAAGCTCATTTTCCATCTTTCCCACAATTTAGATCTGTTTTCTTGCTTACTCGTAGGATGCTTTGTATAAGCGAGTTGCCGCTGTTTTTCTCACTCGGAGTTACCATGCTGGCATTGTTACGCCTTACAAATGATTTTCAATTGTCCAGGTGGTTTTCTACAACATTGTGTGCGGAGTGGTAGCGTGAGTCTTTGTGAGGCGTCTTCAGAATGTCATTGTGGCACAATCAGTGATACGTCTCATGGTCTCTCGGGTATAGTTTTCGTCCAGGTAGGGACACCCATGATACTGTAACAGTACGAGCGGAAGAGCAGCAGTTTCCACGTCTCGGTGACAGGAAGGCAAACCTCCTTGCAATCATGTTGCAGTTGCACATATCAGTGCTGAAATCGCAAACAATATACGTCTTTTGAACAATCATACACTTCTTTGCGCTTTCCTCGCTCAACTCTCGCACATTTTCCATCGATATCATTATTCACAACTAAGCCTAATCCTATTGCATTTTTCCTTTTACGACTCTATTTTGCCTGTCGGTGCAGGTTTGAGACAGGACCCTTGTCCCACGAACACACTCCCAATGCTCTGGGATTTTCAAGTCCCCCAAACGCCTTGTTTTGAAACCTAACTTAACTCCCTAAGATGAAGTTTTCACAACTTATCTTTGACTCTCCTTTTTGTTGATAAAAAAAAGTCAATTAGCTCGTGGTCTCGAGACGAAGCCATGCCCAAATAGAAGAGACAACGCCCTGGAGCAACCATTAATCTTTTAAAGGAAGGGCTATCACCTCCATGCTATGCCAGCAGGTGTGTCAACAATGCAAGGTGAGGGGGTCAGGGGTCTATCAAATTCGCGTGTCATCCTGGCTGTGAACCCAGTTCTAGATGAATACATTATAGAGTTTTTTTTTTTGAGAAGAGGGAGGAAGAGAGGATTGACATAATTGATATCTCAAGTAAATTATTTTTTACAATCTAATTTCTTCACCGAATAACTAAATGTAATCCTTGTTATAATGTGCATAATTCCCATATAACGTCTTTTGATAATATTCATTTGATAAGCTGATGAGAAATTTAGTTTTTGCAAATGCTACTGATACAGAGTCGACACACGGATTTTTATGCCAGAAACTTTTTGCCAGCTGCTACTAATAGGAATGAGTGTTTACATCCAAAAATTGTTCTTGCATTGCAGCTGCTACAATAGCAACTCTGATTATCTGGTTGTTAAATCTGGAACACTGATTTTAACGTTGGTAAAAATGAAGTAAGATATCTTATTTTTATAAATCGTGACACTGTTCAATTAATTCATTACAAAGAGTATACTGGTCTTCATGTCCAGATTCTGATTTGCAATTGAAACTAATACATTTGCCTTTCATATCCCCAAAATGTTTTATGGTAGTGTTCGCTACTATAGTAACCTGATCTTGGCTTTGTATTCCGAAATATATTTGGCAATTGTTACCACTCTATGTCCACAACTCTGGAATCTAACATCAACAACTCAGCTTGACAATTTGCAACAAGACAAACCAACCGGATAATTCTTTTGTGAGAGAAAAGATCCGTATTTTCGCAAGCACGACTTGTACGGCCTTGAATATCTGGTTCTTTTATATCCCGAAACTGGTGTTTTTGGGTGTAACTGCCACTCATGCATATCCTGATATCTTTTCCATATATCCTTACTGTCACTAGTGTAGATCCACATGTCAGGCAGTTACATCCACGAAATCTGAAATTCACAACTGCAATTTTAAAAACCGACTTTTGTAACAGTTATATAAGCAATTTCTAATCTATAATCTGACTTTTTGCAATTATTTCTGCGTTGTCTAGACTTTAGCTCTTATGTCGTTGTCTATCAGGAAAGATTTTTATTTTTGAACATCCACTGTTTTTCGACTCAAACTCCAATGACTAAAAGATATCTATACAATTCAGTACATTTGATTTTTGCTTAATATACTTATGCAGATCCAGGCATGCAACTTCTACCTAATCCAGGCATGCAACTCTACCATAATTCCAGGCATCAACTTCTACCATAATCCAGGCATGCAACTTCTACCATCATTTACTTGTGTAGACCAGGGATGTGGTTTTCCCAGGAATTACTCTTTATTCAAAGGAAAACTCCAACGTTTAACAATTAGCTCCTAGATTATGCTCAGATCCAGAACACTTTTTTGCAACTGTACCGCAGGAAGAAGAAACTGCTTTGGCATTCCTACTCGATTTACTGTTACCCGAAAAGTTGGGGCTGCAGTTGACATCTTAATCCACGAAACAGTTTTGCAATTGCTGTTATTGGCGCAACCATGTTTTTACACAGAGAATACCTCGTTTCAGTAAATGGGAATACAAACTTGTCTGTTGTCCATTTCACTTGCATTTTACTGCTGCTACGGCTAGTTTTGAAAGAAACAGACAACAATCATTCCTGAATACATTAACTGCTAAAAGTATTAACAGAAAGATTAAAATATCTAACTTCACTAAGTAGTAGAGAGAGAATTAAGCGGAGAAGAGAGACTTCGGGGCAACCGGTCAATACTTTGTCAATCGAGAAACAAATTCTTTAAATGAGGCTTTATTTATGTCCTCAGCCAAAATCTAGATATACAGACCGAGGGGCCACGAGAGAAACGACGGCCTGCCGCAAATTTACCTGTATTGTGACAGATGGCTCATGCCCTATTCTTTGCTCAACTAATTTTTTTGTAGCCACTGTTCAATTACCCCGAGGTATTAAAGTACACAATACTCTCGTCTCTCTCTCTCTCTCATCCTCTCTCTCTCTCTCTCTCTCTCTCTCTCTCATGCCACCTCTGTCCTCTTATGAAGTTTATCATCCTGTCTGGGATTGCTTCGTTAATTCAAAGTTGGCAGCAAATCTATCGTGTTCACTGTGAATTAAGTCATCTCGCGAAGACTGCTATTTGGAAATTATTCCAAAATGGATTTTCTACTGTTGTCAGTTTTTCCATTCCGCGCCGTCCATAAAATTGGAACTTGAATATTGAAAGTCTTGCTTTCCCATCCCGTACTCCCAGTAATATAAAAGGGGTCTTTCGTTCCCATTTGGCACGATTGTATGCCTTTACTTATTCACGTATATGAAAGCGCAGACCATATACACACATGGCAACAAACCATGTTTATATGTCTCCTATCTATCTCTAAACTTTAATCTACTATATATATAGTATATATATATATATATGTGTGTGTGTGGTGTGTGTGTGTGGTGTGTGTGTGTGTGTGTGTGTGTGTGTGTGGGTGTGTGTAGCTCGTAAATGCGACAGAAGATGTCCACACGAGGAAATGTGCGACGAACAAGAACTAATAGAATTAAAAAAAAAAAACAAATTTACAAAATATACTGACAGATACATCTATAGCGTGTATATCTAAATACATAGTGTGTAAATACAACACTATCCCACAACACACACACACACTCTTAACATGCATAAGAAAATCAACACAACAGAGGCAGATCCCCATTCTCTTTAACTTGGCATATCTAATTTGGGACTAGGTTAGGCTGAATCCCTCTGAAACGGAAATGAGTAAATGTTATAAACAACAATGCCGGATAAGAAGCTAGATGACAGCAAATATCGGGCCTGGCCAATGAAACGATATATGCATTACATTCTACCTCTGTTCCAAGTTCATTGAAATCCCTTCAACGTGTAGAGTTGCAAATGCACAAAGGCTGCCATGAAAGCCATAGCACAGAAAGGATACAATAACCCACAAACTCTCCCTTCATGGACATCTATGCAAGGTGTAGATAGGCGATTCCCCCCCCTTCAGCCTGACAGATGAAGACCTAACTCCTCTGTCCAGCACATCTGCAGCAAGAATGGAAAGACGACGAATAGAACAGATCGCAGCCTCTGCACATCGATACATTCTTTTTTGCCCTTCTCCATGTTTCACTGTGAAATTTGGAGAATTACGATAGACACGATAAGTTACAACAGATATACACTAACGACTACGCATGGGTCTCTTCCTGCACATCTGCACAAAATGGAACGACAGACAGACAGACAGACCTAACGAGGGGAACTAGCCCCAGGACTAAAGAGAAATAGAATGTATCCCGAAATCTACCTATTCGCAATTCATGTTCAGATCACGACGATACCGAACATTAAATCTTACTGATTGACATTTTTTTGCTCTATCCGAGCATGAGCCTCTCATATAAGTGCGTCAATGTTGTGGTTATTTCCTCATTTTTTATGATAGAGACTTTTAATTGCATTCTTGTTTATATTTAACTCCAAGGAACAGTTCTCTGGAGTGCTCGTTCTCTAGATCTCCCTCATAAAAGCTTGTTAGGATTCAAGGCTCCACAATCATTATCTTATTCTAATTTCTGCTCCTTAATCCCACTATTCGTCCATACACATGTAGCGTCCCAAACTCACTTTAACAGATTCTTCAATCAAATGGATACTCGGTTACAATATCTATCAAATCCAATTTTTCCGTCTACTGGTCGAATGACACAAATCCTCAAATAAAGTTTTCATGTAGTTAAATAAGAATCGGAATTAATTTTTACCAATATCTGATAAATATTCCCAGATGAAGGAAGCTCCAATTAACGGAATGGGAAATATCTGAAACATGATAAATCAGGTACAATTTAGTTATTTTATGTGCGGATCAACGTCACACTCACGCATAAGTCAGGTGATCACTCAGGGGGCTCTGCACCCGCCACCAATTGACCACCGCAAATCGCGCCCCCACGCCCCCTCTCGTCTCTCTCTCTTCTTCTCATACTCTCTCTCTCACTTCATCTCTCTCTCTCTCTCCCTGCATATAGGTATCGCCGCTGTCTCGGAAATACATCGAGATTCGAGATCTAACTCCACTACTTCGAATGAATACTCCGCCATATTGCTAGCGTGTTAGCAAGTGAAAAAATGCGCCAAAATTCTTTCGGTGCAATTGAGTTTTTTCATGTACGCGTGTGAAGCTAATTACATCTTAGTTTAAAACCAGACCACTGAGCTGATTAACAGCTCCCCGGGCTGGCCCGAAAGATCGACATTTCCGTGGCTAGAACGCAACATGGGGACCTACAGCTTATTGTGCGAATCCGAACACATCCAGAGATGAATTTCTATCGACAGAAATAACTATCTCTAATTTGCTTTCGCTCTGTACGAAACTCCCAAGCGCCGGCCCCATGAAACTCTCAGCCAATGCCTACAAAACTTCAGCCCCGGACTGGCGTTGGCCTCATGAAGACTTTTCAGCTATTGACCTGGCGGCGGCATGTAACTTTCCAAGCCATGTACCGGCGATGGCCATGAAAACTTTCGCCACGGACCGTCGGTGGGCCATGAAGCTTTCAGCCTGGACCGGCGTGGTGTGTATAAGGTGCCAAGCGCCGATCATGGTTAACTCTTAATTCTTACAAATAAAAACTACTGAGGATAGAGGTTGCAATTTGGAATGTTTGATGATTTGAGGCGGTTTTATTTTGCAGCCTTCGAACTTCAAGTAGTTTTGAAGATCTGAGGGCGGAACAGAAAAAGTGCGGATCGGGACCAGACACATACCATCTCGACTGTTAAGACAAACACCCATCTCGACCTGTTATAGACAAACAGCCATCTCGACTGTTTAGACAAACAGCCATCTCGGTCTCGACTGTTTAGGACAAACAGCCCCATCTCGCTTTTTAGACAAAACACCCATCTCGACTGTTTAGACAAACAGCCATCTCGAATGTTGTAGACAACAGCCATCTCGCTTTTTAGACTAACAGCCATCTCTGACTGTTTAGACAAACAGCCATCCTCGCGTTTAGACTAACAGCCATCTCGACTGTTTAGACAAACAGCCCTCTCGACCTGTTTAGACAAATATCCATCTCGACGGTTTATACAATAACCAGCCTACTGTTATAGACAAATAACCTCTCTACGTTTAGACAATAGCCATCTCAATGTTAAGACCAACATCCCTCTCGACGTTTAGACAACCAGACTCTCGACTGTTTAGACAAACAGCCCTCTCGACTGTTCGAGCAACATCCCCCTCGTCGACTGTTTAGAACAAACATCCCTCTCGCTCTCTACTGTTTAGACAAACAGCCCTCTCGACTGTTTAGACAAACAGCCCTCTCGACTGTTTAGACAATCAGCCCGCTCACTGTTTAACAAACAGCCCTCTCGAATGTTTTAGACCAACAGCCCTCTTCGACTGTTTTCTTTTACAGAAAACTTAAAAAAAGGCAACACGTCATTTCCTCAAACCGACACACAAGTAGATTCTTCGCAATATTTTGATAACGCCAGGAAAATATTAATAATTTCATAGTGGAAAAGAACATCACTAATTGGAGCATCTAATTATTGGGGAATCTCAAGGCATCAAATCAAGTCCTTGGGGTGGGGGGGGGGGGTGGTTATGTTGAGGGTCTGGATAGGGACCTCTTTGGAAGGACAAAATAAAATCTGGCTTGCCTCTACCGACTTTTTCACCGCAAAATATTTGAAAAAGTAAAAAAAAATTTCCGACTCATTACATGTCTTATGGCGCCGCCAATATATAAATCCAATCTCTCTCTCTCGTCTCTCCTCTCCTCTCTCTCTCTCTCCCTCCTCTCTCTCTCTCTCTTAATACTCAACTATTTGTGCAATGCCGTGAGATGTAACACTGAAAGCGAAGAAAGTTTTAAGAACAAACGCAATTACATTTATCCCAAGAAAAAATACCCATAAAAATTCCGGCAAAAATTAGTTGCAAAACTCTATTTCCCTCGATATCTAATTCATTTTCAGTGAAAATTAAACAAATTGGTTCAAAGATTGTAGAAAAATTAGCACCGTTAAAAAAAAAACAATAGAAAAGAAAAACAAAATATAGCATCATTTGAAAGAACCGGGACAAACATCTGATGGTATTTATAACCGATGACGTTTAAAGGGTCAGACCATATTTGATTTTATCAAGCTTTGAATTTTAAATAATACTGGTAAAGGATGATACTTATGAAGTATTACTAATGAGTTAAATCAGGAGAGAGAGAGAGAGAGAGAGAGAGAGAGAGAGAGAGAGAGAGAGAGAGAGAAGAGCATTTCTGAAATACCCTTCTTTGGAAAATGTTAAATTAAAAACAGAAAAGTTTTCTCATAAATCATTCAATATTCTGCTGGGGTTGTGCATTTTCCTGAGATTCTGACGAAATTATCTGGTTTACAGCAAGAAAGAAAAAAAAAAAGTAAATAAACTAAATAAATAAATAATAAAAAATGTGGGATCTCTGTCGGATCTTAAAGATATAGAGCTACAAAAATCTAATTTGCATTGATGGCGAATCGAACACTGAAATTAAAAAATACCTAAAACAATCCACAATCTAAAATAAGAATGTTTCGTTGCCGGTCCCTCCCTCGCCCTGAACACCAAACCCCCCCCCCCCCCACCCCCCCCCCCACCATCCATCTCTCTCTCATCTCTCTCTCTCTCTACTCTCTCTCTCTCTCTCTCTGTCTATAGAGGGGTCTCGAATCGAGGACTGAAATTAAATAGTACCTAAAACAATCTACAATATAAAATAATAAGAACGCTTCGTTGACGGCCCCTACCTTGCCCTAACCCCCCCCCCCCCCACACATCTCTCTCTCTCTCTCTCTCTCTCTATAGAGGGGTCTCGAAGCTGGCAATTTTATGCGTTTGAGTCTCGATCCGGATGGGAGGATGGATGGGGGGGGGGGGGGGGGGGGGGGGGGGGGGGGGGGGGGGGGGGGGGGGGGGGGGGGGGGGAGCGTTTGTTCCCGTTCCCTATAAAAAAAAAAAAAAATCCTAAGTACCTCTGTGATCTGACAACTGAATTACGAACTTAGTTATGAGACGACCCTTGCAGCTTGTTTTTATGTTGGAGACAAAGTGGAAGAGAAAGAAAAGAAACCAGAGGGAGGACCTTAACGTGGTAATCCTCCCCTACTGCGGTGATACCATTTACGATATATTCATAAGACACAGTCTGTAGCTGCTCTCTCTCTCTCTCTCTCCTCTCTCTCTCTCTCTCAATGTCACAGAATGGCGCACTTACACACCCACTACCGAAAAAAAAAAAAGTTTGAAAAAAGAAAAAGTTACCCCTTCGAAACATTAATAAAAAGTCTGCGAATAATACATAGATATAGCATTTATAGACTTGTTACTCAATGCAAATTACCATTTAGTTATATAACCGCAACACACTTCGGAAAACAAAGAACTAAAAAATAACAAATTCCAGTTCCTGGAACGCCATCAGATATGGCCGAACCAATTCACAGTAAAAGGCCAATCCAGTCAAATATCTGGATATGGGGGTCTATAACAACACTTGTGGGATTGGGATACATATATATATATATATATATATATATATATATATCTATATATATATATATATATATATATATATATATATAGTGTGGTGTGTGTGTGTATGTGCATGTTTGTGTGTGTGTATGTGCGCGCGCTCAGATGTGTGTTTATTTGTGCACCTGAGGAATTTGTGTAAGTATATACGAAATATATATATATATAAGTCATATCACATTACCGTGATTCATATACATACATCGAGCTACAAATGTCCTTTAATATCTAATTCACTGTACCTCGAATTAATATATTTTCATATATGCTTAACCGAAGGGGAATTTATTAAGCGATAATAGAATTGTCGGCGCACAGGCACGAACCCGTGGTGGAGGGGGTGGGAGTGGGTTAAAAGCTTCACTGACGTTCTGGATTTGTATGGTGTCCTGGTTCGCGCCTGAGCGCCGACAATTCTATTATCGCCTAATAAAATTCCCCTTCGGTTAAGCATATATGAAAATATAATTAATTCCGAGGTACAGTGAATTCTATAAAAGACATTTGTAGCTCGATGTATATAATATATATATATATATATATATATATATATATATATATATTATATTATATATATATATATAATATATATACATATATATATATATATGCTGCATAGAGAGAAAGAGAGAGAACACTGCAAGATTAACTTCAAGAGAGCGATAGCCGAGCAACAATGGAAAGCCGAAATCAATGTCAATAAAACATACTTTATTTGCCGTCACCCCGTTCACCAAGTAGATGCTTACTGGGCAAAGGATACAACTTAGAGCAAGTTGCGCCCATGTATTAACCTCCCTCCCTGCAAGGAAACGTACCCAAACATGCAGGCAAACTAGCACACAAAAGACAATTCCGCCTGGAATGCAGAGGAGGACCATGTGACCAAATGGCGTTGACTTTTTTCGTAACCGAACCATTTGCCTCCTCATTCACACGGAAATGACTTCCTTTGTCCTATTCGGGAAGCGTTCTAAATGAATCTTATTTCATTAGTACTCGGAACAGAGAAAGGGAAACAGGTCGGAGAAACATCACTTTATAAATACCCGACCTCACTTTCACATGAAAGGGACGTCCCACTTTTTTTTAGCTTTACTCATAACGAGTTTTAAGGACTTAATAAAAGCCCAATTATAGTTACATGGAAAAGACTATATACGGAGGTCGTGGGTACGAAGCATATTACTGAACTATCATGATAATTAACGGCATATCTGACTTTCATAGAGACGGTACAGTATTCAGGGAAAACTGAAAAATAGGCAGATTTCTTATAGTACATAATAATGAAAGGAAGGATTATTATCTAAATCGTTCACTATCGTGCACGTGACTTTCAAGCATTGCGTGAGACTGCGAACCCACGAAAAAAAATCCAGCGATGACGAGAGAATGGGGAAGGCAAATATTCCAGGTTCAGGCAGCATCGCTCAAGTAATCTGTAAAAAAGCAAAACGAGGCGATCTTCCGACGGAGATGAAATGACTCCAAACTGAAATGACCTTATTCACTCTGATGCGAGTTTATATAAACTTACGAAACAAACAGAAACAAGCATACAAATAGGAAGCAAGAGCATGGTCAAACAATAATGAAGGTTTTGTATTCTGCTCTTTTAACATGAGTAGTGCGTGAAGAACTTCTCATTCTTTAGGATGATACTTCGTACAATGACGGATAAGTTCTCTGATGTCTGAAGGAGCTGTTCCCAGAATGACACTCGGCACCCAACGAACACTTTCAACTTCCTAAGCGACGACTCAACCAGGCCCAGAATAAGATCCTTCCAAGAAACTGTGACTATCAATTTACAAGCATTCATTATTCGGCCATTCACGAATGGCAGTCGAATACAATTACAATGTCTTTGTTGTGAGGACTCTCAAAAGGCAAGACGGAGAAGCGGAAACAACCCTTCACATGATTATCTACTGAATGGGGTTCGTTCATTCCCTGCTTATCTGTGGTCATTAACGAATATGTTATTTTATTTTTTCCTTTATTTTGTCTGTTTTCCGTAAGTGCACTTCTTAGATGGACCAGCTACTGCAAAGACTTCATAAAGGCACAATTAGAGCTACGAAGCATATGACTCAATATCCTGCTAATTAATGACATATCTGACTTTTCTAGAGACGTACAGTATTCTGGGAAAAACTGAAAATAGGCCGATTTCTTACTGTGTTTTTTTTTTTTTTTTTTTTTTTTTTTTTTTTTTTTTTTGCAGCCAAAGTGTCTTTGCCTGAAATACATCCCTGTTTAACCCCGATCATGTTCCTCGCCCTGAATGAGCACAAGCACAGATTCATTTCACATATCCCATGAACTTCGATCTCCATTTCTATCTAGTAGACCTAGGTTCACAGAACACAGTTAATTCTCACTTCGGGAGATTGGAGTATTTTCTTAGGCATCTGTTCCCCAGATTTTCTAAGCCTTTTGGCTTCTATTCCCTAAAACTAACTTAGTATGGTTATGGCCACTGGGTCAGCATCTCTGCGTCTTTCACAATAAAGCCCTTGCGACATTTTGCTTCTGAAGAAGTGGACTTTGGGAGATTACAGTCACCACCTTGCTTTCTTTTTCTTTTTGTTACAATGTTTACTGCTACGCCCCGAAAATCAAATTAAATGTTTTACCTGGAATTGTTATAAACAAACCACTCCTCATGTTTTCATCTACTCAGTTTTTGAGGAAATTGGAAAAAGAATTTTAAATAAAAAATGGCCGGGTTTATCTCCTAAAACGATAGGCCTGCGGCTGGAATCTCTAAACAAAATCAGACCGAACCTCGGAACAAACATCGCATGCTTCAGGGAATATATAAATAATGTATAAATCTAATGTTATTCTCATACGGAAAATCGTTTGTTCTTTAGAGAATTGTCGTGAACTCACAAGATATTTGCTCAGGTATGTCGCATAAGCCTGGAAGAGAGAGGTTACATATATAAACACTGATTTACGTAGGCCTACAGTGATAAAATATTCATTGATTAATGAAAAAGAGCTTTTGGTCCTTGATAAAAACAAAAATCACATGTATAAAATAACGATACATGAAGTGATGGGTTTCTTAAAAAGGCCAAACAAATTGTCACTGTCAATTTCTAATTACTGAACTGTTTACGCTACTATTGCTAATGATATTAGTGACTGAATTGCAAACAATATAACGTCTTTTGAACAAATCATACACTTGTTGCCGCATTGTCCTCCCTCTCGCATATTTCCATCTATATCATCATTCACACTAAGCCTAATCCCATATTGCATTTCCTTCAACGAAATCTATTGCTTGTCGGTGGGTTTGAGAGACCCTTGCCACGAAACACACTCCAATGCTCTGGATTTCAAGTACCCCAAACGCCTTTGTTTGAATCCTAAACTTAACTCCCTAAGATGAAGTTTTCACAACTTATCTTGGCTCTCCTTTTTTGTTGGATTAAAAAAAAAAGTCAATCAGCTCGTGGTCTCGAGACGCCATGCCCAAATAGAAGAGACAGACGCCCTGGAGGCAACCATTAATCTTTTAAGGAAGGCTATCACCTTCCATGCTATGTCCAGCAGGTGTGTCAACAATGCGAGGGGGGGGGTGGGGGGGGGGGTGCCAGGGGATCTATCAAAATTCAGCGTGTCCATCCTGGGCTGGAACTGGGAACCCAGTTCTAGAATGAATAAGATCATAGAGTTTAGGCCGAAGGCCAAGCACTGGGACCTATAAGGTTCATTCAGCGTTGAGCAGAAATTGACAGGAAAAAAAACGTTTTTCGAGGGGTGTAACAGGAAGAAAACCCCAAAGCAGCTGCAATATGAATCGATTGTTAGGAGAGACCTGAAATAAGATGGAAGAGAATGTGAATGGAAGTACAGCAAAAAAAAAAAAAAAAAAAAAAAGAAAAAAAAAAAAAAAAAAATGAAAGGGGTTGCTGCCAGAGGCGGAAAGGAGACACTGCGAAGAACCTTATGTAATGCCTACAGTGCACCCCATGAGGTGCACTGCCCGTCACTACCCTCTACGAGGGTGGTAACCCAGAGCCTATCCAGCCTAACAGCTTCACTAAACCTTATATCGAGGTCCGCCCCAAATGATCTCACTCCTCCAATAACATGGGTTGATAAAAGAAAAAAAAATTAAACATCGCTAGATTTTTTCATTGACCTGTAACATGGTCATCAAGAAAGAAACAAGTAAAATATTTCTTCGCCACAATCAAGTTTTCTGTACAGCGTACATTACTGTTTGAAACTCTCAGCCACAGGCAGGTGGTAGCCTTCGTTGTTAGCACCTATAGCGGTGCCAGACATCACAATCAGGGCTAACTTTAACCTTAAATAAATAAAAATACTCGAGGCTAGAGAAATAAATAAGTACATTTTAGTTTAACCAGACCACTGAGCTGATGAAACAGCTCTCCTAGGGCTGGCCCGAAGGATTAGATATTTTTTTTACGTGGCTAGGAAACCAATTGGTCACCTAGCAACGGGACCTACAGCTTATTGTGGATCCGAACCACACTAGATCGAGAAATGAATTTCTATCACCAGAAATAAATTCCTCTGATTCCGCATTGACCGAGCCGGGATTCGAACTTTGGACCACCGGATTGGCAGCCGAGCGCGAAAACTACTCATCCAGCGTGGAACTACTGAGGCTAGAAGGCTGCGATTTGGTATTGTCTGATGAATAGAGGGTGGATGATCAACAGTTTGCAGCCCTCTACCCTCAGTAGTTTTTAACATATGATGGGGGGGAGGACAGAAAAAGTGCAGGCGGACGGACAGCCAAAGCTATCTCAAACATTTTCATTTTACATAAAACTAAAATAGTGTCAACATTACCAGCCTCACCTTTAACCTGCTGCAGTTTTCCCTTCCCACAAATAAATCTCTTAGAAGTGAATTACACTAAATGCTCCGAAGTTTCTATTGCGCAAATTGAGTTTTCTATACAACGTATATGCTAAAACTATCAGCTATGACAGGCAGCAGTTCAGTTGCTCCCAAATGTGGTAGATTGAGGGCCTGAGGGCGCATTCCATGCCTCTGGAAAGCGCTGCCAGACGCACGATCCATGGCTAACTTTAAACTTTTAAATGAAATAAATACTGAGGCTAGAGGGCTGCAATTTGGTATGTTGGTTGACTGGAGGGTGGATGATCAACATACCAATTTATAGCCTCTAGACTCAGTAGTTTTTAAGATCTGGATAGAAAAAGTGCCATTTAAATAGTTTTTGTTTACAGAACACTAAACAAGCCAGCACGCTCCAGAATATGACAATAACTAAGTCACACAGACTTCAATCTGCAGATTCATGTCGCCAAATATGAAGTGCCGCTAGATAACAGCCACTGTCAGAAAGTTAGGTCAGTCGCTCTGAAATAGTTATCAAAAGAGGTCCCGTCTGTATCAGAGAGATGATGGATTAGATGAGCCCAGTTCACTGTCTTTCCCTCAGCTCGAATGCTGGCTGTCAGGGTGTGAATAAAAAAAACATGAGTAAGTGTTTAAATGTATGGCAATTGTTGAATCTCACAATTTGCCCACTAAATTATGTCGAAAACTTATCCTCGTTAAAAGTTCTTGAATTATTATCAAAAGAACTGTCAGAAGTGTTTCTGCCATAATGATTTGGTAAATTAGGATTAGAAAAGTAATCTACTATCCATTTCAGGGGCTGCGATTCAGTTTTTTGCAAACGTCTGTCAAACAAATAATTATTTGACTGAAATGGTACTTTGACAGTGTACAAGACAGCTCCCGCTATAATTTGGTAATATAGCATTGTGAAATGGTGTTAGTTTAGGCGTTTACTCTTGACTTACATGGTGTTGCCAAGTTTGTTTGTTGTTTGTTTCTATGGTGCCCTTTTAATTTGTTATTGTATCTTCTAGTTTAGTTTTAGTATATCTTAGTTTTACCAGACCACTGAGCTGATTAACAGCTCTCCTAGGGCTGGCCGAAGGATTAGATATATTTTTACGTGACTAGGAACCAAACTGGTTACCTAGCAACGGGACCTACAGCTTATTGTGGGATCCGAACCACATTGTATCGAAAAATGAATTTCTTTCACAAGAAATAAATTCCTCTGGTTCCGCGTTGGCCGAGCCGAGAATCGAACTTCGGACCACTGGAATGGTAGCCGAGCGCGAAATGCACTCGGCCAACGTGGAACTATTGTATTTTCTAAAGTTATATAAATGGGAGTAGGCTAAGGAGCATTATGACCTTCACCCTATTCACGTATCTACTAACACGATCTCTTATTAAATCCTTTACCCCTCCTACCGACGTGTTTGACTGCGAGCAGGTAAGTCAGATAAAGTAACCAAAATTAAATCATACAGTTTAACCTACAACCCAGTACATAATTAACACTCAGTCTTAATTTCCACGACGTCTTTAACACGATCATATGGTCGGTGAGGGTACAAGACGTAAAGAAGAATGCAGTCCCCCCAGTCGGCCCCCCCACAAAAAATAGATAATAATAGTAATATTCTTAATCTGTTAAGCAACTGTAAAAAAATGAACGATGTCACAATTGTTTATTTTATGAATATAAATTTTTCTTAGATAACGACATCATTACTAAAACGAATGTAGCAATTATTGACTGGATAATGCTGAGACTATATAGTAATATATATATATATATATATATATATATATATATATTATATATTATATATATATATATATATGACCTGATCTCGGTTCCATTTGTGGGTTCGGGATATGAAGGAAAAAACAGGAGAGAGAGAACTTCACGTGCATGCGATGTAGGACATGCAAAAATAACAATCGAGGGAACGTTTAACACAGGTGTATTCTTCTTAGCTACACAGGTGGCCTTTAACTGTAATTATTACGTTAACTATACTAGTGCACAACCGGACGGCAGTTAGACTGTTAATGACACTACATGGGACACACGTCTTTGTGTGGCGGCCAACGGGAATGGGACTGCGGGCACTGGTAGGGGTGGGCACTCTCGACCCAGTTTGTCTGTGCTGTTTGGGTCCACTCTAACGAACTGATCTGAACCGGTAGTGCGGTCTGTTTCAAATGCCCCCTTCAGATGGCATCGTTTATGCAAGAAGCTGATTGGTTATTCTGGCTCCTTAGACACAAGGGCCATCACGAAGGATATAGAGATACGAGCACTCTTTTGAACTGCCTAAGCCACGCCAACTTTGTAACGTCTTTGTGGTTGACTTGATTTTTTTACACATACACACAGTATCATATAACGTTTCACGACTTCAGACTATCACGGAAAAGGCATATTCAAAACTGTATTGAATCAGCTCATATTTATATATATATATATTATATATATATATATATATATATATATGTATGTATATGTATATATATATATATATATATATATATTACATATATATATATATATATACATATATATATTTATATATAATATATATATCGTATATGTATATATATATATATATATATATATATATACTCCAAGAGTAAGATATAGAGACAAAGTAATAGATATGATGAGAAATAGATAC
>NC_087219.1:55856522-55882431 GCF_015104395.2 Macrobrachium nipponense | reverse complement strand
GTATCTATCTCTATCATATCTGTTACTTTGTCTCTATATCTTACTCTTGGGAGTATGTATATATATATATATATATGTAATATACGATATATATATATATATAGAATATGATATATATATATTATTATATATATATATATATATATATATATATATATATATACTCACATATATAGTCTCACCATTATCAGTCAATAATTGCTACATTCGTTTTAGCAATGGTGTCGTTATCTAAGCAAAATTTATATTCATAAAATAAACAATTGTGACATTCGTTAATTTTTTTAAGAATATTATTATTATTATTTATTTTTTTGTCGGGGGGGGGGGGGGGTCCCGACTGGGGTGACTGTATTCTTCTTTACGTCTTGTTTCCTCACCGGCCATATGATCGTGTTACAGACGTCGTGGAAATTAAGACGAGTGTTGATTATGTACTGGGTTGTAGGTTAAACTGTATGATTCAATTTTGGTTACTTTATCTGACTTACATGCTCGAAGTCAACACATCGGTAGGAGGGGTAAAGTATTTAAGAGATCGTGTTAGTAGATACGTGAATAAGGTGAAGGTCATATGCTATTTAGCCTACTCCCATTTATATAACTTTAGAAAATACAATAGTTCCACGTTGGCCGAGTGCATTTCGCACTTGGCTACCATTCCGGTGGTCTGAAGTTCGATTCTAGGCTCGGCCAACGCGGAACCAGAGGAATTTATTTCTTGTGAAAGAAATTCATTTTTCGATACAATGTGGTTCGGATCCAACAATAAGCTGTAGGTCCCGTTGCTAGGTAACCAATTGGTTCCTAGTCACGTAAAAATATATCTAATCCTTTGGGCCAGCCCTAGGAGAGCTGTTAATCAGCTCAGTGGTCTGGTCAAACTAAGATATACTAAACTAAACTAGAAGATACAATAACAAATTAAATGGGCGCAAAATCTGCAAAAACCTGACTATTTATAACGCCCGATATAACTCAATATAATCGACAGAAATTTGTGGGGGGGGGGGGTTGGACGAGACGGGGAGGCCAGGTAAGTGGGTTGAGGTAGGAATGAGGAGGGGAAGGGAGAGAGAGGGAGGTAGGTAGGGAAGGACGAGGTGGGGATATAGAATGTTCGAATGCATGGGTTGGCGATGTTTGGCAACACCATACAGCGCCTCTGTGGCGTGATCAGTATGGTCTTGGCCTGCTACCTCGGTAGCCGTGAGTTCGATTGTCGGGCATTTCATTTGAGTTTGAGATATGTGTATTTCTGGTGATAGAGTTCACTCTCGAAGTGGTTCAGAAGTCACCTAAAGCTGTTGGTCCCGTTGCTGAATAACCACTGGTTCCATGCAACGTAAAAACACCATACAAACAAACTTGGCAACACCATGTAAGTCAAGAGTAAACGCCTAAACTAACACCATTTCACAATGTGCTATATTACCAAATTATAGCGGGAGCTGTCTTGTACACTATTAAAGTACCATTTCAATCAAATAATTAGTTTGACAGACGTTTGCAGAAAACTGACTCGCAGCCCCTGAAATGGACAGTAGATTACTTTTCTATTCCTATTTTACCAAATCATTGTGGCAGAAACACTTCTGACAGTTCTTTTGATAATAAGTCAAGGAACATTTACGAGGATAAGTTTTCGACATAATTTAGTGGGCAAATTGTGAGATTCAACAATTGCCATACATTTAAACACTTACTCATGCTTTTTATTCGCACCCTGACAGCCAGCATTCGAGCTGAGGGAAAGACAGTGAACTGGGCTCATCTGATCCATCAGATATCTAGTGGCACTTCATATTTGGCGACATGAACCTGCAGATTGAAGACTGTGTGACTTAGTTATTGTCATATTCTGGAGCGTGGCTTGTTTTAGTGTTCTGTAAACGAAAACTATTTAGATGGCAACTTTTCTATCCAGATCTTGAAAACTACTGAGTCTAGAGGGATATAAATTAGTATGTTGATCATCCACCCTCCAGTCAACCAACATACCAAATTGCAGCCCTCTAGCCTCAGTATTTATTTTATTTAAAAGTTTAAAGTTAGCCATGGATCGTGCATCTGGCAGCGCTTTCCAGAGGCATGCAATGCGCCCTCAGCCCCTCAATCTACCACATTTGGGGAGCAACTGAACCGCTGCCCGTCATAGCTGATAGTTTTAGCATATACGTTGTATAGAAAACTCAGTTGCGCAATAGAAACTTCGGAGCATTATTTACTCATTTCTTCTGATTTCTGAGTCTGTCTAACCTTTAACAAATATTTTAGCATTCCCATTTGCAGCGATCCCTATGGTCACCATTTTATTTTTTTACTTATTTATTAATTAGTTTTGGTGGTCCAGTTGATCATTTTATGTGTTAAGTCATCAGGCCACAACCTTCAACGACCTTTGTTTGCTGTTGTCTCGCTACGCTGAATTAATGCGAACAAATATATTTTTATAGCAATGCACATATTGGCTATACGGTCATGTTTTTTTTTCAGGAATGCTAACAGTATCATAGTCTAATACTGCCGTGAATGTGAATCCACTGTTTATCACCTGATGGCTCAGGAGCAGCTAGGATTCTGAATCTGTTGTGGAATACGCTCTTTTATAGTGCACTTCTAGAAGACCATTGCTTAATGGCAGCGTATTATCTGTCAATTGTGAATGATATCCAGATTCTGCCTGTTTTGACTTGTGCTCCGTTTGATGACTGTTCCCATACATGTTGGCATTTATAATAGGGTTCATAGGGGGGATCAGGTTCCGTTTTAACTATGGTATTGGTGTTGCCATAGACATTCGGATTTACTCCACTTCGTCGAAATCTGATAGAGTGTGGACATTGCCGGTCCACTCAGCGATGAGGCTATAAACTGCACTCCTGGAGCAGTCGCTGTGGCATATGTTGCAGCTGAAATTAGAAAACCTATGTGAAGAGGGAAGGTTGATGAAGAAAAATAAATGTTCTCACGATTGCCTACCCAATGAATTGAAACGTAAACCTCATGACTTGATCATTTTCCTGAGAATGGACGAGCAGACCTACATGGGGTTATTATATATGGTCTCTCTTATCATAGAAATAAAAAGAAACACACCCACACACTTGAATGAGACAACCAACATCACCACATGAGAGGTTTTTAGCCCACTTCGCTTCCTCGCTACAGGTCTTTCCTTGGGGCATATAATCCAAGAGAACGGTAAAGCAATTATTCAAATTTTGCTACAAGATTTTGTTAAGGTAAAAGCTTAACTGTTGCTGCATACGCAGCATATTGCATAGATCTAGTGGTATATATAGTCTATTCTGCAGTAGGTTTAAGGTCCGTTAAAGAAGACTAGGCTCTTAAACCTATTTTTCTTTAACCTAGTAAGAATGTAATGATCAAGTCTTTTACATACAATGTTTATAGTTTATGCAAGGAAAATGACAATTTTTTCATAACTTTATCATAAACTTTTATTTTATGTAAGAATAATAATAATGTGATTTAAACATTATTAGTAATACATACATATGTAGAACATTCTAATATATATATAATATATATATATATATATATATATATATATATCCAAAACGGGTTTTTAAGACTAAATGATACTCGTTTAAACAAAATGAAACAAACTGCTAACAGGCATTTACACCTACCCTCATTCCGTTGCAGAATCTCTCTGGGCGTTGGCTGAAAATGCAAGCTAGGCAAATAAATCACCGTAGATACAAAAATATACTTTTTATTTCCCAAATTAGCTAACATTAAAATGGAATAAAATCATTTAATAAAAATGGAATAAAATTAATTAACTCTGACCAATGAGAAACGTTAAACTATCGTCTTCCTCTCCAAATCATGTTTAAGTAAGTACTCCCTCTTATCTCATTATGTTCAACTAACCATAACATTTTAATGAATCAATAAAAGTCTTAGAGAATCCATTTTTTCTTTTGTGACTTTGAACCCATCTGAAATAAAGAGACCACAATTATTACACCACTTTACCCATGAAAGTTAATAAAAAAGAATGTGTACCACAACATATACCATTCGTTACAAACTCACACAGACACGCCCTGTGTTTCATCCAGCAAACATGGGTGTCCCATTCCCAAAGCGTGTAATCTTCAAGGTGTCATTGACGTCAAAGTGCATTGGTCATCTTTCCTGGCTGTTTTATATTTCAGCATCTATGAGGAATCCAGTGCTTGTCTCTAACCAACTTGTCTCTAACCGGAAAGAGCTGAGATTAACAATTCACTACCGTGCCTTTAAGATATATATATATATATATATATATATATATATATATATATATATATATATATATATATATATATATATATATATTTACACACACACACACACACACCATGTTAGCCTCTCGCTCGAAGATGTTCGTGGGCGAGAGAAAGCTTCTGAAGTCTAGCTGGTGGATGACACTTAAACAATGACCACTTACGGAAGTCGTTGGCGGACACGTTCCGAACGTGTGTTCGTGTGTGGGTCCACTTCGATGGGCAGAACAAATGAAGTATAGATTTTACATTTTGAGTCCTGGTTAATTATCCGGGCGCCAGATCTCTTGTGAAACGCCTATTTTTGTTGGGGGGCTTTCGAGCTACCAGTGAGATGAGAAGTTTTTATTTTTAAAGCCTGAATAGACTTTTTCTTGAGTTTAACTTGTATTGTTCTCTTTACATATGAATTTTGTTCTGGACTTTTATTTCCATTTTTTTTTATTTGTATGTCATTTATGATTCTTATATTTCTTATGTGGTTTCTATATGCCATTTATTTCTTGGTCAGTAGCATGGGAGAAATCCCATAACCATTATTTTTCTGTACATGTTTTAAAAGTTACCCTCTTTCTTTCATGTTTCTCAGATGTATCGATAGAGGTCACAAGTTAAAGGGAACTTTGACAGTTGCCATGACTTTGGCCATTATAGACATATCTCACTTTTCATATAATGGAGACTTCACTAGTTACTGTCAAAGGCACAATGTAATTTTATATCTATTATTATCCAAGGCTTATGAATAAGCTATACTTTTAGAGAAAATGGATTTGCTATTATTCCCAGGTTAGTTTCTATTTTGCCTTGAGAGAGAGAGAGAGAGACAGAGACAGAGAGAGACAGACAGACAGACAGACAGACAGAGAGAGAGAGAGAGAGAGAGAGAGAGAGAGAGAGAGAGAGAGAATGAATGCAAACAGTTCTTCACAGAAAACGTGAGCTACAGCATGTCAACCGACAGGCTAATTAATGGAGACAGGTTAAGTGTTACTTGTTTGGGAATCTGAATTTCTTCAAAGATAGGCTTAGTACACACACACGCGCAGACACATATCTGTCAAATATATCCTATTAAATCAGAATTCCATCTAAAGAAGTGCAATGACTCTTTGAAAGGGAGCATCTGGCGCAAATATTGTAGATAAAATCTTCCTCCAACCATCGATTAAGGTTAAGGAAACATTGTCAACTCGGGTAACTTACCTAAGGCTGACTGTGGACCTCTTGGTATATTTGTTTGTTTGTTTGTATGGTGTTTTTACGTTGCATGGAACCAGTGGTTATTCAGCAACGGGACCAACGTCTTTACTTGACTTCCGAACCACGTCGAGAGTGAACTTCTATCACCAGAAATACACATCCCGAACCCCTCAATGGAATGCCTGAGATTCGAACTCGCGGCCACCAATGTGGCAAGCCAAGACCACACCGATCACGCCACTGAGGTGCTACCTCTTGGTATAAATACCGCTTTTCTGTAACTGTTCTCATTCATTACTTGCTTGAAGAGAGAGAGAGCTGGTCTCTGATATATAGTATTTACTTTCTACATTTTTGCGTTCTTATGGGGTCCTTTTAATATATAATATATATTGTAATGGACCACACTCGGTCCTGCAGGATCTTTAAAACTGGAAATGATCGGAACTGGAATGACTGGCAGAAATCGAGACAAACAGAGGAGGAAGGAGCTAAACAAAACGACTCAAGTCACCTTAAAACTAATTTATTAATTACAGTACTATACATCATATACAATGTAACTGCACCAGTCTGTATGCAGTGTGACTCTCCTCTTACTGTGGAACACATTATATTACATTGCTTTAGGTATTCTGTAGCAGCGCGGCAGAGACATGGGTTAGTGGGCTGGGTTATAGTTCAACTACTTGATGCGGAACTACCTGATAATAACATGGTTGGATTCCTCAGAGACATTAACCTTTTTTAATAAAATTTAATATTGACCTCTTGGTACATTGCCAAGTGTAGTATATACACTTGCAGTTGTTTACATAAGCATGTTTATATGTATATATGTGTATGTGTATGGTATGCATATATACATTTGTTTATTCTTGTTTGCACACTCGAAATGCGAAGTTATAGTTTTTATCAGGGATATCAGTTTTGACCATAGTTTTAAAATCACGTTTATTTTATTCTTTTTATTTATAAATTCAACACCTTAAATATTCATCTCAAACCAAATTCATTATAGCGCTGAATATATTATCCCTTGGATTCCAGTGTTTGGCTTCAAGCCTAAATCCCATATTCCATTCCATTCCAAAAAACAAGTGAATCAACCACTAGGTTTTACATCCTCCTCTTAACTATAACTTACCATTTATTTTTGAAGAATAACTTACCATTCATTTTTGAAGAACAGCTGCGAATGATTTTCCTTTTTATTATAAGGTTATTAAGTGTACCTATATTTTAAGAGATTTATCTTTGGTGCAGAAACATCGACATAAAGTGATGAGAAATTGCATTTATTTGCCACGAGGGAAAGAATACCACGTTTCTTCAGAACAAAATTTCATTTTTAGAAGTCTGTCAGAAAAACGAAAGGGGAATAAACTGAGAACAGGTTGGGATGCTTTTAAGGCGTTGCTTAGGTGGTGTTCAGTGGATGGGCCATTCGGTGTCAAAGGTGAGATTTAGTGTAATTCACTTCTAAGAGGTTTATTTGTGGGAAGGGAAAACTGCAGCAGGTTAAAGGTGAGCTGGTAATGTTGACACTATTTTAGTTTTATGTAAAAGAAAATGTTTGAGATAGCTTTGGCTGTCCGTCCGCCTGCACTTTTTCTGTCCCCCCCCCATCATATGTTAAAAACTACTGAGGGTAGAGGGCTGCAAATTGTTGATCATCCACCCTCCATTCATCAAGCATACCAATTCGCAGCCTTCTAGCCGCAGTAATTTTTATTTTATTTAAGGTTAAAGTTAGCCATGATCGTGAGTCTGGCACCGCTATAGGTGCCAACAACGAAGGCTACCACCTGACTGTGGCTGGGAGTTTCAAACAGTATTGTACGCTGTACAGAAAACTTGATTGCGCCGAAGAAACTTCGGCTCATATTTTACATGTTTCTTGATGACCATGTTACAGGTCAATGAAAAAATTTAGCGATGTTTGATTTTTTTTTTTTTTTTTTTTTTTTTTTTTATCAACCCATGTTATTGGAGGAGTGAGATCATTTGGGGCGGACCTCGATATAAGGTTTAGTGAAGCTGTTAGACTGGATAGGCTCTGGGTTACCACCTCGTAGAGGGGTAGTGACGGCAGTGCACCTCATGGGGTGCACTGTAGGCATTACATAACGTTCTTTCCAGTGTCCTTTCCGCCTCTGGCAGCAAGCCCCTTTCATTTTTTTTTTTTTTTTTTTTTTTTTTTGCTGTACTTCCATTCACATTCTCTTCCATCTTATTTTCAGGTCTCTCCTAACAATCGATTCATATTGCAGCTGCTTTGGGGTTTTCTTCCTGTTACACCCTTCGAACGTTTTTCCTGTCAATTTCTGCTTCAACGCTGAATGACCTTATAGGTCCCAGTGCTTGGCCTTCGGCCTAAACTCTATGATCTATTCCATTCTAGAACTGGGTTCCCAGCCCAGGATGGACACGCTGAATTTTGATAGATCCCCTGGCACCCCCCCCCCCCCCCCCCCCCCACCCTTTCATTGTTGACACACCTGCTGGACATAGCATGGAAGGTGATAGCCTTCCTTAAAAGATTAATATTAATGGTTGCCTCCAGGGCGTCTGTCTCTTCTATTTGGGCATGGCGTCTCGAGACCACGAGCTAATTGACTTTTTTTTTTTAATCCAACAAAAAAGGAGAGCCAAGATAAGTTGTGAAAACTTCATCTTAGGGAGTTAAGTTTAGGATTCAAACAAAGGCGTTTGGGGACTTGAAATCCCAGAGCATTTGCAGTGTGTTTCGTGGACAAGGGTGTCCTCAAATCCGACCGACAAGCAAATAGATTCGTTGAAGGAAATGCAGTATGGGATTAGGCATAGTATGAATGATGATATAGATGGAAATATGCGAGAGGGAGGACAATGCGGCAACAAGTGTATGATTTGTTCAAAAGACGTTATATTGTTTGCAGTTCAGTCACTAATATCATTAGCAATAGTAGCGTAAACAGTTTAGTAATTAGAAATTGACAGTGACAATATGTTTGGCCTTTTTAAGAAACCCATCACTTCATGTATCGTTATTTTATACACTGTGATTTTTATCAAGGACCAAAAGCTCTTTTCCTTAATCAATGAATATTTTATCACTGTAGGCCTACGTAAATCAGTGTTTATATATGTAACCTCTCTCTTCCAGGCTTATGCGACATACCTGAGCAAATATCTTGTGAGTTCACGACAATTCTCTAAAGAACAAACGATTTTCCGTATGAGAATAACATTAGATTTATACATTATTTATATATTCCCTGAAGCATGCGATGTTTGTTCCGAGGTTCGGTCTGATTTTGTTTAGAGATTCCAGCCGCAGGCCTATCGTTTTAGGAGATAAACCCGGCCATTTTTTATTTAAAATTCTTTTTCCAATTTCCTCAAAAACTGAGTAGATGAAAACATGAGGAGTGGTTTGTTTATAACAATTCCAGGTAAAACATTTAATTTAGATTTTCGGGGCGTAGCAGTAAACATTGTAACAAAAGAAAAAGAAAGCAAGGTGGTGACTGTAATCTCCCAAAGTCCACTTCATTCAGAAGCAAAATGTTCGCAAGGGCTTTATTGTGAAAGACGCAGAGATGTCTGACCCAGTGGCCATAACCATGCTAAGGTTAGTTTTAGGGAATAGAAGCCAAAGGCTTAGAAATCTGGGAAACAGATGCCTAAGAAAATACTCCGATCTCCCGAAGTGAGAATTAACTGTGTTCTGTGAACCTGGGACCACTAGATATAAATGGAGATCAAAGTTCATGGGATATGTGAAATGAATCTGTGCTTGTGCTCATTCAGGGCGAGGAACATGACCGGGGTTAAACAGGAATGTATTTTAGGCAAAGACACTTTGGCTGAAAAAAAAAAACAGTAAGAAATCTGCCTATTTTTCGGTTTTCGCAGAATACTGTACCGTCTCTAGAAAAGTCAGATGTGCCATTAATTAACAGGATATTGGGCTTTTATGAAGTCTTTGCAGTAGCTGGTCCATCTAAGAAGTGAACAGTACCGAGTGCAAAACTATGTGAAAATATAATTAAATATGCACTTACGGAAAACAGACAAAATAAAGGAAAAAATAAAATAACATATTCGTTAATGACCACAGATAAGCAGGGAATGAACGAACCCCATTCAGTAGATAATCATGTGAAGGGTTGTTTTCCGCTTCTCTGTCTTGCCTTTTGAGAGTCCTCACAACAAAGATAGAATTGTATTCGACTGCCATTCGTGAATGGCCGAATAATGAATGCTTGTAAATTGATAGTCACAGTTTCTTGGAAGGATCATATTCTGGGCCTGGTTGAGTCGTCGCCTAGGAAGTTGAAAGTGTTGGTTGGGTGCCGAGTGTAATTCTGGGAACAGCTCCTTCAAACACCAGAGAACTTATCCGTCATTGTACGAAGTATCATCCTAAAGAATGAGAAGCTTTTCTCGCACTAATCATGTGAAAAGAGCAGAATACAAAACCTTCATCAATTGTTTGACCATGCTCTTGCTTCCTATTTGTATGCTTGTTTCTGTTTGTTTCGTAAGTTTATACAAACTCGCATCAGAGTGACTAAGGTCATTTCAGTTTGGAGACATTTCATCTCCGTCGCAAGATCGCCTCGTTTTGCTTTTTTACAGATTACTTGAGCGATGCTGCCTGAACCTGGAATATTTGCCTTCCCCATTCTCTCGTCATCGCTGGATTTTTTTATGTGGGTTCGCAATCTCACGCAATGCTTGAAATTCACGTGCAAGATCGTTAACGATTTAGATAATAATCCTTCCTTTCATTATTGTGTACTATAAGAAATCTGCCTATTTTTCAGTTTTCCCTGAATACTGTACCGTCTCTATGAAAGCCAGATGTGCCGTTAATTATCGTGATAGTTCAGTAATATGCTTCGTACCCACGACCTCCGTATATAGTCTTTTCCATGTTGTTCTAATTGGGCTTTTATTAAGTCATTAAAACTCGTTATGAGTAAAGCTAAAAAAAAGGGGGACGTCCCTTTCATGTGAAAGTGAGGTAGTGGTATTTATAAAAGTGATGTTTCTCCGGACCTGTTTCCCTTTCTCTGTTCCGAGTACTAAGGTGAAATAAGATTCATTTAGAACGCTTCCCGATAGGACAAAGGAAGTCATTTTTCCGTGTGAATGAGGAGGCAAATTGTTCGGGATACGAAAAACTCAACGCCATTTGGTCACCTGGTCCTCTCTGCATTCCAGGCGGAATTGTCTTTTGTGTGCCAGTTTGCCTGCATGTTTGGGTACGTTTCCTTGCAGTGAGGGAGGGTAATACATGGGCGCAACTTGCTCTAAGTTATATCCTGTGCCCAGTAAGCATCTACTTGGTGAACGAGGTGGCAGCAAATAAAGTATGTTTTATTGACATTGATTTCGGCTTTCCATTGAGACAGTTTACGTTTTATTGCGGAATGTTGCTCGGCTGTCGCTCTCTTGAAGTTAATCTTGCAGTGTTCTCTCTCTTTCTCTCTATGCAGCATATAATCATAATATATATACTATATATATATATATATATGTATATATATATATACATATATATATATATATATATAATATATATATATATATATATATATGTATATATATATATATATAAATATATATATATATATATATATATATATATATATATTATAGGCATCGAACTACAAATGTCACTTTACCTCGGAATTAATATATTTTCATATATGCTTAACCGAAGGGGAATTTTATTAGGCGCGAACCCAGGACACCATACAAATCCAGGAACGTCAGTGAAGCTTTTACCCATCCCCCCCCCACCTGGGTTCGCGCCTGTGCGCCGACAATTCTATTATCACCTAATAAAATCCCCTTCGGTTTAAGCATATATGAAAATATATTAATTCCGAGGAAGAGTGAATTAGATATTAAAGGACATTTGTAGCTCGATGTATGTATATGAATCACGGTAATGTAATATGACTTATATATATAGTATATATTTCGTATATACACAAATTCCTCAGGTGCACAAATAAACCCACATCAGACTGTGCCGCGCGCCACATACACACTAACACTCACACACAAACACGCATATACACACACACACAAACTATATATATATATTAATCTATCTAGATTTATAATATATATATTTATGATTATAATATATTTATATATATATAGATTATATATATATTATATATATATTATATATATATAATATAATATTATATTATATATATATATTAATATATATTTATTTATATAATATATATTAGATATATATATATATATATATATATTTAATGTAATATATATATATCAATATCTATATATATATGTAACATATATATATATATATATAGATATATATATATATATATATATATAATATATATATATATATATATATATATATATTTAATAATGTATTTTAATATGTATATATATATATATATATATATATAAATAATATATTCTTATATTATAGTATATAGTATATATATATATATATATATATATATATATATATATATATATTATATATAATATTATATTATTATATAATATATATATATATATAATATATATATATATTTATAGTTTGTGTGTGTGTGGTGTGTGTATTGTCGTGTTTTGTGTGTGACTGTGTGGGATTGGGATATAAATATATATATATATATATATATATATATATATATATATATATATATATATATATATATATATATATATATATATATATATATATATATATATATATATATATATATATAATATATTTATATTTTTATATCCCAATCCCACAAGTGTTATATAAGACCCCATATTCTGACGTTTTGACTGGATTGGCCTTTTACTGTAAATTGGTTCAGCCATATCTGATGGCTTCCAGGAACTGGAATTTTTGTTTTTTTGTTCTTTGTTTTCCGTAGTGTGTTGCGGTTATATAACTAAATGGTAATTTGCATTGAGTATCAAGTCTAAATGCTATATCTGTGTATTATGTGCAGGACTTTTATTAATATTTCGAAGAGTGTAACTTTTTCAACTTTTTTTCGGTATGGGTGTGTAAGTGCTCCATTCTGACATTGAGAGAGAGAGAGAGAGAGCAGCTACAGACTGTGTCTTATGAATATATCGTAAATGGTATCACCGCAGTAGGGGAAGGATTACCGCGTTAAGGTCCTCCCATCTGGTTTCTTTCTCTCCCACTTTGTCTCCACCATAAAAACAAGCTGCAAGGGTCGTCTCATAACTAAGTTCCTAATTCAGTTGTCAGATCAACAGAGGTACTTAGGATTTTTTGTTTTTTTTATAGGGAACGTGGCCAAACCCCCCCACCCCCCACCCCCCCCCCGCACCCCATCCGGATCGAGACTCAAACGCATAAATTGCCAGCTTCGAGACCCCTCTATAGAAGAGAGATTAGAGAGAGAAGAGAGAAGAGAGACGGACGAGAGAGAGATAGAGAGAGAGAGAGTGAGAGAGAGAGAGATGGGGGTGGGGTGGGGGGGGGGGGTTAGGGGGCAAGGGTAGGGGCCGTCAACGAAGCGTTCTTATTTTATATGTAGATTGTTTTAGGTACTATTTAATTTCAGTCCTCGATTCGAGACCCCTCTATAGACAGAGAGAGAGAGAGAGAGAGAGAGATGGTGGGAGATGGTGGGTTTGGTGTTCAGGGGCGAGGGAGGGACCGGCAACGAAACATTCTTATTTTATATTGTGGATTGTTTTAGGTATTTTTTAATTTCAGTGTTCGATTCGCCATCAATGCAAATTAGATTTTTGTAGCTCTATATCTTTAAGATCCGACAGAGATCCCATTTTTTATTATTTATTTATTTATTTATTTACTTATTTATTTTCTTTCTTGCTGTAACCCAGATAATTTTGTCAGAATCTCAGGAAAATGCACAACCCCGGCAGAATATTGAATGATTTATGAGAAAACTTTTCTGTTTTTTAATTTAACATTTTCCAAAGAAGGGTATTTCAGAAATGCTCTCTCTCTCTCTCTCTCTCTCTCTCTCTCTCTCTCTCTCTCTCTCGCTGTCATCTCTCTCTCTCTCTCTCGCTCATCATATCTCTCTCCTTCACACTCCCCCTCTCTCCCACTCTCGTCTCTTGTTTCTCTAAGTCTCCTCTCCTCTCTCTCCCTCTTTCTCTCTCATCCTCTCATTCTCTCTCTCTCCTGATTTAACTCATTAGTAATACTTATTAAGTTTCATACTTTATTACTTAAAATTCAAAGCTTCATAAAATCAAATATGGTCTGACCCTTTAAACGTCATCGGTTATAAATACCATCAGATGTTTGTCCCGGTTCTTTCAAATGATGCTATATTTTTTCTTTTCTATTGTTTTTAACGGTGCTAATTTTTTCTACAATCTTTGAACCAATTTGTTTAATTTTCACTGAAAATGAATTAGATATCGAGGGAAATAGAGTTTTGCAACTAATTTTTGCCGGAATTTTTATGGGTATTTTTTCTTGGGATAAATGTAATTGCGTTTGTTCTTAAAACTATTTCTTCGCTTTCAGTGTTACATCTCACGGCATTGCACAAAGTTGATTAATTAAGAGAGAGAGAGAGAGAGAGAGAGAGAGAGAGAGATTGGATTTTATATATTGGCGTCGCCATAAGTACATGTAATGATGTCGGAAATTTTTTTTTTTTTCTTTTTCAAATTATTTTGCGGTGAAAAGTCGTAGAGGAAGCCAGATATTTATTTTGTCCTTCCAAGAGGTCCCTCTCCAGACCCTCCACATAAACACCCCCCCCCGCAAAGACTCTGATTTGATTACCTTGAGATCCCCAATAATTAGATGCTCCAATTAGTGATGTCTTTTCACTATGAAATTATTAATAGTTTTCCGTCGTTATCAAAATATTGCGAGAATCGACTTGTTGTCGGTTTTGAGGAAAAGACATGTTGCCTTTTTTTAGTTTTCTGTAAAAGAAAACAGTCGAGATGGCTATTTGTCTAAACAGTCGAGATGGTTATTTGTCTAAACAGTCGAGATGGCTATCTGTCTAAACAGTCGAGATGGCTATTTGTCTAAACAGTCGAGATGGCTATTTGTCTAAACAGTCGAGATGGCTATTTGTCTAAACAGTCGAGATGGCTATTTGTCTAAACAGTCGAGATGGTTATTTGTCTAAACAGTAGAGATTGTTATTTGTCTAAACAGTAGAGATTGTTATTTGTCTAAACAGTCGAGATGGTTATTTGTCTAAACAGTAGAGATTGTTATTTGTCTAAACAGTAGAGATGGTTATTTGTCTAAACAGTCGAGATGGTTATTTGTCTAAACAGTCGAGATGGCTGTTTGTCTTAACAGTCGAGATGGCTATTTGTCTAAACAGTAGAGATTGTTATTTGTCTAAACAGTAGAGATTGTTATTTGTCTAAACAGTAGAGATGGTTATTTGTCTAAACAGTCGAGATGGTTATTTGTCTAAACAGTAGAGATGGTTATTTGTCTAAACAGTCGAGATGGCTATTTGTCTAAACGTCTAAACAGTCGAGATGGCTGTTTGTCTTAACAGTCGAGATGGCTGTTTGTCTGTCCGTCCGCACTTTTTCTGTCCGCCCTCAGATCTTCGAAACTACTGAAGCTTGAAGGCTGCAAATCAACCACCCTCAAATCATCAAACATTCCAAATTGCAACCCTCTATCCTCAGTAGTTTTTATTCAAGGTTAAAGTTAACCATGATCGTGCGTTTGGCACCTATACACGCCACTGCCGGTCCATGGCTGAAAGTTTCATGGCCACCGCCGGTCCGTGGCTGAAAGTTTCATGGCCACCGCCGGTACATGGCTGAAAGTTACATGGCCGCCGCCGGTCCATAGCTGAAAGTTTCATGGCCACCACCGGTCCGTGGCTGAATGTTTTGTAGGCCTTGGCTGAGAGTTTCATGGGCCGGCGCTGGGAGTTTCGTACAGAGCCAACGCAAATTAGAGATATTTATTTCTGTCGATAGAAATTCATCTCTGGATGTGGTTCGGATCGAACAATAAGCTGTAGGTCCCCAGTTGGTTCTTAGCCACGTGAAAATATCCGATCTTTCGGGCCAGCCCTGGGAGAGCTGTTAATCAGCTCAGTGGTCTGGTTAAACTAAGATGTAATTAAAGCTTCACACGCTGTACAGAAAACTCAATTGCGCCGAAGACATTTTTGGCGCATTTTTTCACTTGCTTACACTATAGCAATATGGCGGAGTATTCATTCGAATTTAGTGGAAGATAGATCTCGAATCTCGATGAATTTCCCGAGACAGCGGCGATACCTATCATGCAGGGTAGAAGAGCGGGAGAGAGAGAGAGAGAGAGAGAAGAGTGGGGGGGGGGGGGGGGCGCTTGTGTGGTAATTTGGTGCGGGTGCAGAGCCCCCTTGAGTGATCAGCTGACTTATGCTTCGAGTGTGACGTGACCGCACCATAAAATAACTAAATTGTACTTGATTATCAGTTTCAGATATTTTCCCACTTCCGTTAATTGGAGCTTCTTCATCTGGACATATTTTATCAGATATTTGGTAAAATTAATTCCGCTTTTTTATAACTACATGAAACTTTTAGTTGAGGATAGTGTCATACGACCAGTAAGACGAAAATTGGATTTGATATTGTAACCGAGTATCCATTTGATGAAGAATCTGTTAAAGGTGAGGTTGGACGCTACATGTGTATTGACGAATGTGGATAAGGAGCAGAAATAGAATAAGAAAATGATTGTGGAGGCTAGAATCCTAACCAGATTTTATGAGATGAGATCTCCTAGAGAACAGAGCACTCCAGAGACCTGTTGCTTTGGAGTTAAATATAAACAAGCATGCAATAAAATCTCTATCAAAAAAAAAAGGGAAATATCCACAAAATTGACGCACCTTCATGTGAGAGGCTCCCGCTCGAAAGAGCAAAATCTCAATCGGTAAGATTTAATGTTCGCGTATCGTCGTGAATCGAAATGAATTGCGATAAGGTAGATTTCGGGTCCATCTATTTCTCTTTAGTTCTGGGGCTAGTTTTCCCTCTGTTGCTGGTCTGTCTGTCTGTCTGTCGTTGCATTTTGTGCAGATGTGCAGGAAGAGACCCCATGCGTATGTCTGTTAGTGTGTCTGTTATGCTTATCGTGTCATCGTAATTCCTCCAAATTTCAGTGAAACTTGGTATAAGGGCAAAAGATAATGTATTGATGTGCAGAGCTGAGATCTGTCTATCTGTCTGTCTTTCCATCTTGCGCAGATGTGCTGGAAGAGAGTGAGGTCTTCATCTGTCTGTGAGTGTGTCTGTTCTGCTTTGTTGTTTTTGACTGAGCTAGCCTTTTGCTAGCACGGGCTCTTGCTCATAGAGCAGCCCGTAAAACGTATTTCTATTTCTGCTTACCTTGTCATTATCGTAACTCCTCCCACGCTGCAAAGGGATTTCAGTGAATCTTGGGTGGTGGGCAGACCTTTAGGCACAGATGTGAAAAACTGGGACCTGGTTTTCTGTTTGTTTGTCTGCCTCCATATCTGTTACACTTACGTTGTCATTGCGACTTTCCTGATACATCCCTAAGTAGATTTATATTAAACATTGCCCATCATGGCTGAGGCGGGATCGCTTATCTGTCTTGTCACTGCTTGACATGTCATAAACTGTAGACCATCTTGCATAGATGAGGAGAGAATGTGGGTTATTGTATCCTTTCTGTACTATGGCTTTCATGGCAGCCTTTTCATTGCAACTCTTACACCGTTGAAGGGATTTCAATGAACTTGGAACAGAGGTAGAATGTAATGCATAGATGTTCATGAAAGGCGATAATTTGCTTATTATCTTACCTTCTTATCCGTCATTGTTGTTTATAACATTACTCATTTCCGTTTGAGATGATTTCAGCCTAAATTGATCCCAAATTAGATATGCCAAGTTAAAGTATGAATGTGGAATTGACTGTTGTGCTGATTTTCTTCTGCATTGTTAGAGTGTGTGTGTGTGTGTGTGGGATACGTGTTGTATACACACTATGTGATATATATATATATATACGTATATATATATATATATATATATATATTATATATATATATATATACGCTGTATATGTATCTGATCATGTATTTTTATAATTCTATAGTTCTTGCTTCGTCGCTCATTTCCTCGTGTTTGCACATTCTTTGTTGCAATTTAGCGAGCCACACACACGCACACACACACACACACACACACACACACACATATATATATATATATATATATATATGTATATATTATATTTATATATATATAAAGTATAGATAGATAGGGAGGCAGATATAAAACATTGGGTTTATGTTGCCATGTGTGTATATGTTCCTGCGCTTTCATATACGTGAATAAGTAAAGGCATACAATCGTGCAAATGGGAAATGAAAGGCCCCTTTTATATTACTGAGATGTACGTGGATGGAGAAAGCAAGACTTTCAATATCCACGTTCCATTTTATGACGGCGGAATGGAAACCTGACCACAGTAGAAATCCATTTTGGAATTGAATTTCCAAATATGCAATCTTCTCCAGATGACTTAATTCACAGGACACCGAATAGATTTTCTGCCAACTTTGAATTTAACGAAGCAAGCCCAGACAGGATGATAAATTCATTAAGAGACAGAGGTGGCATGAGAGAGAGAGAGAGAGAGAGAGAGAGAGGACGAGAGAGAGAGAGAGAGAGAGAGAGAGAGAGAGAGTATTGTGTCACTTTAATCCCTCGGGAATTGAACAGTGGCTACAACAAATTAGTTGAAGCCAAAGAAATGGATGAGCCATTCTGTCACAATAACAGGTAAATTTGCGGCAGGCGTCGTTTCTCTCGTGGCCCCTCGGTCTGTATATCTAGATTTTGGCTGAGACATAAATAAAGCCTTCATTTAAAGAATTTGTTTTCTCGATTGACAAAGTATTTAAAGGGAAAAGAAGTCTCTCTTTCTCTCTCTTAATTCTCTCTCTACTACTTAGTGAAGTTAGATTATTTTAATGCTTTCTGTTAATACTTTTAGCAGTTAATATCTTCAGGAATGAATTGTTGTCTGTTTCTTTCATAAACAAGCCGTAGCAGCAGTAAATGCAAAGAAAATGACAACAGCAAGTTAGGTATTCCCCATTTCCTGAAACGAGGTAGTCTCTGTTGTAAAAACATGGTTGTGCGATTGCAAAAACTGGTTTCGTTGGATTAAGATGTCAACTGCAGCCATCACTTTTTCGGGAACCGTAAATCGAGTAGCAATTGCCAAAGCAGTTTCTGCTTCCTGCGGAACAGTTGCCAAAAGTGTTTCTGGATCTGCATAATCTAGGAGCGATCGTTAAACGTTGGATTCTGGATTTTAAAGAGTAACTCCTGGGAAAACCACATCCCTGGCCTACACGAGTAATTATGGTAGTAGTTGCATGCCTGGATTATGGTAGAAGTTGCATGCCTGGATTATGGTAGAAGTTGCATGCCTGGATCCGCATAAGTATATTAAGCAAAATCAAAGGTACTGAATTGTATAGATATCTTTTAGTCATCGGAGTTTTGATGCGAAACAGTGGAGGTTACAAAATTAAAATCTTCCTGATAGACAACAGACATAAGAACAAAGTTCTTAGACTAACGCAGAAAATAACTGCAAAAAGTCAGATTGTAGTTTTGCTTATATAACTGTTACAAAAGCCGGTTTTCAAATTGCGGTTGTGAATTCAGATTTCGTGAATGTAACTGCCTGACATGTGGATCTGCACTTGTGACAGTTAAGGATATAAGGACCAGATATCAGGATATGCATGAGTGGCAGTTACACCCAAAACACCAGTTTCTGGATATAAAGAACCAGATATTCAGGTCCGTACAAGTAGTGCTTGCGAAAATACGGATTCTAGATGTAAAAAGCAATTATCCGGTTGGTTCTGTCTTGTTGGCAATTGTCAAGCTGAGTTGTTGATGTAGAATCCAGAGGTGTGGACATAGATTGGTAACACTTGCAAATATAATTTCGGCATACAAAGCCAAGTATCTGGATACTATAGTATTAGTAACAGTAGCATAAACATTTTGGGGATATGAAAGTCAATCTGTATTAGTTTCAATTGCAAAATCAGAATCTGGACATGAAGACCAGATATCCTCTTGGTAAGAATTATTGAACCAGTTTCTCGATATAAAAATAAGATATCCTCATCTTCATTTTTACCAACTGTAAAATCAGTTTCCAGATTTAACAACCAGATATCCAGATTTCTCTTGTAGCAGCTGCAATGCAAGAACAATTTTTGGATGTAAACACCAATCAATTAGTATTAGCTGGAAAAACTTTCTTGGCATAAAATCCATGTGTCCGAATCTGTATCAGTAGTATTTGCAAAAACTAAATTTCTCCTTCAGCTTATCAAATGAATATTATCAAAGACGTATGGTAATTATGACAATTAACAAGGATACATTTAGTTTATTCGGTTGAAGGAAATTAGATTGTCAAAAATAATTTATTTGAGATATCAATATTGTCAATAAAAAAAAACCGATATGACATTTGTCCATTCCTCTTTTAACGACCTCATTTCCCATGGTTTTTTTTTCTCCTTTATAAAGATATTTGCGTTGACAGCATTTCACTTGTTTCGTCCTATTTAGAGATTACGAAAGCATTTTTTGTTTGTCTCTTCGTATAAGTTTCACAGTTTTTCGTGTAGTTTTCTCACACTTTTTACTATTATTTTCTTCAGATATCACGTTCGTTTCCCTGTAGTCCAAAACAGGCCCCACCTTCATTTCCCTGTAGTCCTAAACAGGCTCCACCTTCATTTCCTTGTAGTCTTAAACAGGCTCCACCTTCATTTCCTTGTAGTCCTAAACAGGCTCCACCTTCATTTCCTTGTAGTCTTAAACAGGCTCCACCTTCATTTCCTTGTAGTCCTAAACAGGCTCCACGTTCATTTCCCTGTAGTCCTAAACAGGCTCCACCTTCATTTCCCTGTAGTTCTAAACAGGCTCCACGTTCATTTCCTTGTAGTCTTAAACAGGCTCCTAATTCATTTCCTTGTAGTCTTAAACAGGCTTCTAATTCATTTCCCTGTAATTCTAAACAGGCTCCACGTTCATTTCCTTGTAGACTTAAACAGGCTCCCAATTCATTTCCCTGTAGTTCTAAACAGGCTCCACGTTCATTTCCTTGTAGTCTTAAACAGGCTCCACGTTCATTTCCCTGTAGTCCTAAACAGGCTCCACGTTCATTTCCTTGTAGTCTTAAACAGGCTCCACATTCATTTCCCTGTAGTCTTAAACAGGCTCCACGTTCATTTCCCTGTAGTCTTAAACAGGCTCCACGTTCATTTCCCTGTGGTCTTAAACAGGCTCCTAATTCATTTCCCTGTAGTTCTAAACAGGCTCCACTTCATTTCCCTGTGTTCTTAAACAGGGTCCTAATTCATTTCCTTGTAGTCTTAACAGGGTCCGTCCATTTCCTTATCAAACAGCTCCACGGTCATTCTTGTAGTCTTACGGCTCCTCAATATCCTTGTAGTCTTAAACAGGCTCCACGTCATTCCTTGTGTCTTACAGCTTCCACGTTCATTTCCTTGTAGTCTTAAACAGGCTCCACGTTCATTTCCTTGTAGTCCTAAGCAGGCTCCACGTTCATTTCCCTGTGGTCTTAAACAGGCTCCACGTTCATTTCCCTGTGGTCTTAAACAGGGTCCGTTCATTTCCTTATCTTAAACAGGCTCCACGTTCTTTTCCCTGTCTTAACGGCTCCACGTTCTTTCTTTGTAGTCTTAAGGCTCCACGTTCACCCTTGTGGTCTTAAACAGGCTCCCACGTTCATTCCTTGTAGTCTTGAATCGGCACGTTCATTCCCTGTGGTCTTAAAACAGGCACGTTCATTTCCCCTGTGGTCTTAAAGGCTCCTAATTCATTTCCCTGTAGTTCTAAACAGGCTCCACTTCATTTCCCTGTGGTCTTAAACAGGGTCCTAATTCATTTCCTTGTAGTCTTAAACAGGGTCCACGTCCATTTCCTTGTAGTCTTAAACAGGCTCCACGTTCATTTCCTTGTAGTCTTAAAACAGGCTCCTATTCATATCTTGTAGTCTTTACAAAAGGCTCACACCGAACACTTCCTTATCCTTACAGGCTCCACGTTCATTTCCCTGTAGTCTTAAACAGGCTCCACGTTCATTTCCTTGTAGTCCTAAGCAGGCTCCACGTTCATTTCCCTGTGGTCTTAAACAGGGTCCACGTTCATTTCCCTGTGGTCTTAAACAGGGTCCACGTTCATTTCCTTGTAGTCCCCTTAAACAGGCCCACGTTTCATTTCCCTGTGGTCCTTAAACAGCTCACGTTCATTTTCCTGTAGGTCTTAAACAGGCGCCTCACGTCATTTCCCTTGTAGTCTTAAACAGGTTCCAGTTCATTTCCCGTTGGTTTAAAAACAGGCTCCACGTTTCAGTTTCCTTGTAGCCCTGAACAGGCTCCAACTTCATTTCCCTGTGGTCTTAAACAGGCTCACGTTCATTTGCCTTGAGTCTTTAACAGGCTCACGTTCATTTCCACTTGTTTGGTTTAACAGGGTCCCAAACGGTCCATTTCTTTGTTTTGGTCTTTAAACAGGCTCCGTTTCATTTCCTTGTGGTCTTAAAACAGATCCACCGTTCATTTTTCCCCTGTGGTCCCTTACGGCTTCCACGTTCATTTCCCTTGTGGTCTTAAAACAGGCTCCCACGTTTCATAAATTCCCTTTGTGGTCCTTAAACAGGCTCACTTTCATTTCCCTGTGGTCCCTTAAACAGGCTCCACGTTGCATTTCCCTTTGTAGTCTTGAACAGGCTCCACGTTCATTTCTTGTAGTCTTGAACAGGCTCCACGTTCATTTCCTTGTGGTTCTACAGGGTCACGGTCATTTCCCTGTTTGGTCTAAACCAGGCTCCACCTTCATTTCCCTGTTTAAAGGTCATTAAACCCTGGCTCCAACCTTCCCGTTTCCATTTGTGGTTTTAAAACAGGCTCCACTTTTAATTCCCTTGTTGGTCTTAAACCAGGGTCCACGTTCATTTCCCTTTGTGGGCTTAAAACAGGCTCCACGTTAATTTCCCTTGTAGTCTTGAAACAGGCTCCACGTTCATTTCCTTTATCTTGAACAGGCAGCTTTCCACGGTTCATTTCCCTGTATGTCTTAAACCAGGGTCCAAACATTCCATTTCACCCTGTAGTTCTTAAACAGGCCCTTCCACCTCCAAATTTCCCTTAGTCTTAAACAGGGGCCTCCATTTCATTTCCTTGTAGTCCTTAAACAGGCTCCACGTTTCATTCCCTTGTAGTCCTTGCAGGCTCCACGTTCATTTCCCTGTAGTCCTTAAATAGGCTTCCAACCTCCATTTCCCTTTGTAGTTCTAAACATTTCCTTCAACGGTTCCCATTTAAATTTGTAGTCCTTAAACAGATTTCCCACCGGTTCCCATTTCCGTAGTTCTTAAAACAGGCTACCACGTTTCATTCCCTGTAAAGTCCTTGAAACAGGCTCCACGTTCATTTCCTTGTAATCCCCTTAAACAGGCTCCACGTTTCATTTCCCTTGTAGGTAGTTCTTTTAAACAACATCCACGTTCATTTCCTTGAGTCTTAAACATGCTCCACGTTCATTTTCCTATAGTCCCAAACAGGCTCCACCTTCATTTCCCTGTAGTTCTAAACAGGGGTCCACGTTCATTTCCTTGTAGTCCTTAAAACAAGCTCCACTTCATTTCCCTGTAGTCTTAAACAGGCTCCGTTTCATTTTCCCTGTAGTTTAAAACATCTCCACGTTCTTTCCTTGTAATCTTAAAAGGCTCCACGTTCATTTCCCTGTAGTTCTAAACAGGCTCCACGTTCATTTCCTTGTAGTCTTAAACATGCTCCACGTTCATTTTCCTATAGTCCTAAACAGGCTCCACCTTCATTTCCCTGTAGTTCTAAACAGGCTCCACGTTCATTTCCTTGTAGTCTTAAACAGGCTCTACATTCATTTCCCTGTAGTCTTAAACAGGCTCCACCTTCATTTCCCTATAGTTATAAACAGGCTCCACGTTCATTTCCTTGTAGTCTTAAACAGGCTCCATGTCCATTTCCCTATAGTCATAACCAGGCTCCGTGTTCATTTCCCTGTAGTCTTAAACAGACTCTACATTCATTTCCCTATATTCTTAAACAGGCTACACAATCATTTTCTTGTCGAATTAAACAGGTTCCACGTTAATTTTCTTCTTTAGTCTTAATCTGGCTCCACATTCATTTCCCTATAGTCTTAAAGAGGCTTCACGGTCAGTTCACTGTCGTTTTCAATAAATCTCACATTCATTTCCCTGTCATTTTCAAAAGGTTTCACACTATTTTCTCTGTAGCTTTCAACTGGCTACACATTCATGTCCCTGTCGTTTTAGACTGTTGTTTTCAAAAGGCTTCACATTCCTTTCTCTGTCGTTTTCAGGAAATCTCACATTGATTTCCCTGTCGTTTTCAAAGGGCTTCACATTCATTTCCTTGTCGTTTTTTAACAGTCTTCCAGCTCATGTCCCTGTTGTTTTCAACAGGCTTCACATTCATTTTCCTGTCGTTTTCAACAAATCTCACATCTATTTGCCTGTCTTTTTCAACAAATGTAACATTCATTTCCCTGTCGTTTTTAAAAGGCTTCACATTTCCCTGCTGTTTCCAAAAGGCTTCACATTCATTTCTCTGTCATTTTCAAAAAGGCTTCACATTTATTTCAATGTCATTGATTTTCCTGTCGTTTTCAACAAATCTCACATTCATTTCCCTGTGATTTTCAACAGTCTTCACGTTCATTTGCCTTTCGTTGTCAACAAGTTTCAACCTTCAACCTTCATTTTCAGCTGATTTCCCATTCATTTCCTTGTCGTTTTCAACAGGCATCTCTCTCATTTCCTTGTCATTTTTAACAGGCTTAACATTCATTTGCCTGTCATTGTCAACAACCATTTCCCTGTCGTTTTCAGTGGGTCTCGCAATAATTACTATGTGGTTTTTAATAGACCACACATTCATTTCCTTGTCGTTTTCAACAGATCTCGCATTCATTTTCCTCTCGTTTTCAACACGCGTCACATTCATTTCCCTGTCGCTTTCTGCAGCAGGCTTCACATTCATTTCCTTGTAGATTTTAGTAGGTTTCAAATTAATTTTCCTTTTTTATCAACTGATCACATTCATTTCGCCGTCGTTTTCAACAGGCTTCACATTCATTTCCCTGTAACTTTCTACAGCAGGCTTTATATTCATTTCCTTGTAGATTTTAGTAGGTTTCAAATTAATTTTCCTTTTTTTATCAACTGATCACATTCATTTCGCCGTCGTTTTCAACAGGCTTCATATTAATTTCTCTGTAATTTTCAGCAGAATTCACATTAATTTACCAATCGTTTTCAGCACTTTTCACATTCATTTCCATGTTCTGTTCAGTAGGTTACACATTTATTTCCCATTCGTGTTCAATAGGTTCCACATTAATTTTCTAGTCCTTTTCAACAGTTTTCACATTAATTTCCCTGTTGTTTTCAACAGGTTTCACGTTTATTTCCCATTCGTTTTTAATAGGTTTCACATTCTTTTCCATATTGTTTTAAGCAGGTTAAACATACATTTCCCAGTCGTCTTCAGCAGGTTTCACACAAATTTCATAGTAGTTTTCTGCAAGTTTCACATTAATTTCCCAGTCGTTTTCAGGAGGGTTCACTAAAATTTCCCTGTCGTTTTCAACAGGCTTCACATTTACGTCCAAGTCGTTTTCAAAAGACTTCAAATTCATTTCCATTCTTTTTCAAAAGGCTTCAAATTCATTTCCAGACGTTTTCAAAAGGCTTCAAATTCATTTCCAGTCGTTTTCAAAAGGCTTCATATTCATTTCCCAGTCCTTTTCAAAAGGCTTCAAATTAATTTCCAGTCGTTTTCAAAATGCTTCAAATTCATTTCCAGTCGTTTTCAAAAGGCTTCAAATTCATTTCCCAGTCGTTTTCAAAAGGCTTCAAATTCATTTCCCAGTCGTTTTCAGTTATCTTCACATTTATTTACAAGTCGTTTTCAGGAGGTTTGGCATTCATTTCCTTGTGGTTTACATTAGTTTTAACATTCACTTCATTTTCTCCTTCCTAAAGAGTTCATATTCATTTTGTAATAAGTTTCCGCAGATTTCTCTTTTATTTTTGTTGTTTTGGAGGAATCCCTGATCCTTTTTATGTTAATTTTCTTAGATTTATTCAGTTCGTATTATTTTTTCTTACGATTTGTGAAGATTCCATATTTGTTTTTCGTTAATTGATATCAGAATCCACATTCTACGTCCGTGGCTATCAGCAGAATTGTCGTTTCAATAACTTACTCATAAATATTAGGCCTTTTTCATTCTTCTGTCATTTTTTCCAGTAG
>NC_087219.1:55811540-55856022 GCF_015104395.2 Macrobrachium nipponense | reverse complement strand
CTACTGGAAAAAATGACAGAAGAATGAAAAAGGCCTAATATTTATGAGGAAGTTATTGATACGACAATTCTGCTGATGGCAACGGACACAGAATGTGGATTCTGCTATTAATTAACGAAAAACAAATATGGAATCTTCACAAAACGTAAGAAAAATAATACGAACTGAATAAATCTAAGAAAATTAACATAAAAAGGATCAGGGATTCCTACAAAACAACAAAAATAAAAAGGAAATCTGCGGAAACTTATTACAAAATGAATATGAACTCTTTAGGAAGGAGAAAATAAAGTGAATGTTAAAACTATGTAAACCACAGGGAAATGAATCCCAAACCTCCTGAAAACGACTTGCAAATAAATGTGAAGATAACTGGAAACGACTGGGAAATGAATTTGAAGCCTTTTGAAAACGACTGGGAAATGAATTTGAAGCCTTTTGAAAACGACTGGGAAATGAATTTGAGGCTTTTTGAAAACGACTGGGAATGAATTTGAAGCCTTTTTTGAAAACGACTGGGAAATGAAATATGAAGCCTTTTGAAACGACTGGAATGAAATTTGAAGCCTTTTTGAAAACGACTGGGAAATGAATTTGAAGCCTTTTGAAAACGACTGGGAAATGAATTTGAAGCCTTTTGAAAACGACTGGGAAATGAAATGAAGCCTTTTGAAAACGACTGGGAAATGAATTAGAAGCCTTTTGAAAACGACTGGGAAATGAATTTGAAGCCTTTTGAAACGACTCTGGAAATGATTTGAAGCCTTTTTGAAAACGCGGACTGGAAATTAATTTGAGCCTTTTTTTGAAAACGAATGGGAAATGAATTAGAAGCCTTTTTGAAAAACGAATGGGAAATGAATTAGAAGCCTTTTTGAAAACGACTGGAAATGAAAGTTTGAAGCCTTTTGAAAACGGACTGGGAAAATTAATTTGAAGCCTTTTGAAAAACGAACTGGCGGTAAAATGAATTTGAAGCCTTTTGAAAACGAATGGGAAATGAATTAGAAGCCTTTTGAAAACGAATGGGAAATGAATTAGAAGCCTTTTGAAAACGACTGGAAATGAATTTGAAGCCTTTTGAAAACGACTGGGAAATGAATTTGAAGCCTTTTGAAAACGACTGGGAAATGAATTTGAAGCCTTTTGAAAACGACTGGGAAATGAATTTGAAGCCTTTTGAAAACGACTGGGAGATAAATTTGAAGCCTTTTGAAAATGACTGGAAATAAATTTGAAGCCTTTTGAAAATGACTAGGAAATAAATTTGAAGCTTTTTGAAAGCGACGAGGAAATGAAAGTTAAAATGGTGAAACCGATTGGGAAATGAATGTAAAACCTGCTGAGAATGACGGGTAAATGAATGTCAAAGCTGACAAAAACCTGCAAATGAATTTGAAATTGGCTGAAAACGACTTGGACGTAAATGTGAAACCTGTTGAAAACGACAGGGAAATTTTAGTGAACCCTCCTGAAAACGACTGGTAAATTAATGTGAAACTTGCAGGAAACTACTAGGAAATTAGTGTGAAACCTCCTAAAGACTACTGGGAAATGTATGCTTAACCTGCTTAAAACAATATGGAAATGAATGTGAAACCTCTTAAAAACGAATGGGAAATAAACGTGAAACCTGTTGAAAACAACAGGGAAATTAGTGTGAAAACTGTTGAAAAGGACTAAGAATTAATGTGGAACATGCTGAACACGAATGGGATATAAATGTGTACCCTATTGAACAGAACATGGAAATGAATGTGAATTTTGCTGAAAACGATTAGTAAATTAATGTGAATCCTGCTGAAAATGACAGAGAAATGAATATGAAGCCTGTTGAAAACGACGGAGAAATGAATGTGATCAGTTGATAAAAAAGGAATATTAATTTGAAACTTACTAAAATCTACAAGGAAATGAATGTGAAGCCTGTAGAAAGCGACAGGGAAATGAATGTGAAGCGTGTTGAAAACGAGAGGAAAATGAATGCGAGATCTGTTGAAAACGACAAGGAAATGAATGTAAAATTTGATTGAAATAGCAGGGAAACACCGTGAAACCTGCTGACAACGACAAGGAAATGAATGTGTGGTCTATTAAAAACAGCATAGAAATTATTGCGAGACCCACTGAAAACGACAAGGAAATGATTGTTGACAACGATATGCAAATGAATGTTAAGCCTGTTAAAAGTGACAAGGGAATGAGTGAGATGCCTGTTGAAAACGACAAGAAATGAATGAGAACTCAGCTGAAAATGAAGGTTGAAGGTTGAAGGTTGAAACTTGTTGACAACAAAAGGCAAATGAACGTGAAGACTGTTGAAAATCACAGGGAAAAGAATGTGAGATTTGTTGAAAATGACAGAAAAATTTATGTGAAGCCTGTTAAAAGTGACATGGAAATAAATGTGAAGCCTTTTTGAAAATGACAGAGAAATGAATGTGAAGCCTTTTGGAAACAGCAGGGAAATGTGAAGCCTTTTAAAAACGACAGGGAAATGAATGTTACATTTGTTGAAAAAGACAGGGAAATAGATGTGAGATTTGTTGAAAATGACAGGAAAATGAATGTGAAGCCTGTTGAAAACAACAGGGACATGAGCTGGAAGACTGTTAAAAAACGACAAGGAAATGAATATGAAGCCCTTTGAAAACGACAGGGAAATCAATGTGAGATTTCCTGAAAACGACAGAGAAAGGAATGTGAAGCCTTTTGAAAACAACAGTCTAAAACGACAAGGAAATGAATGTGAAGCCGGTTGAAAACGACAGGGACATGAATGTGTAGCCAGTTGAAAGCTACAGAGAACAATAGTGTGAAACCTTTTGAAAATGACAGGGAAATGAATGTGAGATTTATTGAAAACGACAGTGAACTGACCGTGAAGCCTCTTTGAGACTATAGTGAAATGAATGTAGAGCCTGTTTAAGACTACAAGGAAATGAACGTGAAGCCTGTTTAGAACTACAGGGAAATGAAGGTGAAGCCTGTTTAGGACTACAGGAAAATGAACGTGGAGCCTGTTTAAGACTACAGAGAAATGAGCGTGGAGCCTGTTTAGGACTACAAGGAAATGAACATGGAGCCTGTTTAGAACTACAGGGAAATGAACGTGGAGCCTGTTCAAGACTACAAGGAAATGAACGTGGAGCCTGTTTAAGACTACAAGGAAATCAACGTGAAGCCTGTTTAAGACTACAAGGAAATGAACGTGGAGCCTGTTTAAGAAGGAAATGAACTTGGAGCCTGTTTAAGACTACAAGGAATTGAAGGTGGAGCCTGTTTAGGACTACAAGGAAATGAACTTGGAGCCTGTTTAGAACTGCAGGGAAATGAAGGTGGAGCCTGTTTAGGACTACAGGGAAATGAACGTGACATCTGAAGAAAATAATAGTAAAAAGTTTGAGAAAACTACACGAAAACTGTGAAACTTATACAAAGAGAAACAAAAAATGCTTTCGTAATCTCTAAATAGGACGAAACAAGTGAAATGCTGTCAACGCAAATATCTTTATAAAGACAAAAAAAAAGCCATAGGAAATGAGGTCGTTAAAAGAGGAATGGACAAATGTCATATCGGTTTTTTTGACTGACAATATTGATATCTCAAATAAATTATTTTTGACAATCTAATTTCCTTCAACCGAATAAACTAAATGTATCCTTGTTAATTGTCACAATTACCATACGTCTTTGATAATATTAATTTGATAAGCTGAAGGAGAAATTTAGTTTTTGCAAATACTACTGATACAGATTCGGACACACGGATTTTATGCCAAGAAACTTTTTGCAGCTGCTACTAATTGGATGGTGTTTACATCCAAAAATTGTTCTTGCATTGCAGCTGCTAGAAGAGAAATCTGGATATCTGGTTGTTAAATCTGGAAACTGATTTTACAGTTGATAAAAATGAAGATGAAGATATCTTATTTTTATATCGAGAAACTAGTTCAATAATTCTTACCAAGAGGATATCTGGTCTTCATGTCCAGATTCTGCTCCTGATACTTGGTTTTGTATGCCGAAATTATATTTGCAAGTGTTACCACTCTCTGTCCACACCTCTGGATTCTACATCAACAACTCAGCTTGACAATTGCCAACAAGACAGAACCAACCGGATAATTGCTTTTTACATCTAGAATCCGTATTTTCGCAAGCACTACTTGTACGGACCTGAATATCTGGTTCTTTATATCCAGAAACTGGTGTTTTGGGTGTAACTGCCAATCATGCATATCCTGATATCTGGTCCTTATATCCTGAGCTATCACAAGTGCAGATCCACATGTCAGGCAGTTACATCCACGAAATCTGAATTCACAACTGCAATTTGAAAACCGACTTTTGTAACAGTTATATAAGCAATTCTATAATCTGACCTTTTGCAGTTATTTTCTGCGTTAGTCTAAGAACTTTGCTCTTGTCTGTTGTCTATCAGGAAGATTTTAATTTTGTAACCTCCACTGTTTCGCATCAAAACTCCAATGACTAAAAGATTCTATACAATTCAGTTCATTTGATTTTGCTTAATATACTTATGCGGATCCCAGGAGTTACTCTTTAAAATCCAGAATCCAACGTTTAACGATAGCTCCTAGCTTATGCAGATCCAGAAACACTTTTGGCAATTGTTCTGCAACTGCTACTCGATTTACTGTTCCCGAAAAAGTGGTGGCTGCAGTTGACAACTTAATCCAACGAAACCAGTTTTTGCAATTGCTGATTATTGTGCACAACTATGCTTTTACAACAGAAACTACCTCGTTTCAGGAAATGGGGAATACCAAACTTGCTGTTGTCATTTTACTTGCATTTACTGCTGCTACGACTTGTTTATGAAAGAAACAGACAACAATTCATTCCTGAAGACATTAACTGCTAAAAGTATTAACAGAAAGCATTAAAATAATCTAACTTCACTAAGTAGTAGAGAGAGAATTAAGAGAAAGAGACTTCTTTTCCCTTTAAATACTTTGTCAATCGAGAAAACAAATTCTTTAAATGAAGGCTTTATTTATGTCTCAGCCAAAATCTAGATATACAGACCGAGGGGCCACGAGAGAAACGACGCCTGCCGCAAATTTACCTGTTATTGTGACAGAATGACTCATCAATTTCTTTGGCTTCAACTAATTTGTTGTAGCCACTGTTCAATTCCCGAGGGATTAAAGTGACACAATACTCTCTCTCTCTCTCTCTCTCTCTCTCTCTCTCTCTCTCTCTCATGCCACCTCTGTCTCTTAATGAATTTATCATCCTGTCTGGGCTTGCTTCGTTAAATTCAAAGTTGGCAGAAAATCTATTCGGTGTCCTGTGAATTAAGTCATCTGGGGAAGATTGCATATGTGGAAATTCTATTACAAAAAGGATTTCTACTGTGGTCACGTTTCCATTCCGAAGTCATAAAAGGGAACGTGAATATTGAGTCTTGCTTTCTCCATCCACGTACATCCCAGTAATATAAAAGGGGTCTTTCATTTCCCATTTGCACGATTGTATGCCTTTACTTATTCACGTATATGAAAGCGCAGAAACATATACACACCTGGCAACATAAACCCAATGTTTATATGTGTGTGTGTGTGTGTCTCGCTAAATTGCGACAAAGAATGTGCAAACACGAGGAAATGTGCGAAAAAGCAAGAACTATAGAATTATAAAATATACATGGGCAGATACATATAAAGCATATATATATATATATATACATATATATATATATATATATATATATATATATATATATGTGTGTGTGTGTGTGTATATATACACATTCATACTTTAACTTGGCATATCTAATTTGGGACCAGGTTAGGCTGAAATCCTCTCAAACGGAAATGAGTAATGTTATAAACAACAATGACGGATAAGAAGCTAGGATGACAAGCAAATTATCGCCTTTCATGAACATCTATGCATTACATTCTACCTCTGTTCCAAGTTCATTGAAATCCCTTCAACGGTGTAAGAGTTGCAATGAAAAGGCTGCCATGAAAGCCATAGTACAGAAAGGATACAATAACCCACATTCTCTCCTCATCTATGCAAGATGGTCTACAGTTTATAACATGTCAAGCAGTGACAAGAGAGATAAGCGATCCCCCCTCAGCCATGATGGGTGAATGTTTAATATAAATCTACTTAAGGATGCATCAGGGAAGTCGCAATGACAACGTAAGTGTAACAGATATGGAGGCAGACAAACAAACAAACAGAAAACCAGGTCCCAGTTTTTCACATCTGTGCCTAAAGTTCTGCCCACCACCCAAGATTCACTGAAATCCCTTTGCAGCGTGGGAGGAGTTACGATAATGACAAGATAAGCAGAAAAACTTTTTACGGGCTGCTCTATGAGCAAGAGCCCGTGCTGGCGAAAGGCTAGCTCAGTCAAAAACAACAAAGCAGAACAGACACACTCACAGACAGATGAAGACCTCACTCTCTTCCAGCACATCTGCGCAAGATGGAAAGACAGACAGATAGACAGATCTCAGCTCTGCACATCAATACATTATCTTTTGCCCTTATACCAAGTTTCACTGAAATTTGGAGGAATTACGATGACACGATAAGCACAACAGACACACTAACAACAGACATACGCATGGGGTCTCTTCCTGCACATCTGCACAAAATGGAACGACAGACAGACAGACAGACAGACAGACAGACCAGCAACAGAGGGAAAACTAGTCCCAGGACTAAATAGAAATGGATGGAACCGAATCTACCTTATCGCAATTCATTTCGATTCACGACGATACGCGAACATTAAATCTTACCGATTGAGATTTTTGCTCTTTCGAGCGGGAGCCTCTCATATGAAGGTGCGTCAATTTTGTGGTTATTTCCCATTTTTTATGATAGAGATTTTATTGCATGCTTGTTTATATTTAACTCCAAAGCAACAGGTCTCTGGAGTGCTCTGTTCTCTAGGAGATCTCATCTCATAAAATCTGGTTAGGATTCTAGCCTCCACAATCATTTTCTTATTCTATTTCTGCTCCTTATCCACATTCGTCCATACACATGTAGCGTCCAACCTCACCTTTAACAGATTCTTCATCAAATGGATACTCGGTTACAATATCAAATCCAATTTTCGTCTTACTGGTCGAATGACAAAATCCTCAACTAGAAGTTTCATGTAGTTATAAAGAAGCGGAATTAATTTTACCAAATATCTGATAAAATATGTCCAGATGAAGAAGCTCCAATTAACGGAAGTGGGAAAATATCTGAAACTGATAATCAAGTACAATCTAGTTATTTTATGGTGCGGTCACGTCACACTCGAAGCATAAGTCAGCTGATCACTCAAGGGGGCTCTGCACCCGCACCAAATTACCACACAAGCGCCCCCCCCCCCCTCTCTCCTCTCTCTCTCTCTCTCTCTCTCTCTCTCTCCCTGCATGATAGGTATCGCCGCTGTCTCGGGAAATTCATCGAGAGTCGAGATCTATCTTCCACTAAATTCGAATGAATTCTCCGCCATATTGCTATAGTGTAAGCAAGTGAAAAAATGCGCCATAAATGTCTTCGGCGCAACTGAGTTTTCTGTACAGCGTGTAAAGCTTTAATTACATCTTAGTTTAACCAGACCACTGAGCTGATTAACAGCTCTCCTAGGGCTGGCCCGAAGGATCGGATATTTTCACGTGGCTGGGAACCAACTGGGGACCTACAGCTTATTGTGCGATCCGAACCACATCCAGAAATGAATTTCTATCGACAGAAATAAATATCTCTAATTTGCGTTGGCTCTGTACGAAACTCTCAGCGCCGGCCCATGAAACTCTCAGCCAAGGCCTACGAAACTTTCAGCACGGACGGTTGGTGGGGCCATGAAACTTTCAGCTATGGGACCGGCGGCGGCCATGTACTTTCAGCCATGTACCGGCAGGTGGCCCATGAAACTTTCAGCCACGGACCAGCGGTGGCCATGAAACTTTCAGCCATGGACCAGCGGTGGCCATGAAACTTTCAGCCATGGACCAACGGTGGCCATGAAGCTTTCAGCCACGGACCGGTGGTGGCCATGAAACTTTCAGCCATGGACTGGCGGTGGCCTGTATAGGTGCCAAACGCACGATCATGGTTAACTTTAATCTTAAATAAAAACTACTGAGGCTAGAGGGTTGCAATTTGGAATGTTTGATGATTTGAGGGCGGTTGATTTGCAGCCTTCGAACTTCAGTAGTTTTGAAGATCTGAGGGCGGACAGAAAAAGTGCGGACGGACAGACAAATAGCCATCTCGACTGTTTAGACAAACAGCCATCTCGACTGTTTAGACAAATAGCCATCTCGACTGTTTAGACAAATAGCCATCTCGACTGTTTAGACAAATAGCCATCTCGACTGTTTAGACAAACAGCCATCTCGACTGTTTAGACAAACAGCCATCTCGACTGTTTAGACAAACAGCCATCTCGACTGTTTAGACAAATAACCATCTCTGCTGTTTAGAGAAATAACCATCTCGACTGTTTAGACAAACAGGCATCTCGACTGTTTAGACAAATAGCCATCTCGACTGTTTAGACAAATAACCATCTCGACTGTTTAGACAAATAACCATCTCGACTGTTTAGACAAAAAAAGCCATCTCTACTGTTTAGACATAATAGCCATTTCGACTGTTTAGACAAATAACCATCTCGACTGTTTAGACAAACAGCCATCTCGACTGTTTAGACAAATAACCATCTCGACTGTTTAGACAAACAGCCATCTCTACTGTTTAGACAAATAGCCATCTCGACTGTTTAGACAAACAGCCATCTCGACTGTTTAGACAAATAGCCATCTCGACTGTTTTAGACAATAACCATCTCTGCTGTTTAGAGAAATAACCATCTCGACTGTTTAGACAAACAGCCATCTCGACTGTTTAGACAAACAGCCATCTCGACTGTTTAGACAAACAGCCATCTCGACTGTTTAGACAAATAACCATCTCGACTGTTTAGACAAATAGCCATCTCTACTGTTTAGACAAATAGCCATTTCGACTGTTTAGACAAATAACCATCTCGACTGTTTTAGACAAACACCATCTCGACTGTTTAGACAAATAACCATCTCGCTGTTTAGACAAAAATACCATCTCGATCTCCTACTGTTTAGCATAAAAAGCCATCTCTACTGTTTAGACAAATAGCCATCTTCGACCTGTTTAGACAAACCAGCTCTCGACTGTTTAGACAAATAACCATCTCGACTGTTTAGACAAACAGCCATCTCGACTGTTTAGACAAATAACCATCTCCACTGTTTTCTTTTACAGAAAACTAAAAAAAAAGGCAACACGCCTTTTCCTCAAAACCGACAACAAGTAGATTCTCGCAATATTTTCATAACGACGGAAAAATATTGATAATTTCATAGAGAAAAGACATCACTAATTGGAGCATCTAATTATTGGGGATCTCAAGGTAATCATAACAGTCTTTTTTTTTTTTTTTTTTTTTTTTTGGTGAGGGGGGGGGGGGGGGGGGGGGGGGGAGTTTGTTTGTGGAGTGTCTGGATTAGTTTGGCTCTTGGAAGACCACAAAATAAATATCTGGCTTCCTCTACCGACTTTTCACCGCAAAATACTGAAAAAGTTTGAAGAAAAAAAAAAAAATTTTCCGACATCATTACCCGTACTTATGGCGACGCCAATATATAAAATCCAATCTCTCTCTCTCTCTCTCTCTCTCTCTCTCTCTCTCTCTCTCTCTCTCTCTTAATACATTATCTTTGTGCAATGCCGTGAGATGTAATACTGAAAGCGAAGAAATAGTTTTAAGAACAAACGCAATTACATTTATCCAAGAAAAAAATAAAAACCCATAAAATCCCGGTAAAAATTAGTTGCAAAACTCTATTTCCTCGATATCTAATTCATTTTCAGTGAAAATTAAACAAATTGGTTCAAAGATTGTAGAAAAATTAGCACCGTTAAAAACAATAGAAAAGAAACAAAAAAAAAAAATATAGCATCATTTGAAAGAACCGGGACAAACATCTGATGGTATTTATAACCGATGACGTTTAAAGGACAGACCATATTTGATTTTATCAAGCTTTGAATTTTAAATAATAACTTTGTATAGAAACTTGATTTTACTAAGTAAAGTATGACTTATGAAGGTTTATTCAGCTAATTAGTTTGGACATCGAGAGAGAGAGAGAGAGACGAGAGAGAGAGAGATTAGAGATGAGAGAGAGAGAGAGAGAGAAAGGGCATTTTTCTGAAATACCCTTCTTTGGAAAATGTTGAATTAAAACAGAAAAGTTTTCCCCCTCATATCATTCAATATTCTGCTGGGGTGTGCATTTTCCTGAGATTCTGACGAAATTATCTGGTTTACAGCAAGAAGAAAAAAAAAAAAATAAATATAAATAAATAAATCAATAAAAAATGGGATCTCTGTCGGATTTCTTCAAGATATAGAGCTCAAAAATCTAATTTGGGCATTGGGAAAGGCGAAATCGAAAACACTGAAATAAAAAAAATACCTAAAACAATCCACAATCTAAAATAAGAATGTTTCGTTGCCGGTCCCTCCTTTCTAAACTCCCCCCCCCCCCCCCCCCAACACCAAATCTCTCTCTCTCTCTCTCTCTCTCTCTCTCTCTCCTCTCTCTCTCTTCCATGAGGGGTCTCGAATTGAGCACTGAAAATTAAATAGTACCTTAAATAATTCTACAATATAAAATAAGAACGCTTCGTTGACGGCCCCTACCATACCCCTAACACCCCCCCCCCCCCCCCCTCCCCCATATCTCTCTCTCTCTCTCTCTCTCTCTCTCTCTCTCTCATATAGAGGGGTCTCGAAGCTGGCAATTTTATGCGTTTGAGTCCGATCGGATGGGGGTGGGGCGGGGGTGGGGGGTGGGGGGGTTTGCCACGTTCCCATATAAAAAAAAAAAAACAACAAATCCTAAGTACCTCGTTGATCTGACACTGAATTAGGAACTTAGTTTATGAGACGACCCCTTGCAGCTTGTTTTTATGGTGGAGACAAAGTGGGAGAGAAAGAAACCAGATGGGAGGACCTTAACGCGGTAATCCTTCCCCTACTGCGGTGATACCATTTACGATATATTCATAAGACACAGTCTGTAGTTGCTCTCTCTCTCTCTCTCTCTCAATGTCAGAATGGCGCACTTACACACCCATACCGAAAAAGTTGAAAACGTTACCCCCTTCGAAACATTAATAAAAAGTCCTGCGCATAACTAGACAGATATAGCATTTAGACTTGATACTCAATGCAAATTACCATTTAGTTATATAACCGCAACACACTACGGAAAACAAAGAACAAAAAAAAAAAAAAAAATACCAGTTCCTGGAAGCCATCAGATATGGCGGACCAATTTACAGTAAAAGGCCAATCCAGTCAAAGAAAATGTCAGAATATGGGGGGTCTTATACACACTTGTGGGATTGGGATATATATGTGTGTGTGTGTGTATGTGCGTGTATGTGTATGTGCGTGTTTGTGTGTGAGTGTGTGTGTATGTGCGCGCGCACAGATGTGGGATTATTTGTGCACCTGAGGACTTTGTGTAAGTATATACGAAATACATACTATATATATATATAGTCACATCACATTACCGTGATTCATACTACATACATCGAGCTACAAATGTCCTTTAATATCTAATTCACTCTACCTCGGAATTAATATATTTTCATACATGCTTAACCGAAGGGGAATTTTATTAGGCGATAATAGAATTGTCGGCGCACAGGCACGAACCCAGGTGGTGGAGTGGGTAAAAGCTTCACTGACGTTCCTGGATTTGTATGGTGTCCTGGGTTCGCGCCTAATAAAATTCCCCTTCGGTTAAGCATATATGAAAATATATTAATTCCGAGGTAAAGTGACATTTGTAGTTCGATGCATATACTATATATATATATATATATATATATATATATATATATATATATCTATATATATATATATATATATATATATAGTATATGCATTGAGCTACAAATGTCCTTTAATATCTAATTCACTCTACCTCGGATTAATATATTTTCATATATGCTAACCGAAGGGGAATTTTATTAGGCGATATATATATATATATATATATATATATATATATATATATATATATTATATATATATATTATATATATATATATGCTGCATAGAGAGAAAGAGAGAGAACACTGCAAGATTAACTTCAAGAGAGCGACAGCCGAGCAACATTCCGCAATAAAACGTAAACTGTCTCAATGGAAAGCCGAAATCAATGTCAATAAAACATACTTTATTTGCCGCCACCTCGTTCACCAAGTAGATGCTTACTGGGCAAAGGATATAACTTGGAGCAAGTTGCGCCCATGTATTACCCTCCCTCACTGCAAGGAAACGTACCCAAACATGCAGGCAAACTAGCACACAAAAGACAATTCCGCCTGGAATGCAGAGGAGGACCAGGTGACCAAATGGCGTTGAGTTTTTTCGTTACCGAACAATTTGCCTCCTCATTCACACGGAAATGACTTCCTTTGTCCTATTCGGGAAGCGTTCTAAATGAATCTTATTTCATTAGTACTCGGAACAGAGAAAGGGAAACAGGTCGGAGAAACATCACTTTATGAATACCCGACCTCACTTTCACATGAAAGGGACGTTCCCCTTTTTTTTAACTTTATTCATAACGAGTTTTAATGACTTAATAAAAGCCCAATCAGAGCTACATGGAAAAGACTATATACGGAGGTCGTGGGTACGAAACATATTACTGAACTATCATGATAATTAACGGCATATCTGACTTTCATAGAGACGGTACAGTATTCAGGGAAAACTGAAAAATAGGCAGATTTCTTATAGTACACAATAATGAAAGGAAGGATTATTATATAAATCGGTCACGATCGTGCACGTGACTTTCAAGCATCGCGTGAGATTGCGAACCCACATAAAAAATCCAGCGATGACGAGAGAATGGGGAAAGCAAATATTCCAGGTTCAGGCAGCATCGCTCAAATAATCTGTAAAAAAGCAAAACGAGGCGATCTTGCGACGGAGATGAAATGTCTCCAAACTGAAATGACCTTAGTCCCTGATGCGAGTTTGTATAAACTTACGAAACAAACAGAAACAAGCATACAAATAGGAAGCACGAGCATGGTCAAACAATTGATGAAGGTTTTGTATTCAGCTCTTTTAACATGAGTAGTGCGAGAAAAGCTTCTCATTCTTTAGGATGATACTTCGTACAAAATGACGGAATAAGTTCTTCCTGGTTTTAGTTTGAAGGAGCTGTCCCAGAATGACACTCGGCACTCAACGAACATTTCAACTTCCTAGGCGACGACTCAACCAGGCCCAGAATATGATCCTTCCAAGAAACTGTGACTATCAATTTACAAGCATTCATTATTCGGCCATTCACGAATGGCAGTCGAATACAATTCTATCTTTGTTGTGAGGACTCTCAAAAGGCAAGACAGAGAAGCGGAAAACAACCCTTCACATGATTATCTACTGAATGGGGTTCGTTCATTCCCTGCTTATCTGTGGTCATTAACGAATTTGTTATTTTATTTTTTCCTTTTAATTATATTTTCACATAGTTTTGCACTCGGTACTGTTCACTTCTTAGATGGACCAGCTACTGCAAAGACTTCATAAAAGCCCAATTAGAGCTACGAAGCATATGACTGAATATCCTGTTAATTAATGACATATCTGACTTTTCTAGAGACGGTACAGTATTCTGGGAAAACTGAAAAATAGGCAGATTTCTTACTGTTTTTTTTTTTTTTTTTAGCCAAAGTGTCTTTGCCTGAAATACATCCCTGTTTAACCCCGATCATGTTCCTCGCCCTGAATAAGCACAAGCACAGATTCATTTCACATATCCCATGAACTTCGATCTCCATTTCTATCTAGTAGTCCCAGGTTCACAGAACACAGTTAATTCTCACTTCGGGAGATCGGAGTATTTTCTCAGGCATCTGTTCCCCAGATTTCTAAGCCTTTGGCTTCTATTCCCTAAAACTAACTTTAGTATGGTTATGGCCACTGGGTCAGACATCTCTGCGTCTTTCACAATAAATCCCTTGCGAACACTTTGCTTCTGAATGAAGTGGACTTTGGGAGATCAAGCTCACCACCTTACTTTTGTTTTTCTTTTGTTGCAATGTTTACTGCTTCGCCCCGAAAATTTAAATTAAATGTTTTACCTGGAATTGTTATAAACACATCACTCCTCATGTTTTCATCTACTCAGTTTTTGAAGAAATTGGAAAAGGAATTTTAAATAAAAATGGCCGGGTTTATCTCCTAAAACGATAGGCCTGCGGCTGGAATCTCTAAACAAAATCAGACCGAATCTCGGAACAAACATCGCATGCTTCAGGGAATATATAAATAATGTATAAATCTAATGTTATTCTCATACGGAAAATCGTTTGTTCTTTAGCGAATTGCCGTGAACTCTCAAGATATTTGCTCAGGTATGTTGTATAAGCCTGAAAGAGAGGTTACATATATAAACACTTTGCGCTTATTTCTTCTTCTCTGGATTCTTCTTTGCTGCTTCTCTCTGTCTCTTCTTCTTCACTCGTTCTCTGTTCGGCTGCGGCACCACTCGCCTGTTCTTGCTTGTGCTCTCCCCCCCTCTCTCTCCACTCTGGCGTTTTCTTCTCTGCTCCCTTTTCTTTATTTTCTCTCCGCCTTCCTCTCTCTCTGTCTGCCTTTTTGATTCGGATGATATCTTTTTAGCACGCCTTTGGATTTTCTTGGGTTTGGACTGGGTGTGGTAACTTCTGAAAGACTTCTTGTGTCTTAGTGGCTGCCGACATTATACAAACCGCCTTCCTGTCATGCCTTCTACAATGATTCGTAGGCTGTTAATTTGTATACGCCTCCTTCTTCTGTCCTGGCTTCTTGGGGGCGTATCCATTCGGTAACCTCATAGGTCATTCGTTGGTGAATTTAAAAAAACCCTTTGGGCCCCCCTTTTTTTTTTTTTTTTGGGCTGTTCTTATGACCAACACTCATGGCTTTTGATTCGTCGAAGTCCTTAGGTCTATCTCGAAAGGGTGGGGCTCTGAAGAGTTTGGTACTTCCCTCTTTCTAACAACGGGTCATAGAATTCCTTTTTAACGTATGCCAGATGGCTCTCTCTGACCTGTTCAAGAAGGGAACGGCGATTAGTCATAGGCGCTAATGAGAGTAGTTTCCAATTTCTCGAAAGATGCCATGGGCGATATCGCTGGTCACTAATCCGCTGTTACGGACAGGGGTTTTTTGGGGAGATGAAAACCACATGGCTGATGGCTAAAAGCCTTAATCATTTGGAGTAACAAAATCCCTTCGCTAAGAAAAATCATTATCTTATTCCCTTTTCTTCTCTTATTATCCGTTTCGTGCCTTTTTCTTAAGTATTGTTAAGTTTATTGTCTTTTGTAATAACGTCACTGTGCCACACTATTACATATATATATATATATATATATTATATATATATATATATATATATATATATATATATAGTATATATATATATATATACATACATATACATATATATATACATATATATATATATATATATATATATAATATATATATATATATATATATATATATATTATATATATATATATATATATATATATATATATCATACATACTATATATATATATATATATATATATATATATATATATATATATATATATATATATATATATATATATATATTATACATACACACACATACACATATACTATATATATATATATATATATATATATATATATATATATATATATCTATATATATATATATACATACACACATACACACACATATATATATATATATATCTATATATATACCTATATATATATCATATATATATCTTATTAATATATATATATAAAGAAACTTTAACTTGATAGTAATCACAGAAATAATGAAAAAATAAAATATCAGCAATAAATATGATAATGACAAAATCTGCAGATGACATCTTGCTATTACAGAGATTAAGTCCTTTAGGGGACAAAGGCCTCATTTTCCCATCTTTCCCACAATTTAGATCTTTTTCTTGCTTCACTCGTTAGGATGCTTTGTATAAGCGAGTTGCCGCTGTTTCTCACTCGGGTTACCAGGCTGGACATTGTTCGCCTTACAATGATTTTTAAATTGTCCAGGTGGTTTTCTAAGAACATCTGTGTGGCGGAGTGGTAGCGTGGAGTCTTTGTGAGGCGTCTCAGAATGTCATTGTGCACAACAGTGATACGTCTCATGGTCTCTCGGGTATAGTTCGTCCAGAGGGAACACCCATAGATACTGTAACAGTACGAGCGGAAGAGCAGCAGTTTCACGTCTCGGTGACAGAAGGCAAACCTCCTTGCAATCATGTTGCCAGTTGCACATATCAGTGCCTGAATCGCAAACAATATAACGTCTTTTGAACAAATCATACACTTCTTGCCGCATTCTCCTCACTCTCGCACATTTCCATCGATATCATTATTCACACTAAGCCTAATCCCATATTGCATTTCCTTTTACGACTCTATTTGCCTGTCGGTCAGGTTTGAGGACACCCTTGTCCACGAAACACACTCCAAATGCTCTGGGATTTCAAGTCCCCAAACGCCTTTGTTTGAATCCTAAACTTAACTCCCTAAGATGAAGTTTTCACAACTTATCTTGACTCTCCTTTTTTGTTGAATAAAAAAAAAGTCAATTAGCTCGTGGTCTCGAGACGCCATGCCCAAATAGAAGAGACAGACGCCCTGGAGGCAACCATTAATCTTTTAAGGAAGGCTATCACCTTCCATGCTATGTCCAGCAGGTGTGTCAACAATGCAAGGGTGAGGGGGTGCCAGGGGATCTATCAAAATTCAGCGTGTCCATCCTGGGCTGGGAACCCAGTTCTAGAATGGAATACATTATAGAGTTTTTTTTTTTTTTATTGACAATATTGATATCTCAAGTAAATTATTTTTGACAATCTAATTTCCTTCAACCGAATAAACTAAATGTATCCTTGTTATATGTCATAATTACCATACGTCTTTGATAATATTCATTTGATAAGCTGAAGGAGAAATTTAGTTTTTGCAAATGCTACTGATACAGATTCGGACACACGGATTTTATGCCAAGAAACTTTTTGCAGCTGCTACTAATAGGATGGTGTTTACATCCAAAAATTGTTCTTGCATTGCAGCTGCTACAAGAGAAATCTGGATATCTGGTTGTTAAATCTGGAAACTGATTTTACAGTTGGTAAAAATGAAGATGAGGATATCTTATTTTTATATCGTGAAACTGGTTCAATAATTCTTACCAAGAGGATATCTGGTCTTCATGTCCAGATTCTGATTTTGCAATTGAAACTAATACAGGTTGACTTTCATATCCCCAAAATGTTTATGGTAGTGTTACTCTACTATAGTATCCTGATACTTGGCTTTGTATGCCGAAATTATATTTGCAAGTGTTACCACTCTATGTCCACAACTCTGGAATCTACATCAACAACTCAGCTTGACAATTGCCAACAAGACAGAACCAACCGGATAATTCTTTTTTACATCTAGAATCCGTATTTTCGCAAGCACTACTTGTACGGACCTGAATATCTGGTTCTTTATATCCAGAAACTGGTGTTTTGGGTGTAACTGCCACTCATGCATATCCTGATATCTGGTCCATATATCCTTAACTGTCACAAGTGTAGATCCACATGTCAGGCAGTTACATCCACGAAATCTGAATTCACAACTGCAATTTGAAAACCGACTTTTGTAACAGTTATATAAGCAATTCTATAATCTGACTTTTTGCAATTATTTTCTGCGTTAGTCTAAGAACTTAGCTCTTATGTCTGTTGTCTATCAGGAAGATTTTAATTTTGTAACATCCACTGTTTCGCATCAAAACTCCAATGACTAAAAGATATCTATACAATTCAGTACATTTGATTTTGCTTAATATACTTATGCAGATCCAGGCATGCAACTTCTACCATAATCCAGGCATGCAACTTCTACCATAATCCAGGCATGCAACTTCTACCATAATCCAGGCATGCAACTTCTACCATAATTACTTGTGTAGACCAGGGATGTGGTTTTCCCAGGAATTACTCTTTAAAATTCAGAATCCAACGTTTAACGATAGCTCCTAGATTATGCAGATCCAGAAACACTTTTTGCAACTGTACCGCAGGAAGAAGAAACTGCTTTGGCAATTCCTACTCGATTTACTGTTCCCGAAAAAGTGGTGGCTGCAGTTGACATCTTAATCCAACGAAACAGTTTTTGCAATTGCTGATTATTGTGCACAACCATGTTTTTACAACAGAGACTACCTCGTTTCAGGAAATGGGGAATACCAAACTTGCTGTTGTCATTTCACTTGCATTTACTGCTGCTACGGCTAGTTTATGAAAGAAACAGACAACAATTCATTCCTGAAGACATTAACTGCTAAAAGTATTAACAGAAAGCATTAAAATAATCTAACTTCACTAAGTAGTAGAGAGAGAATTAAGAGAGAGAAAGAGAGACTTCTTTTCCCTTTCAATACTTTGTCAATCGAGAAACAAATTCTTTTAAATGAAGGCTTTATTTTATGTCTCAGCCAAAATCTAGATATACAGACCGAGGGGCCACGAGAGAAACGACGCCTGCCGCAAATTTACCTGTTATTGTGACAGAATGGCTCATCCATTTCTTTGGCTTCAACTAATTTGTTGTAGCCACTGTTCAATTCCCGAGGGATTAAAGTGACACAATACTCTCTCTCTCTCTCTCTCTCTCTCTCTCTCTCTCTCTCTCTCTCTCTCTGTCTCTTAATGAATTTATCATCCTGTCTGGGCTTGCTTCGTTAAATTCAAAGTTGGCAGAAAATCTATTCGGTGTCCTGTGAATTAAGTCATCTGGAGAAGATTGCACATGTGGAAATTCTATTACAAAAAGGATTTCTACTGTGGTCAGGTTTCCATTCCGCCGTCATAAAAGGGAACGTGAATATTGAAAGTCTTGCTTTCTCATTCCACATACAGTTGGACACAGGTTTCCCTGGTACACCTTCTTGAGGGACTTCGAAAAATTATATGGTAATAGTGTTTACTGAGGGGGATGGGGGAGGACTCTTCCTCTCTTAGCAAGAGTTCCACCAATAAGCGCTGGAATTCTTTCAGTGGGAGGAGTCATTAGGTATGGTTGAAGTAAGACACACACACACACACACACATACACACACGGAGTAAAAGAAAAAAAAAAGAAATCTGAGTAGGTTATATCGCTGTAACTACGATTACTGTCTCACATTTAATATAAGTTTGTTTATTAAGATTCCATTTAACTTTCGTCTAAGGCGTTATCTTATCACCGTGTCTGTTATTATATATCGGTCATATTCATTACGCAATACTTAAAATTTTATAAAAACTGTTGGTTATATTGGTATTGGAGAGAATCACGAACATCATAACAAGATATTTTAACCTTATCACGTAAGCTAAGTTTATAGTATCGGTTGCAGTGCATTTCCTACCAATAATATAATACGAAGCTATAAAGAGAAGCGCAGCAACACTGCATTGAACATACCCAAAAAATCTGTAAACGTGTTGAAAGTGTCCGACACCTTAGCTCCTCTCTCTCTCTCTTCTCTCTCTCTCTCTCTCTCTCTCTCTCTCTCTCCCATATTAGCTAATTTAAAGTGACATGTCATCTAAAAATACCACTGCGCTAAGTATGCAGTTTTGATATGTCATTAACACCCTCTAATCTTGACTAAACTAATATATGCATATATATTTTTTCGGGGGGCCGGGGGGAGTGGTATCAGGGATTGAGTTCTTGTTGTTAAGCCGTCTTACAGGTTTTGGAATTCTAAAATGTAATTCAAACTGACAAGCTTCTTGCTTTTGCTGTACCGATGTCCTCAGCCTGGCTTTGCTACAACTGAAATGGGTGGGGGACTAGGGGTAAGGTGGGCCTGTTGCGACACCGATGAGTGGACAAAGTACTAGATATGCTCGTGGATAGAGTGTATGGCTAACGAAAAGCTCCACTTGAAATATTTTCTTTTTTATCTTTAATGCCTGCATGTTTTTAGTATTTATCCTAATATTATTATAGTACTGTAGATTTTCTGAATACAACAACATTTACAAGAAGAAGGATTGGGTTAAACTCACTCTCTCTTGTAAATACATATGGAATGAAAAAGAGAGAGAGAGAGAGAGAGAGAGAGAGAGAGAGAGAGAGAGAGAGAGAGACTAGACGTTACTGAGGAATCAAAATGAAACTACTAGGGACAGAGAACATTCCACAACTTGTAATGGACAGTGAAGAAGGACTCCCAAACTTGGTGCAAACTTTTAACCATTCCCATATGGTAAACTTAATTCGTTGCCAATGATAAACAATGTTGATATTCAGAGGTTTCATGTATTCATGGTTAGGTTTTTATTCCCTCATGAATACACTGTAGAGGTTATTCCCTAAATGCCCTTCATTACAATAATTATTACATGATATGGATAAACATATCTACTTGGTTTATATTTTCTAATATATTAATTGTAATACATGTTTTAATGTCATACGGACAGAAATTCCTTTCGCTCTTATCATCATTCGTGTAAGGATAAGAGACAGACGTCTCTATTGTTAAACAGCCCCTTCAGTCATTTACCTGTCTATTGTGGAAAGAGCTATTTGGAGAAATTTAGTTTGATGATATTGTCCTAGGGTTCTCTTTTTAGACAATTTTTAAAGAAAAAAATCCAGGATAGCAAAATTCCCTTTAGATTTTGAACTCCCTTAAAATATCAAATTCACCTTTCTAATAAATAAATTATAATAATCATGACCTGGAGCTAAACGATATGCATAGGTCTGTTTACGATTTTTGTTTACATCATATGACATGGAAGTTCAGCGGAAGCCATGGGGTAATCCAAATATACACACTCAATTTTTACATTTATTTTTCATATTAGTGAGAAGTCCAGCCACCTTCCTTCTAGATCACCTCTTGCAATCTGTTAGGCATAGAAGATTCATGGTTTCTGACGATCTGTGGTTGGTTGTGGAAGACCTTCCATTGTGTTCCCAGTGGTCCTCTCCCTCTCAGGCTTCCAACATTTTACCAAATTAGCCTAAATATTCTCAATAGGTTCATGTCTGTATCCTTACTTGGCCAGTCAAGCAATTGCAGATCCTCTCGACCTTTAACAGATTCCTGGACTATTCTGGCTGTATGGATGGGGCAGCGGTCGTGAATGAAAATGACAGGAGCAGGTGGGGAGGAATAATTCCGCTGTTTAAGTGAAAGAAGTTAGAAATCCTGAAGAATTTCAATGTATCTTTCACCAATGAACCTCCACTCAATCCTAGTGATATCATCCATACAATGTTAAGAAGATCCAGCCCCACACGTTTACTGTGACATGCCCATTCCTGGTCACCTCGTAAATGTTTCTTCTGTAGTATCTGAAGGGAAAAAAATCTAATTTTTAACAATTTACGCTTTGCTTTTCGTAATAGAGAAAATAATGCTATATCGTTTTGGGGAAATAAAATGCTAAGCAAGAACCCTTGCAATAAGTTAAGAATATTTATTCATCTGCAAGGATTAATACTTATAGTAGTATTAAGTTTGATCTGCAACGGTCCGTTATGATATGATATTCTTTAATTCAGTAAACAGGCTGTACTCTATATTATAAGTTTGCCTACGTGATTATTCATAACATTAATAATGCATTTGCTTAATGCCTGAAAGCTGGCCATAGTAGAACTAATGGGGGGGTTTTCAATGAAGATTTTTTATTTTCACACTTCTCGTGGCAATATAATTTAATTAGCGGAAAATACATGGTTATTGACAAAATTATTATCTTTTGATTATAATATTACCCTTGCTTATAATTATTATAGTCTGATTGTTATTAAAGATTATAGGAACTCACCTTATATTACTCGGTCTTCAGTTATGTATCCTGCCGTGGCTTCTGCTAGTAAAAGACTTTTGTCACTGCATACGACTCGAGACCAAAATTCCATATCCTCCCCCACAAACTGTTGAACAAAGGCAAGACTATCAGCACGATGCCGTTCGGCGAGAAATTCCTTCTTGGCAGGAATTCTATGAGGTATTCCTGCCTCATGCAGACGTCTTCGCACCGTCATAGCCGAGACATTTAATGCCAGACGTTCACGAATAGCAATAGTATTGGTCAAAGGGTCTTCTGCTGCTCGTCGAATGTCGTCGTTATCCTAACGGGTGGTCATTCGTGGTGGAGGTCTTCGAACTGAAATACGTAATTAACATGCAGATACCTAGATAATCAAGATTAATTATAGCCTGTTTACTAATGGGAACGCTATTTGGTATTCTGGGAAGTAAAGAGAAAGAATCACTATTAGAGTTCAACAGGACCAAGGCAACTGTGATTTAGGTTTCATGATTTTACAGGTTTGTAAGGTTCATTGTTTAAAAAATTAATAAATAAATGAAATAAAATAAATGCTATTCAAAGTCGGTCAATTTCCCAGTCTAAGCGTGCCCCCTTTTCCATTTATTTACTGTTGTAGGGGAGACGTCAATACGCTGTGCAACAACACGTATTGAAAGCCCACTTTCTCGTAGAGCGACGATCTGTGCCAGGAGAACCATATGTTGCTGTTCATTTGGAGACTATAACGAATACTACTAGCAGGAGAACCATATGTTGCTGTTCATTTGGAGACTATGAACGAATACTACTAGCAGAGACAGATAAAAAACTATCAAAATTTATACAACACCTCAGTCTAGCCATGATTGGGTGACAAACTTGTTAGCGTGTAATAGGGGTGCTGTAGCAGTGATATCGTTATCACTGAACAAAGTGATATATTAAATCACACGATTACTGGGACTGAGTGATTGATTGGCTGTTACTGGCATTGCAACATCTCAGGTCATTACTGTCATTGATAACGTTTAAAATTCTGTATGTCTTCATAATGATAAATTGTTAATTGTCTGTTTGAAACACTAAAGGTGGTGGTGTTCCTCTCTTAACGTGAATTCCATTAATCTGCTTTCGGGCTGTTTTAGTGTATAAGAGGTTAGAGGAGGCAAACTTGTAATAAGTATTAATCATCATAGATGAATAAACATTATCTTAATGCAGTGGTTGTTACTTAGCATCACATTTCCCCAAACGATATATCATTATTTTCCCAGTTACGGAAAGCAACGCGTAAATTGTAAAAAAATTCAGATGGTTTTCCTTCAGATACCACCGAGGAAACATTTACGAAGTGGCCAGGAGTGGCTTGTAACCGTAAACGTGTGGGCCTGGATTTCCTTACATGGTATATGTGATATCACCAAGACTGAAGGGTTTCCCCAGTCAATAATTAGAATCATAATTACCTGACCTGTTATCGAATTCAAGTTACAACTTAAATTACAAGATGGGGAACAATATCAAATACAATCATTAGTATAGTTTCACAATTTTAATATTTCAAAATTGTAATCACAGCTACAAATACATATATAAAACGTATTACTCAGTTACATTTCGCACACCTATTTAATTTTAAAAAATGCAGGTAGTTACAAAGACTTTATACTTAAGTTTGGTTTCCTTTTACAGTCAATTTCTGCAACAATTGTAAGTTGTAACTTATGATACCTTTAGTACAAATACAAAACAAACATATCTAAAATATTTTAGACCTGAAGAAATTAACGTTAGCATCCTATGATTTGCCTAAGTAATTTGTTAGTATGTTTATTGTGGTGAAAGTTATTATGCTGATTATAAGAAAATGATACTGAAATACAAAACTCAAATATGGGAAAAAATGTTCACAAAACTTTTTGCACAAAAAAAAAGGAAATAAATGGAATAAAAAAATTTAGAATTGTTAGCTGGTTTGTTAAGATTCTCCCTTAATAATATAATAAATGAATTGGGAAGCGACTCAAAACATCTCTCCATTGCATTTGGTTAAGATGAGTTCTCGAAAAGTAAGAGGGCTGCTCTAGGATAACAATCTCAAAGAAAGTACTTTATTATTTGAGCTTTTCAGTTACAATTACAATTACAATTAATTATAAATAGAAAACAAATGGAATTACAGTTAACTTCAAAACGTGTAATTAAAAACTTATCAGATAAATGACAATTACTCCAAGCCTGAATAAAAGGTAAGGTTTATTTGTAATTGGTAAAGCTCTCTTACTGTTGGTTTCACAGACAGTGCAGTCACGTTTTTGGTCAATAACACTGTAATGAAGACTGGTATCAGTACGAGATTTTGCTATAATTTTTCGGTATAATCAAGGCTTTAACTCTATTGGATGTCCGGTAAAAATGCTCAATTTTTATTTGTAACACATAGAGTAACTATAACCAGTTACCTATTCAAACCAATCTGTAGGCAATTGGCGGCTCTCTCTTGCTAAAAAAAATAAATTAAAAAGTTGCGTGACAAACGGATTTCTGCTACCATGCCGACAGCTATGTTCCTAGGCGGCCATCTCTTCTTTACCTTCGTAATGCAAGCATATGGCTGATGCCCTGAGTCCAAATGAAGATTGCGAAGGAGGTAACCAAACACAAGTATAACAGTAGATTTACCATCAATCACAGTGTCTATCGTTCTACTACTCCACCATACATGCAGATATCTCTTACTCCAATAATTAAAATAATTTACTCATAACCCAAGTCAATAGTCACTAAAGAAAGAAAAAAATTTTTGATCTTAAGACAAAAATAGTAATAGCTACTACTGCTGCTGATGCTGATGCTAAGAATAATAGTAAAAAAAGCAACTAAAAAAATTCTATATTATTGGTTATTATTATTAATAATTAATAGTTCCCTTGTTTTCAACGTAGACCAAAAGTAATATGTCCATGCCTAAAGTAAAGTAGTACGGTACGGAATTTGCAAATTTTTTCCGTACCTGAACTGTACCGTACCGTACTTTGGTAAAATTGTCGTTGCGTAATTCCGTACCGTACACATAGGCTATAAATATCAACCATACCGTACCGTACCGTAATGCCAGCCTTGCTGGCAGGTAACAGCAGCGTGAATCGTTAGATATATACAACATTTTAAATTATTGTTATTAGATTAGATAGATAGAGATAAAAAAATCGAACAAAGTATTCTTAAACTGAAGTAACATTCAGAGAGAGTGAGAGAGAAGGGAAGGGAGGAGAGGTGAGGGAAGGAAGAGGAAAGGGGTGGAGGGAGAGGTAGGTGAAGTTTTTTTTATACTGTTGTATGAGAGCATTTTATTTGTGCCCACCCTGTCACAGTCATTGTGCGTCTTATGGTAGCTACAGTTTATATATTAAATGTCATTTCAGTGATGGCTCAGGAATGATTTACAGTTTTAATAACCACCAACCAAATTGAGAATATTATGGAAATATGTAATCACGTTCTATTTGATATGCTTTTGAAACCAAAAATATACTGCCATGTTTACTACTAAATTATGATCAATCCATCCAGTACTAAATTCGAAGAATCTAGAATTGATTGCGATGTTATATAAATTATAAGTTAAACATTTAAGATAATATGGTCTCTTAGCTAGGCCAGGGGGTTCACGGAAAACCACCCCAGCTGAACACGCCATTATCAGGGCGGCTCAAGAGCAACCCTTAACCAACGCCGAGGCCATTCGTGAATACCTTGGATTAGAAGTGTCTTCGATGACAGTACGACGCAGACTCCACACTGCTGGGATTCATCACAGAATACCAGCGACGAAGGAGCTCTTGATAGAGCGACATAAGGCGGGAAGGCTTGATTTTGCAGAACGTCATGCTGATAAGGATTTGGACTTTTGGGGCCAGGTCATCTTTACTGACGAGAAGTGCTTCTCGTCCACATCGCATGGGAAGCTGCAGTGTTGGCGAACAAATAGAACTCGATATGATAAGCAAAATCTTTAATTGCATCAATTATCAATTGCATACTTCTTTATATTAATTATTAATCTTCAGATTTTGTTCCACGGAAGTGGATTGTCAAAATATATAAAGGGAGTAAACATAAATAAGAGTGCTATTTCTGAGATAAATATTAGGTAAGGGACAGTGGCATCATTTGCTCTCTTTCCTCAAATATAATTAAATAGATAATTAGATATTAGAATTCTTTCAGTGTTGTTCATCACTGAGAATTTAAATTCTCCAAAGGTATATATATGATTTATATTATACACCCCCATTTTTTTTCTCTCATTCAGATATGAACCCCATAACATCGTTGAGGTGGTTCGATTCGGCCATGTCACCTGCAACGTATGGGGCTGGGTGTGTGTGCATGGTATGGGTGATGTGTTCTGTATCGAGGGACGATTTACAGCAGCTAAGTATGTTGAGCTGCTGCAAACCTCCTTCTTGCCTTCGTTACGAGAAAGGAATTTTCCCTTCCCATCAGGGCCCATCCTGTTCATACACGACCGGAGTCCCATTCACACTGCTCGCGTTGTTCAAGAGTGGTTTGCCAGACAGGATAACCTGCTTCTTCTTGAATGGCCGAGCAAAGGAGCAGATATGAATGTGATTGAACACGTGTGGGCCCAGATGGTGAACACATGGAAAATGGAACATGAGAGAACAACACAGCAAACCATGGCTCACATCAACTCTCAGTGGGAAATTTGTAGACGGAGACCGCAGCAAATTTTCAACCTTGTTCATTCGATGTCCGACAGATTGAGGGAAGTGACGGAGAGAGAGGGTGGATGGTCAAGGTATTGGATTGTATAATATAAATGTTATATTTTTTGTACCGGGACATAAAATGGTCTCATTTTGTTCTCACTAGTTATTTCATTATATGTTTTAATAAACATAATTCACAACAAGTTTTTATTATAACCATGATGTTCTTCATATAATATTCGAAGTATCTGTAAAAAAATGGCATAATGCCTCCATACAATATTGAGAGTATTGCAGCCCCACATGTTTTTGATGTGTCTTCCTAATCACCGTTTCTTGTTAACAGCATTGACTTATAGAAGTGAATGACTCGCCGAGCACTGTTTTCATACAGTGAGGTGGGTAACAGCATTGGCAAATTGCCATACCTGTATACTTTGTTCACTGGTGTGGCCGATACAGATATGATGCTTCGCTGCTTATTTTCGCTTATTAGCTTCTTGGAGTCTATTAAAATAGTTTACATTATTTGAAATGTAATGCTTTATATCCTACTGATATTTGCAATGTAGTATCTTTGGTTAAAACCTAAGTTATATGAACAAGGGTAAAAATTTGGCATATTTCTTGGCCGCTGTTGTCGTTTCTGAGTATAGGGGTCATATGCTCTGTAGGATATTTTAAAAGGTAACTGTCAATTCAGTAGATGATGCTCTCTTTATGTCAGCCACTATAAGGAAAGCCCAAATGACTTCACCTATCGCCTAAGGTCAACGAAATATATAGTCTATAATATATCAGTGCATACATAATTTTAGAAAAACAACAGTTAACCCTTAAAAGGTCAACCTCGTCATATGACGTGTTGCAGAAGTCGTCCCACATGTTGTTTACGTCATGTGACGTTCTTAAGATTTTAAATTTGCGCGCCTTCATAGCTTATTGTATCGAGATTGTTTCTGTACTACTTAGTGCCTTATTAGAGGCCTTGCTGGCCGTTTGCACTGCTTGTCTTCCATTTGTATCAACTGCGCGGGGGAGGGGGGCTAAGGGTGGCCTAGGAGGTTGTCAGAAATGTCAAACCAGCTAATGTTGATACTTATTAAGTATTGTGTAATGAATATGACCGATATATAATAATAGACACGGTGGTTAGATAACGTCTTGGCCGAAAATTAAATGGCACCTTAATAAACAAACTTATATTACAAGTCAGACAACAATCTTCATTACAACGATATAAACTGCTCAGATTTCTTTTTTTTTTTTTTTACTGTGTGTGTGTGTGTGTGTGTGTGTGTGTCCCACCATACCTAATAAGTCCGCCCACCAAACGAACTCCAGAGCTTATTGGTGGAACTCTTGCTAGCAGGGAAGGAGTTCTCCACCCATCTCCCTCAGTAAACACTGATACCATGTAATTTTTCGAAGTCTCTCAAGACGGTGTACCAGGTAAACCTGTGTCCAACTGTACTGTCACGCACAATAGTTCGTTCCCTCCGCTGATCCAGAGTGAACACGAATCCGCGACTATGAAACCCCGGAGCAGTTGAACAAGTAACTAACGGAGCATCCAATAGATGTTGCGCCGTCAGGCCAAGGAAGGAGTGGGCAGCAGATATTTTTCTTGAGCATAGAGTAAAGTATCCATAATCTATTAACGCTAATTAAGAGAGTGGTCGTAAACATTTTGTTGTTGACGATACTGGGTTTGAGTGTAAAATGTGCATTTAAGGAAATATGCGAAATAAATATGAGACTAAAAGTGCTTAGGAACTCAGTATTTATGAAATGACATTTCCTATAGATTATTAAATCTTATATACTGACATGACTGTCCACGAGATCGATACAAAACTTTCACCAACAGTGTTAACGGTGCAGTTCTGTAAGCAGCAAGCCACCTCTATATATATATATATATATATATATATCTATATATATATATATATATATATATATATATATATATATATATATAGAACATCTATATCAGCAAATTAGCAAAATTTTCAGTTCACTTACTTTATTGAGGTAGCAACCATACACACAGATACATGTCTATATACTTATACAATTCATGATTGGGCCAACCTCCATAGAGAAAGCGGGCGATGTGGGCAATAACACAATAAAATTGGGCTATATATAATTTTCTTTATTTACTAAATGTTAGTAATTAAAACAACATGAAATATTAGGATACTTTCACCTATATAACAGGTTCATATTTGGTGGTAAAGAGAAAGACAGAACCACAGAATATAACAAGACAAAGATGAGTAGAGAGAAAGAGAGAGATAACTTATTAAGTTCTTTTCTAGATTATGGTGTGAAGAAACCTCGTGTTCTTATTTTCTTCCTAGCACCAGGTCAGTTGCAAAATACGAGTCATTATCCATTTTACTATATTTCTTTAGTAAGGATATTTTCATCCTTGTTTTCAAGATGCATTGTAATAGAAAATAATTTACTTCAATTCCTGTGTTTCAAGAAGCAAAGTAGTTTTCTAGTGCCGATGTAGTTATAGCCAATTCTAACGTGTAAAAGAGTTAATATGTTATTGTAGGAATGTAACTTTTCTCTCCTGTAAAGTCAACTGCCATAGTCCTTGCCGTTCCCTGACCATTTCCTGTCTTAGGGAGGGTTAGGAGCCACTAGCTTCTACTTTGCATTGGAGAGTTAAGTTGCCTAGTATATGGCCATTCGTAGGCTGCAGCTTTTAGCTCCACTAATTCTATCAGGGCTTATCTCTTCTACCTTTTGGACCCCCTTTTAATAATCTAGCCTTAGTTTCTTAACTGCTGTGCTCTTATTCTGTCTCAACTTTATTACCTTAATCTGTTTTCCTTCTTTTCTTGGAATGAAGCGCGTTTTGTAATTCCCTTTATTTCAAAATAACAAAATAAAAGTAGTGATATTTACAAAGCCTTCTATGTTCAAAATTTAAGGCTTATTTCAGTTTGACTAAATGTTAAACTAAAAAAACCATCACATTTTTCCGACAATCTGGCAGATAAATTTGAACCAATATCACTTTTTTTTTCATTTAATTTTGAGATACTATAAATATTACTTTTCCCTTTAAACCTATGATATATGCATGATCTTCCAAAACATTAGCATTAACTGGTAATCAAGTAAAAGGAACATAACTAAAAACGCGTGAGCTAGTGTCAATATTTTATCATTATTATTTGTATGATAATATACAATGAGTAGGATGTCCAACCTCCATCTGCATCTGTGACGATCAGGTATGGAATCTACAGTTTATATTATGTAACAGAAGTGTGGGTTATGTATTTGATTTCCCTGGAACGTGTTTTACGCAGATATTTTTTTTCTTTATCAAGCACGCTTCTACAATACATTTTCTTAACCTTACATGTCATGTCGTTTTCATTGTTGTAATTATTATTTGACGACATTATTGACTCTGTAGTTGTTTTTAAATAGTATTTAATTGCTGTCATTATCGTCCGTATTAAACAGTATTATTTACATTTGTGTTATAAGGATACGTTCACACCAAATGCGTTGCCTATAGAAATGGGGCTGTTAGGATTTTCTGCTTTATTTCTATATTGGATTTCAATTTACGAATCAAGTTATGCTCAAATAAAATTGTACTCCTTTATACCTGATTTTCACTTTTATATGGGACAAAATTTAGTATAGTTAAATTTCGTTTTACCTTTTCTTTGTATGCATATGATATAAATTTAAAATCTTAAAACTTACCTATAGTTTTTGAAAATCATTATGGTTGAGTAGTTGATTATTATATATAATATATAATATTTCTCTTGATGTCTCGGCTAATTCATTTAGAATGATATCTTTTAGTTATTTGGTTAAATCCAATAACAATAAAACGTAGCTTAGAAAAATGGTCATTTTTTGCTCAGTTCCAATTGCCCGCCTGTAGTTAGTATTGTTTTTCTTGTAGACAAAAAGGTAAATAAAGGAAAATCCCTAAATATATTTTAATAGATAAGACGATAGGAGACCAAACAAAAAAAGATGCGTACTGCAAAAAGATCCCGTAAAAAAAGACAGAGAGAGAGAGAGAGAGGACGAGAGAGAGAGAGAGAGAGAGAGAGAGAGAGAGAATTGCAGAAATTTATAACACCTGGAAACAAGGCATGATTAGAAATCTTTCAGAATGTTTCTTGCTATATTTTGATAAAACGAAATATCTCTTGTGAAATATTGAAAATCAAGGAAAAAGAGAGGGATATAGAGGAGAGTATATGAATTGGGTACTCCAGTTTGAAGAAAATGTGGCCTTACTTGGCCTGCCTTGCCAGCAGCTGTTGTGTGACGTTATTGTCTAGATGTCTGAAATACGGAGAGAAGTCTAACGCAAGGATAGTCATGTTGTTTATAGGCTGCCTATTCACTGGTGAGGTTCCTCCTAATTACTGATGATGGAGGTGAACAGGCCAAGGAAATGGAATTGAACGAGAGAATTTCGGCCTTGCGAGACACCACACAGTACCAGAGAGAGCAGCAGTGAACTTGGGCAGGATCATTTTTCAGCTGCAACAGAGGCTTGACTACAATGAAGACATTCAGAAGGCGGGCGGAAAGGAAGAAAGCACTCGTGTGATCCAGATAACTCAGGGGGTGTTGCAACAACAGGCCTGGCAAGAAAGGGCCCACTTATTCGAAGGTGAGACGTTGTTTCTGAAGGAGAACGATCAAGTGAAGAAGGAGAAGGGCGTGCAGATATAGACAGAAGAAGCGGCGCGGATGGCGAGGCTCGTCCAGGACGAAAAGCGCTAATCCGACAGGAAAGACGCCGAGGTCAGGTTCCAGCTCCGGCAGAAGGAAGTGGAAGATCTCACGAAGGAAACGTGTGTACTACATTGTGAAGATCAGGTTGCGAAACTGAAGAGAAACGAGCTGAGGTGCCTTCTAGAGGAAGGGAATCATCGCTTCAAGTCGCTGGATAGGAAGACCGGTGTCCAGGGCGAACGGAACGACCAGTTGGAAGATGAGGTTCGACAGCTGCGAGGAGCGAAGGAGAAATCGGTTTGCCAGCTCAAGAACCTCCAGGGAAATTACAGATGCCTGGAAAATGAAGGAGCAGCTGTCCATGTTCAAGGAATGGCGCGACCAAGTCTAAGCTGGCCTTGCGAAGAGGGCTCAGATGTCAAAAATTTGAGGAGAATGTTTGTTGTATGGAAAGTTTTTTTTTTTTTTTTTTAATCAATAAAGTTTATTTACAAACTGCGATTTTCATTTACACATTATTTTTTTGCAGCAAATTTTGTTATTTAGATAATAATTCGAGTTTAACTCGAATTTAAAGGACTTCTTTCATAAATCCATGTGTTAGAATTGATTTTAGTTTGCAATGGATTTTAGGAGTGAACTGCAATACTTTTTTTAATATGGAAGGTTTGATGTTTATATGTAATAAGTTGAAGGATATGAAAGTTAGAGGGAAATAAGTATAAAATGTTTTGTAAGAGTTTTATTGATTGCTGAAAGGGAAAGGAAAATGTAAGGATTGGTGGAGTGCCAGGATTCGAAGCAGAAGATACAGAGAAGATTGGTGGAGTGCCAGGAAAAGCAGCGGATTCAGAGAAGATTGGTGGAATGTCAAGAGAAGCAAAGGATTGAGAGAAAATTGGTGGAGTGCCAGGAGAAGCAGAGGATTGAGAGAAGATTGGTGGAGTGCCAAGAGAAGCAGAGGATTCAGAGAAGATTCTGGGAACGTCAGAAGAAGAAGCAGAGAATTCAGAGAAGATTTGTGGAGTGCCAGGATAAGAAGCAGAGGATTCAGAGAAGCCCGTGGAGAATTGAAAGGATTCAGTGGCATATTCTGGTTCTAAGGTTAAACAGAGGTGTTTTAATCTCTTAAGGGACGCGGCGAAGCCCGCCAGGCGTCCCGGGATGGGCGGGTGGGCCGAGGCCCGCCATGGCTTCCGATGGGGACCCGGAACCTCCGCCCCCAGGCGTCCCGGGGACCGCGGGCCCTCCGCACCCCAGGCGTCCCCGGGGACCGGCGGGCCTCCGCCCGCCAGGCGTCCCGGGGGGACCGGGCGGGGGTCCCTCCGCCCGCCAGGGCCTCCGGGGGACCGGGCGGGCCTCCGCCGCCAGGCGTCCCCGGGACCGGCGGGCCTCCGCCCGCCAGGCGTCCTGGGGACCGGGGGGCGCCCTCCGGGGTCCCACCGGCGGGGCCTCCGTCCCGGGGCCAGGCGTCCCCGGGGAACCGGCGGGGCCTTCCGCCCGCCAGGCGCCCGGGGACGGCGGGCCTCCGTCCGCCAGGCGTCCCGGGGACCGGCGGGGCTCCATCCGCCAGGCGACCTGGGGACCGGCGGGCCTCCGCCCGCCAGGCGTCCCGGGGAACGGGGCGGGCCAATGCCCGCCAGGCGTCCCGGGGGCGGGGAACGGGCGGGCAGAGGCCGCCAGGCGTCCCGGGGACCGGCGGGCCTCCGCCCGCCAAGCGTCCCGGGACCGGCGGGCCTCCGCCCGCCAGGCGTCCAGGGGACCGGCGGGCCTCCGCCCACCAGGCGTCCTGGGGAACGGCGGGCCTCGCCCGCCAGGCGTTCCTCCGGGGACGTGGGCGGCAGAGACCCGCCAGGCGTCCCGTGGACGGCGGGCAGAGTCCCGCCATGGCGTCCCGGGGACGGGCGGGCGGGCAGAGGCCGCCAGGCGTCCCGGGGACCGGCGGGCCTCCGCCCGCCAGGCGTCCAGGGGGGGGGACCGGCGGCCTCCGCCCGCCAGGCGTCCCGGGGAACGGTGGGCCTCCGCCCGCCAGGCGTTCCGGGACGGGCGCAGAGACCCGCCAGGCGTCCCGGGGACGGGCGGGCAGAGGCCCGCCAGGCGTCCCTGGGGACGGCGGGCAGAGGCCCGCCAGGCGTCCCGACCGGCGGGCCTCCGCCCAGCCAAGCGTCCCGGGGACCGCGGGCCTCCGCCCGCCAGGCGTCCAGGGGACCGCGGCCGGGCCTCCGCCCGCCAGGCGTCCCGGGAACGGCGGGCCTCCGCCCGCCAGGCGTTCCGGGACGGGCGGGGCAGAGACCCGCCCAGGCGTCCCGGGACGGGCAGGCTGAGGCCCGCCCCAGGCTCCCGGGGACGGGCGGGCAGAGGTAGCCTAGGCGTCCCTCCGGGGACGGGCGGGCAGTGGCCCGCCAGGCATCCCGGGGACGGGCGGGCAGAGGCCCGCCAGGCGTCCCGGGAAGGGCGGGCAGAGGCCCGCCCGCCAGGCCTCCCGGGGACGGGTGGGCCGCTGCCCGCCAGGCGTCCCGGGAACGGGCGGGCAGAGGCCCGCCAGGCGTCCCTAGGGGGGCGGGTCTGGGACCAGCGGGCAGAGGCCCGCCAGGCGTCCCCCAAGGACCGGCGTTCAGAGGCCCCAGCCACCCCGGAGTCTCCCTGGGACGGCGGGCCTTTTCCGCCCGCCAGCGCGGGGACGGGCGCCCGGCCCGCCAGGCCTCCGAACGCCAGGTTGGCCCGCCAGGCGTTACGGGACGGGCGGGCCTCCGCCCGCCAGGTCGCCCCGGGGACGGGCAGGCCTCCGCCCGCCAGGCGTTACGGGGACGGGCAGAGCCTCCGCCCGCAGGCGCCCCGGGGACGGGCAGGCCTCCGCCCGCCAGGCGTTACGGGGACGGGCGGGCCTCCGCCCGCAGATAATAGTCGGAGATGCTGCATCTTCTGCACTGTATTGCGAAAAGTACATTCTAATCAGCTTCCGCCTTTTCCCCCCAGAAAGAAAGAAACATTGTATAATATCTAGTATCTCACAAATAAGTTTTTTTCTTTTCAATACACATATGATCATTTCTGCATCTTAAAAAAAAGAAAGAGGTGGATCATAGAAAACTATATAACTACTAAAAGTGGTCAAGTTCAATGCCATTTCGGCAATGATTTATAATTATAAATACTCCTTTATGAGAGGCAATGTTACATTTGACAAATTTGCACCTATGACTGACAATGCTGAGACGCAGTTGTCATATGAGCATACGAGTACAAAACAAACAACTGAAAAAACACCATTTATTGTAACTAGTCTTAACCTTGATCTGTGTCCTTCGCCTATAGTAACAAAATATCAAATTAATTTTCTTTTTTCATCAATTTGCATGGCAATAACCTCATTTGTTTAAGAGCTGTGGTAAGAATAAGTTTTCCGAGACTGATTTTGTTACCGAAGAAACAGTAAAGTTATCATACATATTTTATAAGTTGAGAATCTTGACTTCCGGGAAAGATCCCTTCGTCAACCCAGTCGGCACAAATCTCTAGTCTAGCTCCTGGACTTTATATTAAGAATCAGTTCAAATCAGATCAATGAAAACGTCTACGTAGTTTCCCCTTTCCCAATCGTTCCTTCCTCATCTCTTTTCAGGCATGAGTTTCGTCTTTTGGAAAAAGAAACTCTGAAAACTCTGAAAACTCAGGCAGTTACTATAGCAATGCTCCCTCGTTCAGCACTTTCGCTCAATTTTGTCTTGGGAGAGTGATAACGTAGAGTCTCCTCTGTAAACAAATGAATATCAATCTCTCTTGAGACTTCAAGAATATGGACACGGATATCTATAATTTTGTCAGACATCGGCGATATCACGTTAAGTAAATATTGACTTTCTTCTGCGTTTAAAAGATCTAATGAAACCCTCTAGAGTTTTCTGGATATGAAAGGATCCTTTTAGCAAATTTAACTGGGTTCTGAACGAAGTTTTCTAATGCTTACGGCACGCCATAAAGGTAAACTAATCCACGCTAACTATCGAGGAAATTTAAAGTGAAGGTGGGCATTTGAAATCAGGCCTTTGCATTTCCAAGGTGACCTGGAAGGTTCAGATACTTTCGGCGTCATGATATGAATCGCAACATTTACGGTATCTGGAAGTAGTTTAATTGAAGATGTGATATTCTACAAAGGCTTATGCGCTCCTTGTGGTTCTTGAGTAAGTAAATGTACATACTACATACATGCATAGTTACATACATACCATAGGTATAACATAATTATATTATGAATTTTTATCACATCACAGTGATTCATATACATGCATTAAGCTACAACGAAGGGGATTTTTTTTTTTTTGTTGGTAATAATTTCGTCTTCTCGTGGATTCGAACCAGCGCACAGAGGAGAAATCAGGACTTCAGTGATGTTATCGAGGTAGAGTGAATTGGATATTAAAGGACATTTGTAGCTTAATGGATACATATATTTTATATATATATATATATATATATATATATATATATACACACACACACACACACACACACACACACACACATATATATATATATATATATATATATATATATATATATATATATATATATATATATATATATATATATATATATATAGTCAAATTTATATCTACATACAAAACGTGTGAGTAGTGGAGCTCACACCCGCACATGCGAATACATCCAATATATAATCTAATGCCTGACCAACGTTCACATGTTTATCTGATTCATTGTATCATACTGTTGATAAATAAATATCACGACACTACTTCTACAAGGTTATTATATATAGTTTTGAATTGAACGCTATTGTCAAGTGATTTGGGCTTCATAGCCACCAAGGAATAAACTTACGGATTTCAACTTCAAAATAGATTAATTTCGAAGGAAAATAATGAGTTTATAATGTCGTTTAGTTGGCTCCATTTTGATAGGTCGGAGGGACCTTTAATCTGTAAAGAAAATGAGGCCCTGAAAGAGAGAGAGAGAGAGAGAGAGAGAGAGAGAGAGAGAGAGAGAGAGAGACTGCTATTTATGGTATCAAAGAAACCCTAGTCTACTTATAATCGTATCAAAAGTGAACAATTTACAAACATATCTAGAATAACATGACAAGTGAGTTCGTCTTTGAAAAATGCAAAATTTCTCGCTGATAAGATATTAAGTACCATTATTGTACTGAATAATCCAAAGGGACAGAAGAAGAATGCGGTGAGGAAAAAAAATAAAACAAGTAACCAATGCAGGAAGAATCGAGATTCCTGTACAGCGTATAAAGCTATACAAAAGTATCAGTCACAGCCCATGAAACTCTCAGCCGGGGCCCGTGCAACCTTCAGCCATGACCCGAAGGTGGTTTGTGTCGGTGGTACCTATAGCGGTGCCAGACGCACGATCATATCCAAATTTAACGTTAAATAGAATAAAAACTACTAAGGTTAGAGGGCTGCAATTTGGTGTGTTTGATGATTGGGGTGTGGATGATCAAGATGCAAATTTGCAGACCTCTAGCCTCGGCAGTTTTGAAGATCTGAGTGCGGATAGAATAACTGCGGACAGAAAAGTGCGGACGGACAGACAAAGCCATCTCAACCGCTTTCTTTTGCAAAAAAAAACTAAAATTGAAAAGTAAAATCGAAGCTCGATATCACCTATTTCTCCTTTTTCACTGACGTCACTGATGCTCTTTCACAGCACGGCGTATTTTCATCACTCGTGGAACTTCATTCAAGCGATGATCACGCAGACAGCGTCGAAGATGAAAATGAATAGCCAGTCAGGAATCAGGAATCACAAACACATAAATTCGAGGAAAATCTTGTTGAAAATCAGGAGAATAACCGAATTCCTTATCTACCCACCATTGGAAGATGCTGGGTTCTGGATGGAGAAAAATAATTGATTTTTCAGCTTTCATGAATTTAATTTCCGCCAGAGGCCTTTCATTGTCTTTCTTCGGCTTTTTCTTGTTGATGCATTTATGCGGAATAGATAAGGACGCCACTGTTCGAACGGAAAACCGAAGGGAGATAAAAAAAAAAAAATGAGAATGCTATACTGCAAATGCATGCAAGTTTCAGTTCTCTCAGACATAGCATCGTAATACAGTACTATCGACAAGGCACGGAAATGTATTGAAATTCTTTGGCTAAGGACAAATCAATTAGAGAAAATAAAATGCTGAAATTTTAAATGTCTTATAATTTTTTTTAAATGTCTGGCGCGTCTGCATTGGTCGAGTAAGAAATGATTCTATAATCAGGTAAGATTGTCTTGTATAAGCTAAACTTTATCCATACAATTACTTTCGAAAGTTTTATGGCTAAATATAAAACTAGGCTTATTTCCTTGACGGACTCATAATGAGCTTATCGTCTAAGCTCTAAGGAATGTGAAGAGAACAGAAACATTCACAACAATCATGGCTAATGAAACTCTCAGCCGCGGACCATGAAACGTTTACCCACGGCCCGGTGTTGGTCTGTGTTGGCACCCATAAAATAAAAACTACTGAGACTAGAGGGCTGCAATTTGGTATGTTTGGTGATTGGAGGGCGGGTGATCTACATAGCGATTTGCGGCCCTCTAGAATCAGCAGTGTTCAAGATCTGAGGGCGGACAGAATAAGTGGGGATAGAAAAAGTGCTGACGGACAGACAAATAGCCATCTCAATAGTCTTCTTTCACAGAAAACTAAAAATGAACCTAAGTGAGAGACCCAGAACATCAAAAGACGAAATAAAAAGAAAAAATAAAACTTTGCACATTAATTTCCAGGATTTTGTTGACTTGTCCAAGTCCTCCTTCCTGAACTTCCCTCATTTTTTCAACACTTTCAGAATCAGATGCTTCAAACTTCGTCAGAATCGTCACCGGACTCATGATGATGATTTGTTCATGTCACTATAATAATGAAGAATATGATGAATAGATTCCACCATAATAAAGATAGAAAGTGTCAGACGGGTCACCAGTTTTGCTTCTAGTTAAGCAAATATCTGGTCTCTCATCCCGTAAAAATATTCAACCGACGTAGAAGTTCATTAATGCATAAGACGAAAAATATAGTTAAAAGAAGTAGAGAAGGAGAATCGGTACAGAAGACTATCATGATGACGATGATGATGATTTGAAAATGTTAAATACAATCCGTTCAACGGCAGTAATAAAAAAAAATTAGATGAATTAAATAAAGGCCTTTCAAAGAAAGTACAATGTGAGAGGAAACCATTTGTTCTGGAGAACCTAATAGGCTCCTTGAGGCTTATTTCGAGGGATTTCTTCGTAATTTCCAGGGTTGAGAAACAGGTGTTCCGCAGCCTCTCTTATCTGCCTGTTAAGACTATTCCGGTTCATACTTATTACTGTTTCATTGTTTACTCTACATCTTTCCGCTCTATACATATTACGTATCTATATAAGTATATATATATATATATATATATATATATATATATATATATATATATATATATATATATATATATATATAACGTATTAAAAAACCCGTAGTTTTAATCAGAAAATTACCGTAAAAATATACAGTTTCCAGCCGTATTTCAGAAAACGGGTGGCCATCCGTTTTACCGTAAATTGTTATTATCTTTTACGGGTCATTTACCATAATACCATTGCTATAAGACCTCCTACCCGAAATTACGGGGGCAGGCCTGTATTTGAGGTATAGTCCTTATCATAATGGTTCATATAACTTAAATATTTTCTGACAGAATTGTGATAAATGTTAAGACTAAGCCTTTATGAAACATTAAAAGCTTAAAATTTTCTACTAAATCATTAAAAATACAATATTGTAGAAGTTATTAGTTTTATTATTATCGCATTGGCATCTGTCCATATGAAGTTGCCATCCGTTACCATCCCACGTAACTACAGAATTATTAGTGTATTAATATAATAATATACTTGTACATTTACCATTTCCAACATTACGTTTTATGAAACGGGCAAAAAATAAAAATTCCACTGTATATTCAAAGGACCAAAAACATCATATATACTACGATTATCCCGATCAGATACACATTTCGCAATGCGTGTGTTTTCATTTCTGGTGGGCGGAGGCGCCAAAACACTTGAAAACAACGAAAATCCCTTCAGCTCTCCAGAGATGTCTTCTTGTGGTTTCTTCTACTGTTACGAAGAGTGAAGTTGTGAACAGCATCAGGTGAGTTGTAAGACCAGGTGTATGCTTTTGTATTTTACATGATAAAACTTAGATTAGGACTAATATGTATGGACCCTGCCTCCGTCGACGGCTCGCGGGACGAGTATTTCCCCCTAATACAACCTGTATAATTAGATGGCAATAAATAATCCAGGACTAGTAAGTACAATTACCGTACATTGTTTAGTGAAGCTATGTGGTAAACTTTTGATAAACATCCCATTAGCATAGATTGTTAACCTAGACCATATACCTATAGGGTAAACAACCGAGTGGACTAGCTGCGGCCACCTTAACCGTGTTCGGACCCACCTTCAGGAAAAGTACTTTAACATGCCCTGACACAGGAGATGGGCACCAGTCACGAGTCTCATGTCTCGAGGTGTTGCTTCACGACCGTTGATCGTGACTTGTGCCCATCTCCGGTGTCAGGACATGGTAAAGTACTTTTTCTGAAGGTGGTCCTAAGATGGTTAAGGTGGCCACAGCTAGTCCTCTCGGTTGTTTACCCTAGGCTAAACCAGACTGGGTGAAAATAGCAGCCTTTCTTCTGTCGGAGTCACTAGCCTAACTGTATGGGTACATAGCAAGTAATTGTGTCATATAACTTGTGAACTTATGTGATCTGGTAGATCTAAGCTGTACTAGATACCTACTATAAACAACACTCTGGGTTGACTAAGTAATAGCGTGACAAGGATGATACATGAATCCAAAGTGATAGCCTGACTAAGGATGGAACATGCTAAGTTTTAAATAGCCTATACATTTAGGTGGGAATAATTAATCATAATATGTTCTTTTATTTATAATGAAGTAATACCATGCATTAGACTTGAAAAGACTTAAAAAGAACTAAGTGCAAAAATAGTATTCTAGACTTTGTAAAGGCTATATTCCAGTTCAGTCTTATGTAGCCTATACCCTTGAGTGGTATTAACCTACCATAGGTTGTAGAATAACAAGGTAGAGTGGCAACCCTTTTTTAAAGGAATATCCTGATATTAGCTTAAAATCAGCGTGTCTGAATATCAAGCAAAATAGTCTTGGCTATTTAAAGAGAAAACCAGTTTGCAGGAGGGTTATAAGTTGAGAGAGAACTTAACAAGATCTTTTATGACTAGCTTATTGTGGATTATATTATAAGTATTAGCCTATGCCAGCTAAAACAATAGCTTATGTTACATAAATTACTTCATAGACTAGATTCCTCTTCTTACATACTAGGAGCTTCAATTCATTCCAGAGATATATAACTTCAGTATCTGAAATAACTCTCTGCCATCATTTGTTTCATATTTCAATCACTATAGGCTACACAGAAATGGGATTAGTATGTATATTTCATGCCCACTTGAAGGCTGTGAGCAAAATTTTTAAAAATACTCAATGTCATTCTGGAAGAATCAGAAGTTTTAAAGTAGTTATGTAAATAATGTGATAACTTTTTCTTAAACAATGGTAGATCCTAGGCCTGCTTGAATTTTGCAAAATTGGGGAAGGCTTTTTTTTTTCGTCTAAATCATTAAATCATATAATTATTAAATATATACTATATATAAGTAGGATTGCATGTGACTAAATCTGATCATTCCTATACTCTTAATACAATATAGTAAGATTTCTTATCATTGCATGCTTATCCTCTGAATCTCTCAATTTGAAACCACCTTTATGCTTTATTTTATTTCAAAGTTTATACCTTTCTATGTTGTTTGTGATGCTCCATATGATCCTCTCTAATTCCACATCTCAACTTTTCATACTGCTGTTCCTAATATACTATTCTCAGGACTGTCTTTATTTGCACACTATTACTACCTTTAAACTTCCCTATTCCTATTTCCATGCTATATAACTCAAAATTTTTGCCTTTCATAGTATGACAGTACTATTGTATGTGTGCAATGATTAGTACTTGAATTCTGCAACTTAATTGCAGGGACCTTATAATTTGTTAATCTGCATTCTAATGCATGATGTATCCATAAACTGTCCTGTCTGGTAAAATCCAGAATTTTTTATGTAATATCAGTTACTCTTCCTACCAGTTGTTAGTGTTTGGCCTTCTATTGTCACCCACTGTCAAAATATTTTTTTTTCCAGGCAGTTTCTGCAATAAACAATCCTTCACTTAAATAATATATATAGATTGGCATTTTCCTCTGTTTTCTCATCCAATTCATGCTTTCTATTCCCACCACACATGCTACTACAAAATTCTATTGTTACAGTATTTCACCAAGGCTTAATTTTCAGGAACATCGGTGCTCCAGGCTATCCGCTTCATAGTTGCAGTTGATGGAAGATTCATCAACTCAGACTTGACTTCACTCGTTGCTGCGATGGCCATGGTTCTCGCAGCATTTTGCATATTTGATATTTATTACCCATCAGAAGCTTCAGTCACAATGGAATTTATGCAGAGGTAAGCTGTTGTAATAAGTTACTTGAGTTTTTTTTTTTTATTTAAGAATATCAGGGAAGTAATTTATATTTAAATGTCCATGTACTGTAACTTTGTAATATGTGTGGTGGTCAGCAGTTGTTTTACAATATTTTTACCATTATGTTCATATATCTTGTCATTTTTACGGGTGTTTCTTCAAAATAAATCCAGAAAAAGGGACAAAAAGTACCAGAACAAAGAAAAAAGTGGCACACACCCATCGAAGAATATTAAAGTTTAATGAGCTTATGGAATAAGGAGTGAAAAAGCATCACACTCTTCTGTGTAAATAATTAATGTTAAATTTTGTGTTAAAAAAAATTATAAATCTGTTTTTCAAGAATAAAGTTTTTTGAAAGTTAATCTTCTCATTATTTTCTCCAATTGGATATATGACCTGCACAAGGAATTTTAGGTTACTATTTCAATTGTAACATAAAATGCAAAGAAATATTAACATTAAATTCAAAGAAATATTAGAAAAATCATGTACAAATCCCAAAAAGTTACTGTATACTCTATGTCAAATAAATTTACATAAATGTTACATGTTTAGGATTTGTAACCAATTTTGGTTTTTATCTGTTTTGATATTGTATGAGATGTAATTATAATTTTACAAAAAATAAATTAAAAAAAACATGTATAAGTGACTATTGGTAAAATTTACAAATGTTTTATAAAATGTGGCCCCACTAGGAAGGTATGAAAAATGTTTTTAGGGTTATTTTTTTAACCCTTGGTGTGTTTTTTTCTTAAATTAGCCACTGCAAAGTTTTGGCGGGTGGGGTTGTGTAGCGCAGTGATATACAGGGTGGGGCAAATCAAATGCCCGAGTTTTGATCGGCTATTAGGAAAAGCAAAACAATGCTTTCAGAATTATTTGTTTTATTCGAATCAGTGTACAATGCTGTTTGTGTGATCCCTTTTTGAAGATGGCATCAGGAAGATGGTGCCATCTGTAGTGATACACGGTTGAAGGCGATGTCTGAAGTTTTCGGCTGCTCTTCGGCACATCTCGAGGAGTATTGTAGCGATTTCCTCCCGGATTCGCATCTTCAATTCTTCCAAACTGTGTGGCTTTCATTTCTCACTTTTCCATCTAGCCATGCTTTCATTTCAGCGCTGAATGATCTTATAGGTCCCAGTGCTTGGGCTATGCCCTAAATTCCATAATCCATCCATCCATCCAAACTGTGTGGCCGAAAGTGAGATGTGCATCTTCTGTACAGCCGCTATGGCGTAGAATCAAGGCCATCGCAAATAGATCTATCTCTTGTGATCTCGATAACTGCTGTTTGAGCCGCAGCCCATGAAACTTTAACTACGGCCCGGTGGTGGCCTATCCCATAGCGTTGTCCGAAGGCCGATTATGGCTAACTTTAATCTTGAATAAAATAAAAACTACAGAGGGTCAAGTGCTGCAATTTGGTGTGTTTGATGATTGGAGGGTGGATGATCAACATACCAATTTGCAGCCCTCTAGCCTCTGTTGTTTTTAAGATATGAGGGCGGACAGAAAAAGTGCGGACGTACAGACAAAGCCGGCAAAATAATTTAAAAAAATTAAATAAATACAATAGATAAATAGATAAAAAGTTGACAATGAAGAAAATTAATTTACTAAGAACTTGATAAAAAAAAATTTCATAGTTTGTTTAGAAGCAAATGCAATATGACCTTCAGCAACCGAATCCATTATTATCACCCGAGTGTTGATTCAGCAAACAACATTAATTGATTACTCTGAAGCAGCTTCGCTTCCGCGAGTGTTATCAAGAAATCGATTATTTATGGAGGGAAGCGCTGACTCAACGAGGGCGCTGAACATATTCTATGAACAAACAAAGCCTGATCAACTTCCTTTAGAGAACAGCACTAAACAACGCTGAAAATACGTATGAAATACAATGGAAGAGAGAGAGAGAGAGAGAGAGAGAGAGAGAGAGAGAGAGAGGCTAATACTCTTGTAATGGTAAAACCTTTCATTGGTAGTGCACTCAAGCGATGGAGACAGTTATTGACTATCTTGAGACGAGAGGTATTAAAACAGGTGATGCCTCTTGTGGCTTTCAATCAATTTACCCAGCTTGTGCATTCTCATATTCTAGCTTGCAACGCAAAACGATCCATTTATAAAATGTAAACACTGGAATTTATCTTAACAGTGAATAACCGAGGCTTACACTAGCTCCTACTGGAAAGGCTACACACAGACACAAACATGGAATACAACAATACTGCAACGTAGCCATTGGAATAAACAATGCAACTAATGTTAATGCCTGATAAATCTACACATAGTGTTTGAATAACACATAACAAGCATGTATCACTCATAATAACTGGTTGAATTGCAAAAATATATTAAAAAAATTAGAACCACTACGTTTGGCTTG
>NC_087219.1:55679731-55811040 GCF_015104395.2 Macrobrachium nipponense | reverse complement strand
CTGCCCCATATATTTTCAGGCATTCTATTAGCCATGTGTGTGGTATCATGTCGAAGGCTTTCTTATAGTCTATCCATACCATGCTTAGGTTGGTTTTCCTTCTACTGTTCTTCATTACCATTTTGTCTATCAGGAGCTGGTCTTTTGTGCCCCTACACTTCCTTCTGCAGCCTTTCTGTTGGTGGGGGATGGAGTTTGTCTCCTCTAGGTAATTGTATAGCCTTTCACTGATGATACCTGTTAGTAACTTCCACATTATTGGTAGGCAGGTGATAGGCCTGTAGTTACTGGCTATATTTCCCTTACTCTTGTCTTTTTGTACTAAGGATGTTCTTCCTGTGGTCATCCATTTGGGTGCATGGTGATTTGAGATATAATGCTGGAGTTGTTCTGCTATTCGTGGGTGTAGGGCCTTGAAGTTTTTGAGCCAGTATCCATGGACTTCACCGGGACCTGGGGCTTTCCAGTTTGGCATTTTCTTTAGTTGGTGTCTGACTGTGTCTGTCGTGATCTCTGTGAATCTTTGTTTTATTCTCCCTGTTTCTTCTTCCTTGACTTCCTGGAGCCATGTTGCATGTTTGTTGTGTGATACCGGATTGCTCCATATGTTTTCCCAGAGTCTCTTACTTGGTTCGGCTTCAGGAATTTCTTGGTGGTTTTCTTCCCCTCTTAGTTGGCTGTATAGTCTTTTCTGGTTGGTTTCGAATAGTTTGTTCTGTTGGTATCCCTTATTCCTGTTCATGTACCGTTTGATTTTATATGCTTTGGCCTTAAGCCTCTGTTTTACATCTTCTATTGTGTTGTTTAGTCCCCTCTCTTGTACTTTGTATTTCTCGTTGAGTTCCTGCCTTGTTTTCTTGCTTCTTAGCCTTTTTTCTGCCATCTCTTTCAGTTTACTCAAGTCAGATCTCATCACCATGACTTGCTTTTCCAGGTGCCTTCTCCAAGGAGGTTGCTGTTTTGGTTTCTGTTGGGTTGGTTGTGTTGGTGGTGTTGGTGTTCGAATCCACATCAGTTCTGCTACTAATATTGCTCCTGCATATGCCAAGTTATTTGTTTCTGTGATACTGGTTGTGTGTATTATGCCCATTATTTCATTGACCTCACTTGTTTTCTCCCTTAATTTCTTGGTGTTGTAGGCTTTCATGGAGGGGATGATCTTTGTTCTCTCTGTATCTGGCTCCATCCATTGTCTAATCTTTTCTACCCATTCCGTCCTCTCTGTTACTTCGTCGGTGTTTCTTCGTGTGTCGTTGTTTGATACTTCATCATCCCTGTTGTCTTTTGTGGCATCGTCTCTCAGTTCGTCTTCATGTAATTCGTTGTCATGTGACATTTCCCTTTCCAGTTCTTCTCTTTCTGTTGGGGAGAGCCAGTTCTTTTTCTTTGTTCCTTACTTGGTCTGCCAGCCTCTGCTCTGGTTGGGGGGTGTTATTCCTCTCATTCCAGATGTTGACCAACCTTCTTCTATATCCTCTCTCCGTCGGGTTGCTTCTGATGTAGCATCTCCATATTTCCTTATTGTCTTCTCTTGTCCATTTCTTCCTTGGTTTGCTTCTGTAGCTCCAATCTCAGGCTGTTGGTTACTGTCGTTGTAGTGGTCAGTTGCTGGATGACGACCTCCAAGTACCTGACCGTCTTCCCCTTCACTTGGGTTGAATACCTGGCTACCGGACGAAGCTCCTCTGTTGCCAGAAGTTCCATTTAAGTCGTTGTCGTTTATTCCTTCATTTCTTAACATCATTGCTAAGTTTTGCTATTTAACCCATAGCTGGACCCTACCCCATCAGGGATAGGTACTCATTTACAGCTGAGTAGACTGAGGAAATTATGGTAAAGATCCTTTCCCAAGGAATCAACGCCGAGAAGAGCGGTCACCCATCCAACGACTGACCTGCCCCAATGTTGCTTAACCAGTCCTTTGATGACCTAACCCACTCTGCCAAGGTGCCACATATTATTATTATTATTATTATTATTATTATTATTATTATATATTTATATCTTATTATTATTATTGATTATTATTTATTATTATTATTTATTATTATTATTATTTATAATAATTATAATTATAATGATTAATATTTACTTATAATAATTAAAATAATTATAAGATTATTAATAATTGTAATTGTAATTTTATTAATTAAATGGTAATAGAATTAAATTATGAATTAATTACTAGTACAATTATCTAATTCTATTATATCTATTGTAATAATAATAGAATTATCATAATTACTATTATAATTATTGTAATAATTATAATTATCATAATTATCATTATAATACTTATAAATATAATAATTATAATTATTAATTATTATAATAATAATATTTATTAATTAATAATTAATGATAATTATAATTAATAACTGTAATAATTGTAAAATATAATTATAATAATTATAAAAATAACTATAATATGTATAAATATGATTATAATAATAATAATTATAATAATTATGATAATAATTATGATAATGATAATGATAATGATGATTATAATTATTATGATTATAATTATTATTATTATAATTATGATGATTATGCTGATTATGATGATAATTATGATAATGATGTTGATGATAATAATAATATTAATAATAATAATAATAATAATAATATAAAATTATTATTATTATTATTATAATATTATAAGTCTAAAGAGAGATTGTATGTAGATCTTGGGTACGCATGTCACAGGTATAGTCGCAGGCGCAGTAGAAATTACAGGGGAGAGAATAAAGTCCGTTGAAAAAGGCACAACTATACAAATCAAATTTGTTAGCCGTGGCAAAATCCGACTTTAGAAAAACTAAATTCTTAAACCTCTGAAGAACCACAGAAATCTAACGATAATTCACTAATATATCCTCGGTGGCTAAATATGTTTTCGCAGTAATTAACCAGCGATATCTCGTGAGACTTTTTTTAAAAAGTGGGAAAATAAACTCATATTACCCAGTAGAACACCTTTTACAACTATAGTCCAATCTCCACAAGCGAATTACTCACCAGTTCAGTCTTCCTTGAGACGTCACCCCTCCTGAGAGTTGCCCCATCCGCCTGGGAAACACATTTAGATTATTAATAAAACGCCACAAAAATGACTACTTGAGTCTACCTGGAATAGTGAAATCTCAAATTACATGATGGCCGCAATCTTTAAACCTGGCTGCTTTGAAGAAAAAAAAAAGTAAAATAAAAAATTTGCCACTTAGGCTAAAAGCAAGAAAACATCAAGGATGTTGAACTGCATCAAAATCAAGAACTCAAAACTTTGCCACCAAGTTATTGTCTCTTTTTGCTGTGAATTATTTTCTGATTGATAGTCTGACTCTTAATTTTTAAAAGAAGTTTTGATATAAAAAAATTAAAAAATATCAATGGCAGAGTTAGACTTTTTATTTAAAAAAAAAGAAAAAGAAAACGGACGTAAAGCTAACAGTCCCAATGCAAGAACTGAATATGGTACAGAAACTTTAAAATCTCCATTTCGCATGATTCCAACAAATTAAATACCATTTAGAATTATCAACAAAACTAAATGCTTCCGTACACGCTTAACCACAAGATTCCCTTCAAACAATGGCTGAAACCAAAACACTACAAGTCTTTTCAACAGGCTAATTAGTGATGTGCTATTCTGCTCTTCCTGCCTTGAATTAACACACGACCGACTCCACATGTGCAACGAGTCTTTTCGACGACACTGTTGCGTCCAATCATTTTGGAAAGGTTAAAATAAGAAATGTTAGAACACGAAACAAAGCCTCTTCATCAGCAATCATACTAACATCGCATTCGGTCCAGCTAACTTGTAAACCAATTCTTTACTGTTCTTGTCTCTAGTCAAGAGGCGAAACTTCAATTCTTCTCGCAACAAACAAGAATTCTGCAGCCCTGCCAAAGCTGAGGCATCACTCCATATATCCAAAATGCAGAGCTTGTGGCATTTGTTAGGATTTAAATAGATTTTTGTATATCACTAGGAAGACACGAGATCAATTTCCAAGAAATAGAGAACAGTTAAATAACCTTCAAAAGTAACTTGGTGGATAGGAAATAACCTGAGGAGTCAAGGAGGGACAAGTAAAATCTAAGCAGGAATGACACGTACACTATTCACACAAATCAATACTACAAAACGGCTAAAGCCTTTACATCTGGTAAAGCACTATGGTTTTACTAGACTATATGGGTTCATACGTAATTCCTTAATGGTTATCTTAAATGATTTCTATATTCAAGCGTTCCCCGTTCCGTTCTTTCATCTATAGAAATAAATTCTTCTGTCCCTTTAACATGTAGTTGGAATCTCTTAAAAGAAATGTCATCCCCAGTGTGACCTGACAATCACAAATCAACGATCCTCTTACTCAGTAGTAAAACAAACATCTTAAATTACAATTTAATGTTCTGGCACAAAGTATACTCAAATGACTCATTATTACCATCAAACAACTGTATACTAGGAAATTGACTCAAGTTGTAATAAACTTGTTAAAAGTTTTAAACCTCACTTATTTTCTAAGGTTTGAATGTTCATTTCAAATCTGCCCATTTTCTCCAAGTATAAAATAAAAAGACAAAGATAAATATCACACGATGGCACATCACAATATGCATAAAAAAACCTTATAATTAGATTACGTTATTAGATATATTGGCCAAAAGTGCTTAGCCTAACGTAACCTATCTTTGGGGTCACCGAGGTTCAATTAAAATATTACTTAAAAGAAGCAGTGAAAATCACTTTAGTGGTTTCCTGGGTAATTCTAAAGAATAGTTCCGAACGGACTGCAAGGAACGTAACCGCGAATACGACATCCACTAGGGATTGGGGTGTCCAATGTATTTCGCCGTGTTTAGTACTGGCCCTTGGGGATTAATTATAGTCGTCCGAATAAATATTTAAAATTCTTCTTCAGGAGGTTAAACTGTAGAGAAAAACCGCAACTGCCATAGTCTAGGCCGCCGCGGAATAGTAATATAGATCTACCGTTTCCTGCTACATGAATTCCTTTTGTGACCAAACTGTGTAGCTGGACCGTTAGGAGTTCCTCTGTATATTCAAAGCTGCTTTTCTACTGAGCAGGTGGACATAAGTAACTCGTTTCATAGTTCATACCCAAGATAACATTTAATTGGACAATGATCCTTAAGGCCTGTTCAAACGACCGAGCCTGATCGGCGGACCTCTCCTCTAATGGGCATACTTAACATGCACACCCTCATATTGCCCGATGGGTCTCTTATTGAAGCTTGTGATCCCGCCACATTAGTACTTCTGGGCTCAGCCGTGTCGCTCCGTGAAATACGTTCCTTGCATTTCCATATAACATTTTCCTTTACATTTTGGGCCACATGAGGCCGGCTCAAACGTAAATGTATATATATATATATATATATATATATATATATATATATATATATATATATATATATATATATATTATATATATATATACAGGGTGGGGCAGAACCAATTGAGCAGTTTACAAGAGTCAATGCTCGAGGGGAAGGGAGGGGAGTGGGGGGAGGGTGGTGTTGTTGCCCTCCTCAGACATCCCCATTTCAGTAGCCAACATGGTGTGGACGGGAGTACATCGTGGTTTTGCTGTGCGCGCATATTTTGAGAACAATCAATCTGTGATTGCAACGCAGAGAGCTTTTCGGCGACGGTTCAATATTCCACGCAACAATGATGTTCCTCAGGCGAACACAATTCGGTCCTGGGTTAGGCAGTTGGAGGCAACTGGTAGCACACTAAGAACAGATACACATGGCTAACGCAGGTCCATCAGAACACCAGAAAATGTCAATAGGGTGAGAGCAGCAATCATCCAGTCGCCAAGACGTTCTGCACGAAGGCATGCCGTAGCTTTGCAAATCTCCTCACACAGTTTGAGGAGGATTCTGCATACGGATTTGAATTTCCATCCTTACAAAATGATGATGGCTCAAGAACTGAACCATGCAGACTTTGCCAATCGCCAAAATCTGTGTGAGAACATGCTTGAAAAGATTGTTCTCGAGGCAGCGTTCTTCAGTAGTGATGAAGCACATTTTCACCTCTGTGGGGCTGTAAATAAGCAAAATTTCCGCTATTGGGCTGAACATAACCCCCAAATCATCCAGGAAAGACCGCTACATTCCTCTAAGCTTATGGTTTGGTGTGCAATCTCAAAATTTGGAGTGATAGGCCCATACTTCTTTGAGGAGGACGGAGTGACCGTGACCGTGAATGCCGAACGCTATGTTGCAATGTTGCAAAATTTCATGCAACCTAGAATGGAAGAGATGATTGAAAATGAAGGCTTGGGGGACATGTGGTTTCAGCAGGATGGGGCTACAGCTCACACAGCCCGAATTTCACTCAATGTTTTGAGAAACATGTTTCCCAGATGCCTGGTGTCTCTAAGGGGTGATTTAGGATGGCCTGCGCGGTCACCTGATTTGAGCGTTTGCAACTTCTTTCTTTGGGGACATCTGAAAGAGTGTTCAAAAGTCGCCCTCACACCCTACCACAGCTAAGGGAGCGGATTATTGAAGAAGTTAACGCCATACCCCGCAGTATGTGTGAACGTGCTGTAGAAAACTTCAGAGAACGACTCCAACAGTGTGTTGCAGCTAACGGCCGCCATCTTGCTGACATTATTTTCAGAACATAAGGATTGTAAATGGTATGTTATGCTAACCTCGAGAATAATACACTTTCTTCTCTATGTACCTCCATTACTTTGTTATATCTCCTCAAAACTGCTCAATTGGTTCTGCCCCACCCTGTATATATATTTGTGTGTATGTGTGTGTGTTTGTGTGTGTGTGTGTGTATGAAGCTAAAAGGCCCATAAAACACTATTTTAATGTTGCAACCACATATTTCGAGTACTTCCTTCTGTGCTCCTGATCACTAGTAAAATATGGACATAGGATGTCTTACAAGATTATATATACAAAAACATAAGTAGGTGTGGCAGTAAGTCTCTCTTGGTGACACAGGTAGGGTGGAAATTAAACTATTCCCTTGTGATTTTTGACCTCATTAACTCCTGTCTCGCGACTCGTCCTCTTAGTATTGACAAAACGATAAAACTAATCAACCTCTGTGTAATTAACAAGGTGTTCTCTTTCAATGGTAATTTTTATAAACATAGGTTGTAGCATGGGCAGTGTCCTATTCTCCCTTCTAGCAAAACTACTCATGGAATATTTCGAAATAGAAATTTTGTCCTCTATCAAACCCCACAACATGGTCTGGCTTAGATATGTAGATGATATTTTTACTTATTGGGATGATGGCTGGGGAGATTTCAATGCATTTTTCAATCAACTAAATTCTTACTAGTTCCGACTATAAAATTTAAAACATAATGGGAAAAGGAGAGGAAATTGCCATTCCTGGACGTACTAATCAGAGAGCAGAATAGATATGCATTCACTGAACACAGGAAACCAACTTTTCTTTGTTTCATATATTCATTTTCTAAGTTACCATAATGTATCTGTAAATACCATGGTCGGGTGCAACCTATTCCTTGGGGGGCTTAGAATGATTTCAAATGGGTACGTAGATAAAGAATTCAACACGATCCGCCAACACCTAATGCAACTGCTTTACCTACCATACATTATTGAGAAGGCTATAAATAAAGCGAATACAATATACTATAGAGGTCCCACTTCCAATAGACAAATAGACTTTAGCAATAAATTGAAAATTCCATAAGATGGAAGCATTCAAAAAGCCACAGAACACCTCAGGTCTAATAATCCTTTTATTTTCCATTATCCCAAATCCATCTGGAGTTCGCTCATTAACGTATACCTAAATAAAAGAGAAGAAGAAGCCGGGGTTTACAAGACACATGTAGCAATTGTAATGAGATTTACGTTGGGGAAACCGGTAGATCCATCTCGCAAAATTTAGCAGAACACAAAAGATCAGTGCGATATGCAACAGAGAACTCGGGGATTTTCCTACATATTAGGGGCAAAGGCCATACTATGAACTGGAGTGGGGCGGAGCTGATTTTCAAAAGTAGCTGTCCGTACAGAAGGAAAATGCTGGAATCTGCTATCATCAATCAAACCAACAATATGAACCTGTCAGGAGGACACTGGATGACATCGACAAACTAAACCTTAGGCCGCTCCTATAGCAGGTGTCCAAGAACATCCGACCACTGGACGAGTCGCCAGACGGGAGTTAATGAAGCCAGAAATCACCATGGAATAGTTTAATTTCCACCCTTCCTGGGTCACCAACAGAGATTTACTGCCACACTACATATGTTTTTGTATATATATTCCTGTAAGACATCCTATGTCCATATTTTACCAGTGATCAGGAGCACAGAAGGAAGAGCTCAAAATATATGGTTACAACGTTGAAATAGTGTTTTAAGGGCTGTTTATCTTCATATTATACTGTTGTATTACTGTAAAAAGATCATATATATTATACCTATATATATATATATATATATATATATATATATATATATTATATATATATCATTCGAGCTACAAATGTCCTTTAATATTTAATTCACTCTACCTCGGAATTGATATATTTTCATATATGTACCGAGGGGGAATTTTTTAGTTGATAATAATTTCGTACCCCCATGGGATCGAACCACCATCCAGTTGGACGGGGAACGAAATCAGGATCGGACAGTGACGCTACCGAAACGGCTATCAAGAGAGGCTAAAGGTTTATATCGATTCTGACCATTTCAAATCAATGCCGATCTCGTTGTATTTGTAATTAGAATCGATATGGAACCCCCTCCACTATGCTAGCCTTTAGCCTCTCTTGATAGCCGTTTCGGTAGCGTCACTGTCCGATCCTGATTTCGTTCCCCGTCTAACTGGACGATGGTTCGATCCCATGGGGGTACGAAATTATTATCAACTAAAGAATTCCCCCTCGGTACATATATGAAAATATATCAATTCCGAGGTAGAGTGAATTACATATTAAAGGACATTTGCAGCTCGAATGATTTATATGAATCATGGTGATGTGATAAATATTCATAATAAGGCTGCGTGGGTCAAACGCTCGAATCGGCTAGCATAGTGGAGGGGGTTCCATATCGATTCTAATTACAAACACAACGAGATCGGCGTTGATTTGAAATGGTCAGAATCGATATAAACCTTTAGCCTCTCTTGATGGCCGTTTCGGTAGCGTCACTGTCCGATCCTGATTTCGTTCCCCGTCCAACTGGATGGTGGTTCGATCCCATGGGGGTACGAAATTATTATCAACTAAAAAATTCCCCCTCGGTACATATATGAAAATATATCAATTCCGAGGTAGAGTGAATTACATATTAAAGGACATTTGTAGCTCGAATGATTTATATGAATCACGGTGATGTGATAAATATTCATAATAAGGCTGCGTGGGTCAAACGCTCGAATCGGCTAGCATAGTGGAGGGGGTTCCATATCGATTCTAATTACAAACACAACGAGATCGGCGTTGATTTGAAATGGTCAGAATCGATATAAACCTTTAGCCTCTCCTGATGGCCGTTTCGGTAGCGTCACTGTCCGATCCTGATTTCGTTCCCCGTCCAACTGGACGGTGGTTCGATCCCATGGGGGTACGAAATTATTATCAACTAAAAAATTCCCCCTCGGTACATATATGAAAATATATCAATTCCGAGGTAGAGTGAATTACATATTAAAGGACATTTGTAGCTCGAATGATTTATATGAATCACGGTGATGTGATAAATATTCATATATATATATATATATACTATATATATAGATATATATATATATATAAGTACATACATATATATATATATATATATATATATTATTACACACATACACACACACACACATATATATATAATATATATATATAGGCATTAAATATATAGATATATATATTATTTGTTTGAGTTTCTCAGGAGTCTTTAAATGAGATGCAGTGCAAGCTTCTTCCCTTCATTCACACTAGAATGACACAGTCACAGATACAAGTTCAACAATGAGGACTACAAATCAATTTGAAGTTCTGTTAACAGCAACTGCTCTGGCTTAGGGTAGCTGACCTACTTTCGTCAGAGCTGTGCGGCAGCCCTTTCTTTTTCCAACTGGTGCTCTTCTTCGCTGCTAGGCTTCTCGAAGATTCTACAAAGGAGAATGTCCCACCTAGAATAGGCGGGGATATGCTTTTTGGCCCTCCTGTTGGTCATTCATATTGGTTGTAGATTATCTAACGCTGTCCTTTAGGTGTGATGGATTGACTTAATTCCTCCCCTTGTGGTTAGAACTTATGACGTCACCGGAACTGTCGAGTTTCCGGCAAGAGTGTAGAGGTCGGGTCATAGGTGAAGATTTTTATGGGAGCGCTTTGATTAAAACTTTGTGCGTGTTGCGGCTGCTGTTGGGGACTCTTCCTGTGACTAATTCTCTCTCTCTCTCTCTCTCTCACTCTCACTGTCTTGTTTCTCCCTCTCTTTTATATTAACGCTGTTCCTAACTGACATTCTCTTAGCTATCATTACAGTCCCCGGGTTACGACGGGTTCAGCTTACGACATTCTGAGGTTAAGGCGCTTTTCAATTATATTCATCAGAAATTATTTCCAAGGTTATGACGCCTACAAACGCTGATCTAGTAGAAGAAATATGACACCAAAAATGCAAAATAATCAATATTTGAAGGTTTTTTTGATGAAAAGTGCAATAACAATGCAGTTTACATAGTTTTTACTGTACCCAAAGCATTAAAAGTAAGATTTTCATAGGATTTTTTATGATGTTCTGGCTTATGACAATTTTCGGCTTACAACGAGTCTCAAGAACGGAACCCCCGTCATACCCCAGGGACTGCCTGTTATACACTTTGCAGGATTGGGCCAATACCCATAGAGAAGGCAAGCGATTTGGGTGATAACACCCGATGCCTGTTTTTGGAAACTTACAAATTATGGGGGTAGTCTCTCGTTGGACGAGGGGTTTTCGCGCTCGGCCACCAATCTGGTGGTCCGAAGTTCGATTATCGGCTTGGCCATCGCGGAATCGGAGGAATTTATTTCTGGTGATAGAAATTAATTTTTCGATATAATGTGGTTCTGATCCCACAATAAGCTGCAAGTCCCGTTGCTAGCTGCCCAACTGGTTCCAACAGCCAAAAAATAACTAATCCTTCGAGCCAGCCCTAGGAAATCTGCTAATCAGTTCAGTGGTCTGGTAAAACTAAGATATACTCAAGTTTTACAAATTATGGCTTTATGTAGCTAATTTTTAAAAATACTAACGCAAAATATAAGAAGCAGATACTTTCACTAATGTAACAAATTCATATTCAATAAAAGCTAGAAAGAAAGAAGCACAGCAAAAATATCAATAATAGCACAGATATAAAAACAAAAAAGTTTATAAGAGAGAGAGAGAGAGAGAAAGAGAGAGAGTATTGTTTGACAGTTTTTTGGCGGTGTGAGGTTCTAGCAACGAAAATGCGCTGTGAATTGAATAGTCTTTTACCTGTCCAATTGTTATTATTCTTAATGTAGAATGCCATGGTCATGGAAACTACTAATCCACAAACAATATTATGGTGTGGACACTTTTTTTAAACTAACAGAATAGCATATACAAAGGTTTAAGGATAACGCTGCCCATACCTGTGGTGAGAGGTAAACCTTTGATAGAAAGTGACTTGGGACACGCACAAAATTGACAGTGACTTGTCCCCACCTTACCATCTTACAGCTACTGACTTAAGCCACTTGATACCCTGAAAATGTTATGTTAGAAACAGAGACCTGGACCATCGACATCAGGAAACGTAACGTCATATTTACAGAATTCTTTACCATTATTCACTTCTTTCAATTGTGATCATAGCATACTAGTATTATTTGTATGGATGTTGTTCAGTGTTACCACAGGTTGATCTTTGGCTGGCTAGCATATATAAACCTTAAAACAGCTATAAGACCTTCTTTTCCTTTGCATGAGAAGGTTGCACAGGCTGGAATATTGAAAAACGATCCAAAAAGTAGAAGAAATAGACCCTGATAAAATTAGTTGAGCTAAAAGCTGCAGCCTAAGATCGGTCATATAATACGCAACCTAACTCACCAATGCCAAGGTAGCAGATATTGGTTCCAAACCCTCCCCAACACAAGAACTAGTCAGGGAAGGGAGGGACCACTGCAGTAGAGTTGACTTTCGTAAAGAGAGAAGTTAAATTCCTACAATAGCATATTCGCTGGCAATAGCTTTTAAAATATGCCAATCAAAATTGTCAGCGATAATTAATTCGTTTACACATTATAGCATTAGCTATAACTCCATCGGCACTGCAAAACTACTTTGCTCTTTGAAACAGAATCTGAGTTGAGTTATTTTCTATTACAATGCATCGTGAAAACAATGAAGAAGATATCATTAAGAAAGATATTTTACGATTGCCCTGGTGATAAAACGAAACTAATAAGATGAGGCTTGTTCACCATGGTATTAAACCAGAAAAGAACTTGAAAGTCTCTCTCTCTCTTTCATAATTTTTTTTATCTCTGTCCTATATAATATTTTTTTTATCTGCTTCTGTCTTTCTATCTTTCTACTAAATACGAACTTGTTACATTGGTGAAAATATCTTAATATTTCATATTGTGTTAGTATTTCAAGAAAATCACATACGGTATAGCAGTAATTTGCAAGTGAACTGAAAATTTTGCTAATTTGCTGCTGTAGATACTGGGTTTGATTGTAAAATGTGCAGCTAAAGAAATATGCGAAATATATGAGAATAAAAGTGCTTAGGAAGTCAGTATTCAGAATTAGTATTTCCAATAGATTATCGTATCCTATCAACAGACGCGACTGTCCACAAGATCGATACAAAGCTTTCACCAACAGTGTTAACGGTGGTGTTCTGTAATCAGCAAGCCATCTCATATGGATGTATATATATATATATATATATAATATATAATATATATATATAATATATTATATATATATATATATATATATATATATGTATATATATAATATATATATATATTTATATCTTATATATATAGATGTATATATATATTATATATATATATAATATTATATATATGAGGTGGCTTGCAGATTACAGAACACCACCGTTAACACTGTTGGTGAAAGTTATGTACCGATCTTGTGAACAGTCTGTTGGGGCGTTAATTAGTTACTTGTTCAACTGCTTCGGGGGGTTTCATAGTCGCGGATTCGTGTTCGCTCTGGATCAGGAGGGAACGAACTATTGTGTGCCATGGTACCAAAACACTTCTTTCTCTCACTATACTTTAGAGCGGTGTATTACACCATCATCACTAGCGAGAGAACACAGGATGATTATTTTTTTATAACAGGAATTAGATAGTTTGCTTGAGAACCTACCTCGTTGCCTTAATTGACAGTAAGTCTCGGAATAACCTGCAGCGATGTGGACAGACGCATCCACCGTGTAATCGCTGTAATGAGTGTCACATTGCTAAAGAGGATGGAGAGAATTGGGGGGAACTGTAGAATCCTTGACTGGAAGTGGTACCCCTACGTATAACTCATTAACGATATATTTTCTGTTTATCTCTATCTTATGCTGGCAATTTAGATGTACAGTAAAAGTAGTTACTTTTATAAGTGTAATAACAAACAACAAGGGCGCTTTCACAACAAATGCTTCGCGTCGAGTGGACCAATTGCGGGCCTCGCCAGCCCGCCCTGGTACGCCTAGCAAGAAAGAGAAAAAGAGTAACCTTAAAAGTAGTTACTTTTATAAGTGTAATAACAAACAACAAGGTTCCATTCACACAAAATGTGATGCATTAAGTGGACCAATCGCAGGCCTTCCCTGACCGTCCAGGGACTCCTGATGGGTATTGCCTATTCCCCAGACACCAGGCAGGACTTGCCCACCCATCCCAGGACACCGCCATGACACTTGGCGGGCCTCGCAATGGGCAGGTGAGGCCCTCCAGGTATCCCGGGACTGAAAGCCGAAGCCAACCAAGTGTCAAAGGACCGGCAGGCGAGGCCCCCCAGGTGTCCGGGATGGACGGGCGAGGCCAGACAAGTTTCCTAGGACAGCAGGCCTAGCCTGCCCGTCCCAAAACTTCTGGCGGGGATCGCCACCCATTCCAGGAACACCTTGCGGGCCTCACCCACCCGGAACCTGGATGCGAGATGGCATCACCCACCTGTCCCGAGAAACCTGGCAGACCTCGCCCACCCGTCCCGAGAAACCTGGCGGGCCGCGCCTGCCAGACCCGGGACACCTGGTGGGCCGCGCCCGCCCGACCAGGGACACCTGGCGGGCCGTGCCCGCACGTCCCGGGACACCTGGCGGGCCTCGCCCACCCGTCCCGGGACACCTGGCGGGTCTCACCCGCCCGCCCAGGACACCTGGCGGGCCTCGCCCGCCCGTCCCGGGACACCTAGCGGCCCTCGCCCACCCGTACCGGGACACCTGGCGGGCCTCGCCCGCCCGTCCCGGGACACCTGGCGGACCTTGCCCACCCGTCCCGGGAAACCTAGCAAGCCTTGCCCGGCCCACCCCGTCCTGGGACAAATGGCAGGCCGCGCCCGCCTGTCCAGGGACACCTGGGGCCGGGCCCGCCCAGCCGTTCCCAGGAAGGGCGTGCAAGGCCCGCCAGATGTTCCGGGACACTTGGCAGGGCCTCGCCCACCCGTCCTGAGAAACCTGGCAGGGCCCGGCTGACCATCCCAAGACCCTGGGGGCCTCACCTGCCCCTTCCCCCACCCGGCCACCCGTAGCGGGCCTCGCCCACCCGTCAAGGCCCGCCACGCCCATCCCGGGACACCAGGCCTGCCCATCTCGGACACCTGGCGGGCCTCGCCCGCCCGGTCCCGGGACACCTGGCGGGCCTTCCCGACCAATCCCAAGACACCTGGGGGTGGCCTACCTGCCATTTCCTGGGACCGTAGCAGGCATCGCCACCCATCCCGGGACACCTGGCAAGGCCTCACATGCCCTTCCCGGAACCCTAGGGCGGGCCTCGCCCACCCTGTCAAGGCCTGCCCACCCCCATCCTGGGACGCCGGCGGGCCTCGCCCGCCCGTCCCGGGACGCCTGGCGGGCATCGCCGACCGTCCCGGGACGCCTGGCGGGCCGCGCCCGCCCGTCCGGGGACGGCCTGGCGGGCCGCGCCCGAGGGGACGTCTGGTCCCAGGGACGCCCCCCTGGCGGGCCTCTGCCCGCCGGTCCCCCAGGGATGGCCCTGGCTTGCCTCTGCCCGCCGGTCCCCGGGACGCCTGGCGGGCCCTCTGCCCGCCGGTCCCCAGGGACGCCCTGGCGGGCCTCTGCCCGCCGGTCCCCGGGACGCCTGGCGGGCCTCTGCCCGCCGGGTCCCCCGGGACTCCTGGCGGGCCTGCCCGCCGGTCCCCTGGGAACGCCTGGCGGGCCTCTGCCCGCCGGTCCCCGGGGCGCCTGGCCGGCCTCTGCCCGCCCAGTCCCCGGGACGCCTGGCGGGTGGGCGGAGCCCGCCCGTCCCCGGGACACGCCTGCCGGCCTCTGCCCGCCCGTCCCGGGACGGGACGCCTGGCGGCGGAGGCCCGCCCGTCCCCGGGGGACGCCTCGGCGGGCGGAGGTTCCCCGGGGAACCCGTCCCCAGGGACGCCTGGCGGGCGGAGGCCCGCCGGTCCCCGGGACGGGGAGTCCCCTGGCGGGCGGAGGCCGCCGGTCCCCTGGGACCCTGGCGGGCGGGAGGCCCGCCGGTCCCCCCGGGACGCACTGGCGGGGCGGAGGCCCGCCGTCCCCGGGGACGCCTGGCGGGCGGAGGCCCGCCCGTCGGTTCCCCGGAACGCCTGGCGGGCGGAGGCCCGCCGGTTTCCCCCGGGACCCGCCTGGCGGGCGGAGCCCAGCCGGCCCGTTCCCCCCGGGACGCCTGGCGGGCGGAGGCCCGCCGGCCCCGGGGGGGGTCCCCGGGACGCCTGGCGGGCGGAGGCCCCGTCCCCCGGTCCCCGGGACGCCTGGCGGGCGGAGGCCCGCCGGTCCCCGGGACGCCTGGCGGGCGGAGGCCGCCCGGTCCCCGGGACGCCTGGCGGGCGAGGCCCGCCGGTCCCCCCAGGGACCCCCGCCTGGCGGGCAGAGGGACGCCTGTCGGGTGGGCGGAGGGACGCCTGGAACGGGCGGAGGGTGACGCCTGGGCGGGCGGAGAGGCCCGCCGTCCCCCCGGGCGCCTGGCGGGCGGAGGCCCGCCGGTCCCCACGGGACGCCAGTCCCCGGGATGCCTGGCGGGCGGAGGCCCGCCGGTACCCCCGGGACGCCTCCGGGGGCGCCGGTTCCCCGGGGACCCTGGCGGGCCTGGCCGGGCCCGCCGTCCCCGGGACGCCTGGCGGGCGGGGGGAGGCCCGCCGGTCCTCGGGACGCCTGGCGGGCGAGGCGCCGGCCCGCCGGTCGGGCCCGGGACCCGCCTGGAGGGCGGAGGCCCGCCGGTCCCCGGGAGGCCTGGCGGGAGGCGGAGGCCCCAAAACGGCCCCCTGGCCCCGGGACGCCTGGCTGGCGGAGGCCCGCCGGTTTCCCCGGACGCCTGGGGCGGCAGGAGGCCCCGCCGGTCCCCGGGACGCCTGGCGGGCGGAGGCCCGCCGGTCCCCACCGGGACCCGCCCTGGAGGGGCGGACGGCCCGCCCGTCCCCGGGACGCCTGGCGGGCGGAGGCCCGCCCGTCCCCGGGACGCCTGGCGGGCCTCGCCCGCCCGTCCCTGGACACCTGGCGGGCCTCGCCCGCCGTCCCTTAAGAGAGTAACACCTCTGTTTAACCTTACCAGAAACCAGAATATGCCACTGAACCTTTCAATTCTCCAGGCTTCTCTGAATCCTCTGCTTCTTATCCTGGCACTCCACAAATCTTCTCTGAATTCTCTGCTTCTTCTTCTGACGCTCCCTGAATCTTCTCTGAACCCTCTGCTTCTCCTGGCTCTCCTCAAATCTTCTCTGAATCCTCTGCTTTTCCTGGCACTCCACCAATCTTCTCTCAATCGTTTGCTTCTCCTGCCACCCCACCAATCTTCTCTGAATCCGCTTCTTTTCCTGCCACTCCACCAATCTTCTCAGTATCTTCTGCTTCGAATCCTGGCACTCCACCAATCCTTACATTTTTCCTTTCCCTTTCAGCAATCAATAAAACTCTTACAAAAACATTTTATACTTATTTCCCTCCTAACGTTTCATCCTTCAACGATTAACAAAGCAAACTTATTACATATAAACATCAACCTTCCATATAAAATAAAGCATTGCGGTTCACTCCTAAAATCCATTGCAAACTAAAATCAATTGTATCAGATGGATTTATGAAAGAAGTCCTTTAAATTCGAGTTAAACTCGAATTATTATGTAAATAACAAAATTTGCTGCAAAAAAGTAATGTGTAAATGAAAATCGTAGTTTGTAAATAAACTTTATTGATTAAAAAAAAAAAAAAAAAACTTTCCATACAACAAACATTCTCCTCAAATTTTTTGACATGTGATCCCTCTTCGCAAGCCAGCTAGACTTGGTCGCGCCATTCTTGAACATGGGACAGCTGCTCCTTCATTTTCCAGGCATCTGTAATTTCCCTGGAGGTTCTTGAGCTGGCAAACCGATTTCTCCTTCGCTCCTCGCAGCTGTCGAACCTCATCTTCCAACTGGTCGTTCCGTTCGCCCTGGACACCGGTCTTCCTATCCAGCGACTTGAAGCGATGATTCCCTTCCTCTAGAAGGCACCCAGCTCGTTTCTCTTCAGTTTTCGCAACCTGAACTTCACCAATGTAGTACACACGTTCCTTCGTGAGATCTTCCCACTTCCTTCTGCCGGAGCTGGAACCTGACCCTCGGCGTCTTTCCTGTCGGATTAGCGCTTTTTCGTTCGCGTCTTTTTTCGTTCCTGGACGAGCCTCGCCATCCGCGCCGCTTCTTCGGTCTATATCTGCAGCTCCTTTCCTCCTTCTTCACTTGATCGTTCTCCTTCAGAAAACAACGTCTCACCTTCGAAATAAGTGGGCCCTTTCTTGCCAGGTCTTGTTGCAACACCTCCTGAGTTATCTGGATCAACACGAGTGCTTTCTTCTTTCCGCCCGCCTTCTGAAATGTCTTCATTGTAGTCAAGCCTCTGTTTGCAGCTGAAAAATTATCCCTGGTCCGAGTTCACTGCTGCTCTCTCTGGTACTGTGTGGTTTCTCGCAAGGCCGAAATTCTCTCGTTCAATTCATTTCCTTGGCCTGTTTCACCTCCATCATCAGTAATTAGGAGGGAACCTCACCAGTGAAGGCAGCCTATAAACAAATGACTATCCTTGCGTTAGACTTCTCTCCGTATTTCATACAACATCTAGACAAAATAACGTCACACAACACTGCTGCCTAAGGCAGTCCAAGTAAGGCACATTTTCTTCAAACTGGAGTACCCAATTCATATACTCTCCCTCTATATCCCTCTTATTTTCCTTGATTTTTCAATATTTCACAGAGATATTTCGTTTTTTATCAAAATATAGCAAGAAACATTCTGAAAGATTTCTAATCATGCCTTGTTTCTAGGTGTTATAAATTTCTGCAATTCTCTCTCTCTCTCTCTCTCTCTCTCTTTTTTTTTTTTAAAAACGGGATCTTTTGAAGTACGCATCTTTTTTTGTTTGGTCTCTTATCGTCTTATCTATTAAATATATTTAGGGATTTTTCCTTTGATTTACCTTTTTTGTCTACAAGAAAAACAATAACTAACTACAGGCGGGCAATTGGAACTGAGCAAAAATGACCATTTTTTTCTAAAGCTACGTTTTATTTTTTATGAATTTAACCAATAACTAAAAGATATCATTCTAAATGAATTAGCCGAGACATCAAGAGAAATATTATATATTATAATAATAATCAACTACTCAACCATAATGATTTTCAAAAACTATAGGTAAGTTTTAAGATTTTAAATTTATATCATATGCATACAAAGAAAGGTAAACCGAAAATTTAACTATACTAAATTTTGTCCCATATAAAAGTTGAAAATCAGGTATAAAGGAGGTACAATTTTATTTGAGCATAGCTTTGATTCGTAAATTGAAATCCAATAAGAAAATAAAGCAGAAAATCCTAACAGCCCCATTTCTATAGGCAAACGCTTTGGTGTGAACGTATCCTTATAACACAAATGTAAATAATACTGTTTAATACGGACGATAATGACAGCAATTAAATACTATTTAAAACAAACAATTACAGAGACAATAATGTCGTCAAATAATAAATACAACAATGAAAAAACGACATGACATGTAAGGTTAAGAAAAATGTATTTGTTGAAGCGTGCTTGATAAAGAAAAAAAAAATATCTGCGTAAAACACGTTCCCAGGGAAATCAAATACATAACCCACACTTTTTTTTTCTGTTACATAATATAAAACTGTAGATTCCATACCATGATCGTCTGTGTGAGGTCAGATGCAGATGGAGGTTTGGACATCCTACTCATTGTATATATCATACAAATAATAATGATAAATATGACACTAGCTCACGCGTTTTTAGTTATGTTCCTTTTACTTGATTACCAGTTAATGCTAAGTGTTTTTGGAAGATCATGCATATTTCATAGGTTTTAAGTGAAAAGTAATATTTATAGTATCTCCAAAATTAAATGAAAAAAAAAAAAGTGATATTGGTTCAAATTTTAATCTGCCAGATTGTCGGAAAAATGTGATGGTTTTTTTTTAGTTTAAACATTTAGTCAAACTGAAAATAAGCCTTAAATTTTGAACATAGAAGGGCTTTGTAAATATCACTACTTTTATTTTTGTTATTTTTGAAATAAAGGGAATTACAAAACGCGCTTCATTCCAAGAAAAGAAGGAAAAAACGATTAAGTAAATAAAGTTGAGACAGAATAAGAGCACAGCAGTTAAGAAACTAAGGCTAGATTATTAAAAGGGGTGTTTCCAAAAGGTAGAAGAGATCAGCCTGATAGAATTAGTGGAGCTAAAAGCTGCAGCCTACGAATGGCATATACTAGGCAACTTAAACTCTCCAATGCAAAGGTAGAAGCCTAGTGGCTCCTAACCCTCCCTAAGACAGGAAATGGTCATGGGAACGGCAAGGCTATGGCAGTTGACTTTACAGGAGAGAAAAGTTACATTCCTACAATACATATTAACTCTTTTACACGTTAGAATTGGCTATAACTACATCGGCACTAGAAAAACTACTTTTGCTTCTTGAAACACGGAATTGAAGTAAAGTTATTTTCTATTACAATGCATCTTGAAAACAAGGATGAAAATATCCTTACTAAAGAAATATAGTAAAATGGATAATGACTCGTATTTTGCAACTGACCTGGTGCTAGGAAGAAAATAAGAACACGAGGTTTCTTCACACCATAATCTAGAAAAGAACTTAATAAGTTATCTCTCTCTCTTTCTCTCTACTCATCTTTGTCTTGTTATATTCTGTGGTTCTGTCTTTCTCTTTGCCACTAAATATGAACCTGTTATATTGGTGAAAGTATCCTAATATTTCATGTTGTTTTAATTACTAACATTTAGTAAATAAAGAAAATTATATATAGCCCAATTTTTTTGTGTTATTGCACACATCGCCCGCTTTCTCTATGGAGGTTGGCCCAATCATGAATTTGTATAAGTATATAGACATTTGTATCTGTGCGTATGGTTGCTACCTCAATAAAGTAAGTGAACTGAAAATTTTGCTAATTTGCTGATATAGATGTTCTATATATATATATATATATATATATATATATAATAGAGGTAGCTTGCTGCTTACAGAACACCACTGTTAACACTGTTGGTGAAAGTGTTTTGTATCGATCTCGTGGACAGTCATGTCAGTATATAAGATTTAATAATCTATAGGAAATGCCATTTCATAAATACTGAGTTCCTAAGCACTTTTAGTCTCATATTTATTTCGCATATTTCCTTAAATGCACATTTTACACTCAAACCCAGTATCGTCAACAACAAAATGTTTACGACCACTCTCTTAATTAGCGTTAATAGATTATGGATACTTTACTCTATGCTCAAGAAAAATATCTGCTGCCCACTCCTCCTTCCTTGGCCTGACGGCGCAACATCTATTGGATGCTCCGTTAGTTACTTGTTCAACTGCTCCGGGGTTTCATAGTCGCGGATTCGTGTTCACTCTGGATCAGCGGAGGGAACGAACTATTGTGCGTGACAGTACAGTTGGACACAGGTTTACCTGGTACACCGTCTTGAGAGACTTCGAAAAATTACATGGTATCAGTGTTTACTGAGGGAGATGGGTGGAGAACTCCTTCTCTGCTAGCAAGAGTTCCACCAATAAGCTCTGGAGTTCGTTTGGTGGGCGGACTTATTAGGTATGGTGGGACACACACACACACACACACACAGTAAAAAAAAAAAAAATGTGAGCAGTTTATATCGTTGTAATGAAGATTGTTGTCTCACTTGTAATATAAGTTTGTTTATTAAGGTGCCATTTAACTTTCGGCCAAGACGTTATCTAACCACCGTGTCTATTATTATATATCGGTCATATTCATTACACAATACTTAAAAAGTATCAACATTAGCTGGTTTGACATTTCTGACAACCTCCTAGGCCACCCTTAGCCCCCCTCCCCCGCGCAGTTGATACAAATGGAAGACGAGCAGTGCAAACGGCCAGCAAGGCCTCTAATAAGGCACTAAGTAGTACAGCAAACAATCGATACAATAAGCTATGAAGGCGCGCAAATTTAAAATCTTAAGAACGTCACATGACGTAAACAACATATGTGGGACGACTTCTGCAACACGTCATATGACGTGGTTGACCTTTTAAGGGTTAACTGTTGTTTTTCTAAAATTATGTATGCACTGATATATTATAGACTATATATTTCGTTGACCTTAGGCGATAGGTGAAGTCATTTGGGCTTTCCTTATAGTGGCTGACATAAAGAGAGTATCATCTACTGAATTGACAGTTACCTTTTAAAATATCCTACAGAGCATATGACCCCTATACTCAGAAACGACAACGGCGGCCAAAAAATATGCCACATTTTTACCCTTGTTCATATAACTTAGGTTTTAACCAAAGATACTACATTGCAAATATCAGTAGGATATAAAGCATTACATTTCAAATAATGGAAACTATTTTAATAGACTCCAAGAAGCTAATAAGCGAAAATAAGCAGCGAAGTATCATATCTGTATCGGCCACACCAGTGAACAAAGTATACAGGTAAGGCAATTTGCCAATACTGTTACCCACCTCACTGAATGAAAACAGTGCTCGGCGAGTCATTCAGTTCTATAATTCAATGCTGTTAACAAGAAACGGTGATTAGGAAGACACATCAAAAACATGTGGGGCTGCAATACTCTCAATATTGTATGGAGGCATTGTGCCATTTTTTTTTACAGATACTTCGAATATTATATGAAGAACATCATGGTTATAATAAAAACTTGTTGTGAATTATGTTTATTAAAACATATAATGAAATAACTAGTGAGAACAAAATGAGACCATTTTTATGTCCTGGTACAAAAAATATACATTTATATTATACAATCTAATACCTTGACCATCCACCCTCTCTCTCAGTCACTTCCCTCAATCTGCCCCGGACATCGAATGAACAAGGTTGAAAATTTGTGCTGCGGTCTCCGTCTACAAATTTCCCACTGGAGAGTTGATGTGAGCCATGGTTTGCTGTGTTGTTCTCATCATGTTCCATTTTCCATGTGTTTCACCATCTGGGCCCACACATGTTCAATCACATTCATATCTGCTCCTTTGCTCGGCCATTCAAGAAGAAGCAGGTTATCCTGTCTCGCAAACCACTCTTGAACAACACGAGCAGTGTGAATGGGACTCCGGTCGTACATGAACAGGATGGGCCCTTATGGGAAGGGAAAATTCCTTTCTCGTAACGAAGGCAAGAAGGAGGTTTGCAGCAGCTCAACATACTTAGCTGCTGTAAATCGTCCCTCGATACAGAACACATCACCCATACCATGCAGACACACCCAGCCCCATACGTTGCAGGTGACATGGCCGAATCGAACCACCTCAACGATGTTACGGGGTTCATATCTGAATGAGAGAAAAAAAAATGTGTAATATATCAAATCATATATGTACCTTTGGAGAATTTAAATTCTCAGTGATGAACAACACTGAAAGAATTCTAATGTCTAATTATCTATTTAATTATATTTGAGGAAAGAGAGCAAATGATGCCACTGTCCCTTACCTAATATTTATCTCAGAAATAGCACTCTTATTTATGTTTACTCCCTTTATATATTTTGACAGTCCACTTCCGTGGAACAAAATCTGAAGATTAATAATTAATATAAAGAAGTATGCAATTGATAATTGATGCAAGTAAAGATTTTGCTTATCATATCGAGTTCTATTTGTTCGCCAACACTGCAGCTTCCCATGCGATGTGGACGAGAAGCACTTCTCGTCAGTAAAGATGACCTGGCCCCAAAAGTCCAAATCCTTATCAGCATGACGTTCTGCAAAATCAAGCCTTCCCGCCTTATGTCGTTCTATCAAGAGCTCCTTCGTCGCTGGTATTCTGTGATGAATCCCAGCAGTGTGGAGTCTGCGTCGTACTGTCATCGAAGACACTTCTAATCCAAGGTATTCACGAATGGCCTCGGCGTTGGTTAAGGGTTGCTCTTGAGCCGCCCTGATAATGGCGTGTTCAGCTGGGGTGGTTTTCCGTGGACCCCCTGGCTTAGCTAAGAGACCATATTATCTTAAATGTTTAACTTATAATTTATATAACATCGCAATCAATTCTAGATTCTTCGAATTTTGTACTGGATGGATTGATCATAATTTAGTAGTAAACATGGCAGTATATTTTTGGTTTCAAAAGCATATCAAATAGAACGTGATTACATATTTCCATAATATTCTCAATTTGGTTGGTGGTTATTAAAACTGTAAATCATTCCTGAGCCATCACTGAAATGACATTTAATATATAAACTATATCTACCATGAGACGCACAATGACTGTGACAGGGTGGGCACAAATAAAATGCTCTTATACAACAGTATAAAAAAAAACTTCACCTACCTCTCCCTCCACCCCCTTCCTCTTCCTTCCCTCACCTCTCCTCCCTTCCCTTCTCTCTCACTCTCTCTGAATGTTACTTCAGTTTAAGAATACTTTGTACGATTTTTTTTATCTCTATCTATCTAATCTAATAACAATAATTTAAAATGTTGTATATATCTAACGATTCACGCTGCTGTTACCTGCCAGCAAGGCTGGCATTACGGTACGGTACGGTACGGTTGATATTTATAGCCTATGTGTACGGTATGGAATTACGCAACGACAATTTTACCAAAGTACGGTACGGTACAGTTCAGGTACGGAAAAAATTTGCAAATTCCGTACCGTACTACCTTACTTTAGGCATGGACATATTACTTTTGGTCTACGTTGAAAACAAGGGAACAATATTAATTATTAATAATAATAACCAGTTATATAGAATTTTTTTAGTTGCTTTTTTTACTATTATTCTTAGCATCAGCAGCAGTAGTAGCTATTACTATTTTTGTCTTAAGATCAAAAATTTTTTTTCTTTCTTTAGTGACTATTGACTTGGGTTATGAGTAAATTATTTTAATTATTGGAGTAAGAGATATCTGCATGTATGGTGGAGTAGTAAAACGATAGACACTGTGATTGATGGTAAATCTACTGTTATACTTGTGTTTGGTTACCTCCTTCGCAATCTTCATTTGGACTCAGGGCATCAGCCATATGCTTGCATTACGAAGGTGAAGAAGAGATGGCCGCCTAGGAACATAGCTGTCGGCATGGTAGCAGAAATCCGTTTGTCACGCAACTTTTTAATTTATTTTTTTTAGCAAGAGAGAGCCGCCAATTGCCTACAGATTGGTTTGAATAGGTAACTGGTTATAGTTACTCTATGTGTTACAAATAAAAATTGAGCATTTTTACCGGACATCCAATAGAGTTAAAGCCTTGATTATACCGAAAAATTATAGCAAAATCTCGTACTGATACCAGTCTTCATTACAGTGTTATTGACCAAAAACGTGACTGCACTGTCTGTGAAACCAACAGTAAGGGAGCTTTACCAATTACAAATAAACATTATCTTTTATTCAGGCTTGGAGTAATTGTCATTTATCTGATAAGTTTTTAATTACACGTTTTGAAGTTAACTGTAATTCCATTTGTTTTCTAGTTATAATTAATTGTAATTGTAATTGTAACTGAAAAGTTCAAATAATAAAGTACTTTATTTGAGATTGTTATCCTAGAGCAGCCCTCTTACTTTTCGAGAACTCATCTTAACCAAATGCAATGGAGAGATGTTTTGAGTCGCTTCCCAATTCATTTATTATATTATTAAGGGAGAATCTTAACAAGCCAGCTACCAATTCTAAATTTTTTTATTCCATTTATTTCCTTTTTTTTTGTGCAAAAAGTTTTGTGAACATTTTTTCCCATATTTGAGTTTTGTATTTCAGTATCATTTTCTTATAATCAGCATAATAACTTTCACCACAATAAACATACTAACAAATTACTTAGGCAAATCATAGGATGCTAACGTTAATTTCTTCAGGTCTAAAATATCTTAGATATGTTTGTTTTGTATTTGTACTAAAGGTATCATAAGTTACAACTTACAATTGTTGCAGAAATTGACTGTAAAAGGAAACCAAACTCAAGTATAAAGTCTTTACAACTATCTGCATTTTTTTAAGGAAATTAGGTGTGCGAAATGTAACTGAGTAATCGTTTTATATATGTATTTGTAGCTGTGATTACAATTTTGAAATATTAAAATTGTGAAACTATACTAATGATTGTATTTGATATTGTTCCTCATCTTGTAATTGAAGTTGTAACTGTAATTCGATAACAGGTCAGGTAATTATGATTCTAATTATTGTAGTAGACATAAAGCAAACTTAATTAATCCCCTAACCTGCTTAATACTTACATTACATAAGATATGCGACAGTAGCTACTTCATACGAAATGGATGAGCATAAAAATAATGGGAACAAAAATGAAATTTTTTTTTTTTATGGATACATGGGAGAAAACTGATTAAATCGACTTTATCTTTCTCGGGATCTATGGGATTCATGTCTGCACCCTTATTTGGCCAGTCAACCAATTCAAATCCTCTCGACCTAGAAACCATTCCTGGACTATTCTGGCCGTATGGATGGGGCAGCCGTCATGAATGAAAATGACAGGACTAGGTGGAAAGGGATAATTCCGCTGGTGAAGTGAAGGGAGTAAGAAATCATGAAGAATTTTAACGTATTTTTCACTGGGGAAACCCTTCAGTCTTGGTGATATCACATATACCATGTAAGGAAATCCAGGCCCACACGTTTACGGTTACAAGCCACTTCGTAATTGTTTCCTCGGTGGTATCTGAAGGAAAACAATCTGAATTTTTTACAATTTACGCGTTGCTTTCCGTAACTGGGAAAATAATGATATATCGTTTGGGGAAATGTGAAGCTAAGTAACAACCACTGCATTAAGATAATGTTTATTCATCTATGATGATTAATACTTATTACAAGTTTGCCTCCTCCAACCTCTTATACACTAAAACAGCCCGAAAGCAGATTAATGGAATTCGCGTTAAGAGAGGAACACCACCACCTTTAGTGTTTCAAACAGACAATTAACAATTTATCATTATGAAGACATACAGAATTTTAAACGTTATCAATGACAGTAATGACCTGAGATGTTGCAATGCCAGTAACAGCCAATCAGTCACTCAGTCCCAGTAATCGTGTGATTTAATATATCACTTTGTTCAGTGATAACGATATCACTGCTACAGCACCCCTATTACACGCTAACAAGTTTGTCACCCAATCATGGCTAGACTGAGGTGTTGTATAAATTTTGATAGGTTATCTGTCCTCTGCTAGTGGTATTCGTTATAGTCTCCAAATGAACAGCAACATATGGTTCTCCTGGTGCAGATCGTCGCTCTACGAGAAAGTGGGCTTTCAATACGTGCTGTTGCACAGCGTCTTGACGTCTCCCCTACAACAATAAATAAATGGAAAAGGAGGCACGCTTAGACTGGGAAATTGACCGACTTTGGATAGCATTTATTTATTTCATTTATTTATTAATTTTTTAAACAATGAACCTTACAAACCCGTAAAATCATGAAACCTAAATTACAGTTGCCTTGGTCCTGTTGAACTCTAATAGTGATTCTTTCTCTTTACTTCCCAGAATACCAAATAGCGTTCCCATAAGTAAACAGGCTATAATTAATCTTGATTATCTAGGTATCTGCATGTTAATTACGTATTTCAGTTCGAAGACCTCCACCACGAATGACCACCCGTTAGGATAACGACGACATTCGACGAGCAGCAGCAGAAGACCCTTTGACCAATACTATTGCTATTCGTGAACGTCTGGCATTAAATGTCTCGGCTATGACGGTGCGAAGACGTCTGCATGAGGCAGGAATACCTCATAGAATTCCTGCCAAGAAGGAATTTCTCGCCGAACGGCATCGTGCTGATAGTCTTGCCTTTGTTCAACAGTTTGTGGGGGAGGATATGGAATTTTGGTCTCGAGTCGTATGCAGTGACGAAAGGTCTTTTACTAGCAGAAGTCACGGTAGGATACATAAGTGAAGACCGAGTAATATAAGGTGAGTTTCTATAATCATTAATAACAGTCAGGTTATAATAATAATAAGCAAGGGTAATATTATAATCAAAAGATAATAATTTTGTCAATAACCGTATTTTCCGCTAATTAAATTGTATTGCCACGAGAAGTGTGAAAATAAAAAAATCTTCATTGAAAACCCCCCATTAGTTCTACTATGGCCAGCTTTCAGGCATTAAGCAAATGCATTATTAATGTTATGAATAATCACGTAGGCAAACTTATAATAGCTATAGAGTACAGCCTGTTTACTGAATTAAAGAATATCATATCATAACGGACCGTTGCAGATCAAACTTAATACCATTATAAGTATTAATCCTTGCAGATGAATAAACATTCTTAACTTATTGCAAGGGTTCTTACTTAGCATTTTATTTTCCCAAACGATATAGCATTATTTTCCCTATTACGAAAAGCAAAGCGTAAATTGTTAAAAATTAGATTTTTTCCCTTCAGATACTACAGAAGAAACATTTACGAGGCGACCAGGAATGGGCATGTCACAGTAAACGTGTGGGGCTGGATCTTCTTACATTGTATGGATGATATCACCAGGATTGAGTGGAGGTTCATTGGTGAAGATACATTGAAATTCTTCAGGATTTCTAACTTCTTTCACTTCAACAGCGGAATTATCCCTATCCACCTGCTCATGTCATTTTCATTCACGACCGCTGCCCCATCCATACGACCAGCATAGTCCAGGAATCTGTTTCAAGGTCGAGAGGATCTGCAATTGCTTGACTGGCCAAGTAAGGATACAGACATGAACCTCATGAGAATATTTAGGCTAATTTGGTAAAATGTTGGAAGCCTGAGAGGGAAAGGAGACCAGATCAACTTATGGACCACTGGGAACACAATGGAAGGTCTTCCACAACCAACCACAGATCGTCAGAAACCATGAATCTTCTATGCCTAACAGATTGCAAGAGGTGATCTAGAAGGAAGGTGGCTGGACTTCTCACTAATATTAAAAATAAATGTAAAAATTGAGTATGTATATTTGGATTACCCCATGGCTTCCGCTGAACTTCCATGTCGTATGATGTAAACAAAAATCGTAAACAGACCTATGAATATCGTTTAGCTCCAGGTCACGATTATTATAATTTATTTATTAGAAAGGTGAATTTGATATTTCAATGGAGTTCAAAATCTAAAGGGAATTTCGCTATCCTGGATTTTTTTCTTTAAAAATTATCTAAAAAGAGAACCCTAGGACAATATCATCAAACTACATTTCTCCAAATAGCTCTTTCCACAATGGACAGGTAAATGACTGAAGGGGCTGTTTAACAGTAGAGACGTCTTGTCTCTTATCCTCACACGAATGATGATAAGAGCGAAAGGAATTTCTGTCCGTATGACATTAAAACATGTATCACAATTAATATATTAGAAAATATAAGCCAAGTAGATATGTTTATCCATATCGTGTAATAATTATTGTAATGAACGGCGTTTAGGGAATAACCTCTACAGATATTCAAGAGGGAATAAAACTAAAAAACCTAACCATGAATACATGAAACCTCTGAATATCAACAATTGTTTATCATTGGCAAACGAATTAAGTTTACCATATGGGAATGGTTAAAAGTTTGCCCAAGTTTAGGAGTCCTTCTTCACTTTCCATTACACGTTGTGGAATTTTCTCTGTCCCTAGTAGTTTCATTTTGATTCCTCAGTAATGTCTAGTATTTCTCTCTCTCTCTCTCTCTCTCTCTCTCTCTCTCTCTCTCTCTCTCCTCTCATCTCTCTCTCTCTCTCTCTTTTTCACATTCTATATGTATTTACAATAGAGAGTGAGTTTAACCCAAGAATTCTTCTTGTAAAATGTTGTTGTATTCAGAAAAATCTACAGTACTATAATAATATTAGGATAAATACTAAAAACACGCAGGCATTAAAGAATAAACTAAAAAGAAAATCAAGAAAAATTTCAAGTGGCGCTTTTCGTTAGCCATACACTCTATCCACGAGCATATCTAGTACTTCGTCCACTCATCGGGGTCGCAACAGGCCCACCTTACCCCTAGGCCCCCACCCATTTCAGTTGTAGCAAAACCAGGCTGAGGACATAGGTACAGCAAAAGCAAGAAGCTTGTCAGTTTGAATTACATTTTAGGATTCCAAAACCTGTAAGACGGCTTAACAACAAGAACTCAATCACCGACACCACTCCCCCCCCCCCCCCCCCCCGAAAAAAACCCCAAAAAAATATATATGCATATATTAGTTTAGTCAAGATTAGGGGGTGTTAATGACATATCAAAACTGCATACTTAGCACAGTGGTATTTCTAGATGACATGTCACTTTAAATTAGCTAATATGGGAGAGAGAGAGAGAGAGAGAGAGAGAGAGAGAGAGAGAGAAAGGAGCTAAGGTGTCAGACACTTTCAACATGTTCACTGAGTTTTTGAGTATGTTCAATGAAGTGCTGCTGCGCTTCTCTTTATAGCTTCCTATTATATTATTGGTAGGAAACGCACTGCAACCGATACTATAAACTTGGCTTACGTGATAAGGTTAAAATATCCTGTTATGATGTTCCTGACTCTCTCCAATATAACTCTAAAATTTTGATCAATTTTAAGTATTGTGTAATGAATATGACCGATATATAATAACAGACACGGTGGTAAGATAACGCTTAGACGACAGTTAAATGGAATCTTAATAAACAAACTTATGTTAAAAGTGAGACAGTAATCTTAGTTACAGTGATATAACCTGCTTAGATTTCTTTTTTTTTTTCTTTTACTCCGTGTGTGTGTGTGTGTGTGTATGTTTCTCTTACCTTACCTAATGACTCCTTCCACTGAAAGAATTCCAGAGCTTATTGGTGGAACTCTTGCTAAGAGAGGAAGAGTCCTCCCCCCCATCCCCCTCAGTAAACACTGTTACCATATAATTTTTCGAAGTCCCTCAAGACGGTGTACCAGTGAAACCTGTTTCCAACTGTACATAACAAAGTATGTTATGACAAAGTACCTGTAAACATTGCTGACCTCCAAATATCAGGTATTAAAATTCGAATTAAAAACTATAATTATGTCATTTATAATTTATACAACCAACCAAATAAAAATTACGACATTGATAAACTTGGAGAATTACTTAAAAATGCCAAAGAACCTATGTTAATAGTAGGGGATTTTAATGCTCACAACCCAATATGGGACTGTTACTGTTCAAACTCAAATAGAGCAGGAAGTAAAGTAGAAGAACTTATAGATTCAAATGACATATGTTGTGTAAATGATGTTGAAGTTAGCACATATTATTCAAAAACACATGGAACATTTTCCTCTGTAGACTTAACTCTATGTTCAACAAGTATAGTTGACAGATTAGATTGGAACACAATTGATGACTTGTACACCAGTGATCATTTCCCAATATTAATTTCCTTTTTACAAAATAACCCAGCAAAACACATTCCTCACTATAACATTTATAAAGCAGACTGGGAGCAATATGAAATGCATACTAGAAGTATACCACCATTTGAATATCTAAAAGACCATAATGAAACTAATAAGTTTCTTGTTAATTTCATCAAAGATGCTGCTGATAAAGCAATACCAAAATCAAAACCCCATCCAACAAAACACAAAGTTCCGTGGTGGTCCGAAAACCTAACAGAATTAATAAATATAAAAAACTCAATAGGGAGACGATTGGATAATTTGAATAGAAAGTTCAGTAAAATAAATAAAACATTACCAATATTAGAAGGTACTTTACAAAAAATGACTATATTGTTACTAGAAATTGAGGCATTAAAGCCTATATACAACAAAATATCTGCAAAATTTCGAAAGGAAGTAATTCAAGGAAGAATAATTTCATGGAGGAAATATGTATCAGATCTCTCTAATAATACTCCCATACAAAAAATATGGGAAAAAATCAGGAAAATAAATGGTACCCATGTGAAACCACCCAGACATGCCATATTAAAAGACAGAAAAAGAATACTCAATCCAAAAGAAATAAGTAATATAATAGGAGAAAACTTAGCTAATGTAAGTAGTGACAGAAATTTAGATGATCACTTCCGCATAAAGAAAAATAATATCGAACTAATAACAATAAATTTCGAAACAATAGAAGACATATTATAATAGAAAATTTAATATGGAAGAGTTGGAATATGCTCTCACTAACAGCAATAAACCTGCTCCTGGAGGTGAAAATATTTGTTTTGAGATGATCTGCCACTTAGCACCTCTAGCGAAGATATACTTGTTACAATTTTATAATCATTTATGACTTAGAAATTTATTTCCTGATAAATGGCGTAAAGCTATAATAATTCCTATCTCCAAACCTGGAAAAGATCCAAGTGATGCAAATAACTACAGACCAATTTCTCTAACAAGTTGCTAATGCAAGTTACTAGAAAAAATGGTAAATGCTCGATTAACATGGCACATTCGAGAAAATAAAATCTGGACTCCCACTCAATTTGGGTCACAGTGCAACAGATCCACGTTAGATTCTCTCTCTAACCTTGAAGACCATATACGAAGAGGATTTGAGCAAAAGCAAATAACTGTAGCAGTCTTTTTTGACATCGAAAAGGCTTATGATACTACCTGGAGGTACCCTATATCAAAAAATTTACAAAATAACAACATCCGTGGACATTTACCTAGGTTCATCCAAAACTTTTTAACGAATCGTAGTTTTCAAGTGAGAATCGATGATGTATTGTCCAGAACATTTCCACTTGAAAATGGTGTTCCACAGGGAAGTGTCCTTAGTGGCACATTGTTTACACTGGCAATTAATGATATTAATAAAAATCTACCTTTTGGAATTAAAAGCAACCTTTACATGGATGATTTTGCCATATATTATTCAGCATCTCGTGATAATGATTATAATGATAATGATGATGATTATAATTATAATGATGATAATGATGATTATAATGATAATGACTATAATAATGATAATGATATTAATGATGATTATAATGATAATGACTATAATAATGATATTAATGATAATTATTATAATGATAATGATAATAATTATAATGATAATTATTATAATTATAATAATGATAATGATGATAATGATTATAATGATGATAATGATTATAACGATAATGATGATAATGATTATAATGATATTGAATATAATTATTATAATGATAGTGATGATGATAATAATTATAATGATAATTATTATAATCATTATAATGACAATTATTATAATAATTATAATGATAATGATTATAATGATAATCATTATCATTATAATTATTATGATAATTTTTATTATAATTAATATGATAATTAATATAATTATAATCATTATAATTTTAATAATTATAATTATAATAATTATAATTTTAATCATTATAAAAATTATAATAATTATTATAATAATTATTGCTATAATTATTATTATTATTATAATTAATATTATTACAATTCTAATTCTAATAATTCTAAATCCTAATTATTATTATTATTATTATTATTTTTTTTTTTTTTTTTGTTAAAAATGACTGCTGCTTCAGCACTATTAATCTTATAAAGAGTCTTCTCTATCATTCTGATGACGGCTTTTTCGTTGTTGCTTAGACTGGCGAGCAACGCACCAAAGGGCATGGTAAAATTCGGTTGAGTCATTTGATTTATTATTGCTTATACAATTCTCTCTCTCTCTCTCTCTCTCTCTCTCTCTCTCTCTCTCTCTCTCTCTCTCTCACGCGACGTTTCCTCCTGATCGACAGGACATTATCAAGCGATAACTGCTGAGGGACTGAAATTATTATTATTATTATTATTATTATAATGATTATAATAATTATAATGATAATGATTATAATGATAATGATCATAATGATAATGATTATAATAATAATGATAATTATTATAATGATAATTTTAATAATTATGGTGATAATGATGAAGAAAATATAAATTTTCAGTTATTTGTTTAGACTTTTAACATTTTTCTAATATTTTTTTAGTAACGTTAACTTAACTTTTTCTCTAACATTTTTGTGACAAATGTTAAAATAATTGCTTTTGTTAATGTAAATTTGTATAGAAATCACGGAGTTTAAAGTGACACCACCTCCTTCCCGAATCCTTGTTGGAGAACTTTGACTGCCTGAAATTACTCCACTCGGGTAGAAACCGGCTGTTTATGTTTTTCTTCGCAGCAAGAAGGGCCGAAGGTTGGCAGTTCGGCTCACAGCTCCATCATAGTTTGCAGCGCAGCTCACAGCTCCTTCATAGTCCGAAGGACTGGAAACTCAGTATTCTGTGGAACTTTCACTCGTAATGGAGCACTAATTAACCCTCATCTGCTACAGTAGCCTCAAGCCACGACACCAACGACAGCAGACGTCGCATACCATCAACTGATGTCTTGTACTAACAGTTTTAAGGATGGAAATTTCTTGAGGTATGTCACTTTCATTAGACACCGTGATTTCGTGGCTTTAAGATTTTTCCCAAGATTCCTTAAATAATCTGCTCCTTGCATTCAGCCCTTTTAAATAATAAAGCTCGCTAATTCATCGTAATCCTTAAACGAAAGCAGTTCTTTTCATTTTGTTCATTCACGTTGTTCCCGTATAGGTTTGTTGGTTTATAGTATGTGATCCAGCTTTCGTAAACTTATCTTTGAATTAATATAGTATAGGCTTGTTGCCACACTTTAGATTTCATATTCATATTTAGCGGATTTCATTGCTATAAAGGTTTCTCTTAATTTTGTAAGAAGAGTTCTTGCCATATTCACTTGTACGGAATTTCAGTTATTACGACGGAACTAGTGTATTACTTCGCTGTGCTTTCGGAATTTCAAATTTTTAATTCTCATATTTCTCGTGTTTTAGTGAGTGGGACGGAATTGGGGAGGATTGGGAGATCTGGTATCATCGGTCTTCTTCTACCTGATAGAATCCAGTCCAGAGAACCAACAAGCAGTTACTGTTCACCTATTCAGTCATTTCTAATAAGTAAGTTTGGATTTTAGTTGGTCTATTCATTCTCCTCCCTAGGATTTCTGTTCAAATGATAATGATAATAATTATAATGATAATGATGATTATGATTATAATGATTATAAAGATGATAATGATTATGATTATAATTATGATGATGATGTAATATTATAAGTGATATAGATAATGATAATATTATGAATAATGATGATAATGATAATAATGATAATGATTATAATTCTTATAATGATGATGATGATTATAATGATTCTAATAATGATTATAATGATTATAATTATAATGATTATGATAATGCTGATAATTATGATAATGATAATTATTATAATGAGTTTGGTTATAATGATTATAATGGTAATGATTATAATAATAATGATGATGATAATGATGATTATACTGATGATAATGATAATATGATAATATATAAAAATGATAAGATTGGTAATAATGATTATAATGGTAATGATTATAATAATAATGATGATGATAATGATGATTATACTGATGATAATGATAATAAAAATGATAATTATAATAAAAAATGATAATGATTATAATGATAATGATTATAATGGTAATGATTATAATAATAATGATAATGATGATTATACTGATGATAATGATAATTATTATAATGATAATGATAATAAAAAAGATGATAATGATTATAATGATAATGATAATGATAATTATTATAATGATAATGATAATGATTATAATGATAATGATTATAAATGATGATAATGATGATAATGATGATGATAATGATGATAATAATGATTATAATGATGATAATGATGATAATGATGATAATAATTATTATAATGATGATAATGATGATAATGAGAATGAGGATGATGATGATGATGATAATGATGATAATGATGATAATGATGATAATGATGATGATTAATGATGATAATAATTACCTAATCAATGATGATAATGATGATAATAATATTTCTAATGTGATAATAATGATAATGCTAAATGCTGATAATGCTATGATGATGATAATGCTAATGATGATGATAATGATAATGTTGATAATGATGATAATGATCATAATAATTATTGTAATGATTATAATGATTATAACAATATTGATTATAATGATAATGATCATAATGATTATAATGATAATGATTATAATGATATTAATTATAACAATATTGATAATCATTATAATGATTCATAATGATTAATAATTGATAATGATTATAATGATAATTAAAAAAAAATTTATTAATCAATTATAATGATTATTGATAATAATTATAATGATGATAATTATAATGATGATAATTATTATAATGATGATTATATTAATGATTAAGAATAATTAATTAAAATGTTTATATTGAATATATGATACTGATAATAAATAATATTAATAATGATGATAAGCTAATAACATGATATAATTAGATGAATTATAATGATGGATAATGATAATGATTATAGTAGTATAATGATAATGGTTATAATGATAAAAATTATTATAATGATAATTATTATAATGATGATAATTATGATTATTATAATGATGATTATGATAATGGTGGTGATGATTATGATAATGATTATAATGATTATAATTATCACAATAATGATAATGATTATAATGATAATGGTGATAATGATTATAATGATGATAAAGATAATAATTATAATAAGGATAATGATAATGATTATAGTAGTGATAATGGTTATAATGATAAAAATTATTATAATGATAATTATTATAATGATGATAATTATTATAATTATTATAATGATGATTATGATAATGGTGATGATGATTATGATAATGATTATAGTGATTATAATGATCACAATAATGATAATGATTATAATGATAATGATGATAATGATTATGATTATAATTATGATAATGATGTATAATAATTATGGTAATTATTATAATGATTATTATAATTATTATAATGATAATTATTATAATGATAATGATAATAATAATACAAATTATAATAATTATTATAATTACTATAATGATTATAATGATAATGAGTATAATGATAATTATTACAATGATAATGATTATAATGATTATAATTATAATTATTGTAATGATTATGATTGTAATGATAATGATAATGATAAAAATGATTATGATAATTATTATAATAATTATTATAATGATAATGATTATAATGAGTTTGATTATAATGATTATAATAATAATGAAGATAATGATGATAATGATAATGATTACAATGATGATAATGATGATTATACTGATGATAATGATAATGATTATGATTGAAAATGATGATGATAAAATAATGATAATGATGATAATGATTATAATGATACTGATTATGATGATAATAATGATTATAATAATTATTATAATGATATTGATAATGATTTTAATGATAATGATTATAATTATAATGATGATAATGATAATGATTATAATGATAATGATTATAATAATTATAATTATAATGATTATAATAATTATAATGATAATGATTGTAGTGATAATGACTTTAATAATTATAGTGATAATAATGATAATGATTATAATGATAATAATGATTATAGTGTTAATTATTATAATTATAATGATGATAATGATGATAATTATAATGATTATAAGATAATGATGATAATTATTATAATGATACTGATGATAATATTAATGATAATGATTATAATGATAGTTGATTATAATGATAATGATAATGATTATAATCGTTATAATGATAATGATTATAATGATGATAATTATAATGATAATGATTATAATGATAATTATTATTATAATTATTGTGATAATTATTATAATTGTTATTATAATTAATATGATAATTAATATCATTATAATAATTATAATTTTAATAATTATAATAATTATAATATTAATAATTATAATAATTATAATATTAATAATTATAAAAAAATTATAATAATTATTATTATAATAATAATAATAATATATTATTATTATTATTATTATTCTAATTCTAATAATTTTAAATCCTAATTATTATTCTAATTATTATCTTAATTATTATTATTATTATTTTTTTTTTTTCTCTCTCTCTCTATCACAGTCCTCCAATTCCACTGGGTGGTATTTATAGTGTGGGGTTCCGGGTTGCATCCTGCCTCCGTAGGAGTCCATCACTTTTCTTACTATGTGAACCGTTTCTAGGATCACACTCTTATGCATGAGTCCTGGAGCTACTTCAGCCTCTAGTTTTTCTAGATTCCTTTTCAGGGATCTTGGGATCGTGCCTAGTGCTCCTATGATTATGGGTACGATTTCCACTGGCATATCCCTTATCCTTCTTATTTCTATTTTCAGATTTTGATACTTATCCATTTTTTCCCTCTCTCTCTCTTCAACTCTGGTGTCCCATGGTATTGCGACATCAATGAATGATATTTTCTTCTTGACTTTGTCAATCAACGTCACGTCTGGTCTATTTGCATGTATCGCCCTATCCGTTCTGATACCCATTATAATGGGAGAGATGCTATTTCCGTCTATCGTTCTTAGACCATATCTGGTTCTTAGGGCCTGATCTTGTGCCGCTGTTATCATTCCTTCAGTTTCCTTCTTTAGCTCTCTCCTCTGTAGCCATTGCCATGTGTCATCGCTGCCTAGTTCTTTAGTCTGTCTCATGTATTTTCCATGCATTGGTTTGTTGTGCCAGTCCTTTGTTCTGTCTGTCATTCTCCTGTCTCTGTATATTTCTGGGTCTTCGTCTACTTTTATTAGTCCATCTTCCCATGCACTCTTTAGCCACTCGTCTTCACTGGTTTTCAGATATTGCCCCAGTGCTCTGTTCTCGATGTTGACGCAGTCCTCTATACTTAGTAGTCATCTCCCTCCTTCCTTTCGCATTATGTATAGTCTGTCCGTATTTGCTCTTGGGTGTACTGCTCTGTGTATTGTCATATGTTTCCTGGTTTTCTGATCTATGCTGCGGAGTTCTGCCTTCGTCCATTACACTATTCCTGCGCTGTATCTGATTACTGGCACTGCCCATGTGTTTATGGCTTTTATCATATTTCCGGCGTTGATTTTTGACTTGAGTATCGCCTTGAGTCTCTGCATATATTCTTACCTGATCGTGTCCTTCATCTCTTGGTGTTTTATATCCCCTCCTTCCATTATACCCAGGTATTTGTATCCTGTCTCATCTATGTGTTTGATGTTGCTCCCATCTGGTAGCTTTATCCCTTCAGTTCTCGTTCCTTTGCCTTTTTGTATGTTGACTAAGGCGCATTTTTCTATTCCAAACTCCATCCTGATGTCCCCAGATACAATCCTTACAGTCTGGATTAGGGTATCTATTTCCTTGATGCTCTTACCATACAGCTTGATGTCGTCCATGAACATCAGATGGTTGATTCTGTAGCCATTGCCATGTGTCATTGCTGCCTAGTTCTTTAGTCTGTCTCATGTATTTTCCGTGCATTGGTTTGTTGTGCCAGTCCTTTGTTCTGTCTGTCATTCTCCTGTCTCTGCATATTTCTGGGTCTTCGTCTACTTTTATTAGTCCATCTTCCCATGCACTCTTTAGCCACTCGTCTTCACTGGTTTTCAGATATTGCCCCAGTGCTCTGTTCTCGATGTTGACGCAGTCCTCTATACTTAGTAGTCATCTCCCTCCTTCCTTTCGTATTATGTATAATCTGTCCGTATTTGCTCTTGGGTGTACTGCTTTGTGTATTGTCATATGTTTCCTGGTTTTCTGATCTATGCTGCGGAGTTCTGCCTTCGTCCATTCCACTATTCCTGCGCTGTATCTGATTACTGGCACTGCCCATGTGTTTATGGCTTTTATCATATTTCCGGCGTTGATTTTTGACTTGAGTATCGCCTTGAGTCTCTGCATATATTCTTACCTGATCGTGTCCTTCATCTCTTGGTGTTTTATATCCCCTCCTTCCATTATTCCCAGGTATTTGTATCCTGTCTCATCTATGTGTTTGATGTTGCTCCCATCTGGTAGCTTTATCCCTTCAGTTCTCGTTACTTTGCCTTTTTGTATGTTGACTAAGGCGCATTTTTCTATTCCAAACTCCATCCTGATGTCCCCAGATACAATCCTTACAGTCTGGATTAGGGTATCTATTTCCTTGATGCTCTTACCATACAGCTTGATGTCGTCCATGAACATCAGATGGTTGATTCTGTTGCCTCTTTTCTCGAGTTGGTACCCGGCGTCCATCTTCTGTAGTACTTTTGTCATGGGAATCATGGCTATTACGAAGAGTATTGGGGACAGTGAGTCGCTCTGGAAGATCCCTCTCCTGATATTAACCTCTGCTAGTCTTATTCCAGAGCTTGTAAGTATTGTATTCCAGTTGCGCATTGTATTTGTGAGGAAGCTGATGGTGTTTTCCTCTGCCCCATATATTTACAGGCATTCTATTAGCTATTTGTGTGGTATCATGTCGAAGGCTTTCTTATAGTCTATCCATGCCATGCTTAGGTTGGTTTTCCTTCTCCTACTGTTCTTCATTACCATTTTGTCTATCAGGAGCTGGTCTTTTGTGCCCCTACACTTCCTTCTGCAGCCTTTCTGTTGGTGGGGGATGGAGTTTGTCTCCTCTAGGTAATTGTATAGCCTTTCACTGATGATACCTGTTAGTAACTTCCACATTATTGGTAGGCAGGTGATAGGCCTGTAGTTACTGGCTATATTTCCCTTACTCTTGTCTTTTTGTACTAAGGATGTTCTTCCTGTGGTCATCCATTTGGGTGCATGGTGATTTGAGATACAATGCTGGAGTTGTTCTGCTATTCGTGGGTGTAGGGCCTTGAAGTTTTTGAGCCAGTATCCATGGACTTCATCGGAACCTGGGGCTTTCCAGTTTGGCATTTTCTTTAGTTGGTGTCTGACTGTGTCTGTCGTGATCTCTGTGAATCTTTGTTTTATTCTCCCTGTTTCTTCTTCCTTGACTTCCTGGAGCCATGTTGCATGTTTGTTGTGTGATACCGGATTGCTCCATATGTTTTCCCAGAGTCTCTTACTTGGTTCGGCTTCAGGAATTTCTTGGTGGTTGTCTTCCCCTCTTAGTTGGCTGTATAGTCTTTTCTTGTTGGTTTTGAATAGTTTGTTCTGTTGGTAACCCTTATTCCTGTTCATGTACCGTTGGATCTTATGTGCTTTGGCCTTAAGCCTCTGTTTTACATCTATTGTGTTGTTTAGTCCCCTCTCTTGTACTTTGTATTTCTCGTTGAGTTCCTCCCTTGTTTTCTTGCTTCCTAGCCTTTTTCTGACATCTCTTTCAGTTTACTCAAGTCAGATCTCATCACCATGACTTGCTTTTCCAGGCGCCTTTTCCAAGGAGGTTGCTGTTTTGGTTTCTGTTGGGTTGGTTGTGCTGGGGGTGTTGGTGTACGAATCCACATCAGTTCTGCTACTAATTTTGCTCCTGCATATACCAAGTTATTTGTTTCTGTGATACTGGTGGTGTGTATTACGCCCATTATTTCATTGACCTCACTTGTTTTCTCCCTTAATTTCTTGGTATTGTAGGCTTTCATGGAGGATATCTTTGTTCTCTCTGTATCTGGCTCTATCCATTGTGTAATCTTTTCTACCCATTCCGTCCTCTCTGTTACTTCGTCGGTGTTTCTTCGTGTGTCGTTGTTTGATACCTCATCATCCCTGTCGTCTTCTGTGGCATCGTCTCTCAGTTCGTCTTCGTGTAATTCGTTGTCGTGTGACATTTCCCTTTCCAGTTCTTCTCTTTCTGTTGGGGAGAGCCAGTTCTTTTTCTTTGTTCCTTACTTGGTCTGCCAGCCTCTGCTCTGTTTGGGGGTGTTATTCCTCTCATTCCAGATGTAGACCAATCTTCTTCTATATCCTCTCTCCGTCGGGTTGCTTCTGATGTAGCATCTCCATATTTCCTTATTTTCTTCTCTTGTCCATTTCTTCCTTTGGTTTGCTTCTGTAGCTCCAATCTCAAGCTGTTGGTTCCTGTTATTGTGGTGATCAGTTGCTGGATGACGACCTCCAAGTACCTGACCATCTTCCCCTTCAATTGGGTTAAATACCTGGCTGCCGGACGAAGCTCCTCTGTTGCCAGAGGTTCCATTTACGTCGTTGTCGTTTATTCCTTCATTTCTTAACATCATTGCTGAGTTTTGCTGTTTAACCCATAGCTGGACCCTACCCCATCAGGGATAGGTACTCATTTACAGCTGAGCAGACTGAGGAAATTATGGTAAAGATCCTTTCCCAAGGAATCAACGCCGAGGAGAGCGGTCACCCATCCAACGACTGACCAGCCCCAATGTTGCTTAACCAGTCCATTGATGACCTAACCCACTCTGCCACGGCGCCACTATTATTATTATTATTATTATCATTGTTATTATTATTATTATTATTATTATTATTATTATTATTATTATTATTATTATTATGATGATGATGCTGGAAGTAAACCCTCTTTTAAACGTTTTATTAAAAGTGATTGCTGCCTCAGCTGCATTAATTTTATAAAGGTTCTATTTTCCTAATTATTGTTTTCTCATTGCTGCTTAAACTGGTGAGCAACTCACCGAAGGTTGACATACCTCAATTATGTAATAGTCAAAGTCGATTGGATTTTTATTGGTAAAAAATTCCAGTAGTGGTAGTCAAATTTTCGGGTATACCCCGTAGAGTTTATTACAGGTAGAATTTATATTAAATTCTATTCTTTTCTATTCTATTTGTGGGGCCGCAACGTTTCGTTTGAAAAACCTGACATCCTTTTAAGTGGAGGTGGGTGATGGACCGAAGTGAGAGGGTGATTCCGTCTGCTTTTATTGTGGCAGTGCAGCGGGGGCCTTTGTGCCGCTGCCTTTTCATTGACTAGTGAATGAGGAGCTGCTTTATGATTGGCTGCCTGGCTGCTGGCTGAAGCCAGCTCCCGAGCACATGTTCAACAGGCGCGCCGATCTTCTCAGCTGCATGGCATCATGCCTGGCTTCATTTTGAGTGGTCAAAGGCCGTGTGACGTCACTGCTGGTATTATTCATGGTATTAACCCTTTAACGACCAAGAGATCCCAATTTGGGATCTTTAAAACAGCTACTTTCGGTAGTCGTGGTGAACAAGTTTGAGCTTTGTATGAAATTGACGCTTTGGCAACTCATAGCTACACTCCTCTGCTCTTCGAATCAACCAATCAGAAGCCACCAGGCCCTCGCACAAAGACTGGAGGGCCTTCGACAGACACCTCAGTCGTGCGCAAGTTGGAAAACAGTCAAGACGTGCTGCAGTAACCTCCAAGTTTCCCCCCCCTCCGAACTTCGTAATCATGGTAAGCACACATGACTGTGGGATAGTGAAGCCTAGTGATATCTTACACCTTTTGATGTTGGTTTGAAGGGCTGTAGTGTTACTGACGTGTCGTAGTGACAAAAAAAAAAAGTATAGATCCCTTGCGGGATACTTCGGTCGTTCTTAGGCGGACCACGCTCATCCCATGAGGGATGTATCGGACCGTAACGGTTACAACGGCCAGTAGAATACGACGTTCAAGTAATTTTTTTTAGTGCTTGTTTTAGACATTTGTGAATAATTTTAACAATATATCTAGATATAATAGTGATGATTTATAGATGTTAGGTTCATGTGCATATAAATTATTACCTTACAAGGGATTGAATGATAGGTTTTTGTTAGGGAAAGTTACATTTTTCTTTCATTACATGATTTTAAAGTTGTTTTTTTTTATTTTTGCAGTTCCAAAGCAGTATGTTTTATGGGCAACGCAATGCTGCATTGGAGACTCAGGAACGTGTACCATGGGTAGCCCCTGACGACGCTGAAGGAAGTGATGTCGACGTGAGCCCTTTGGACATTGACAGTGATGATGACGACCCTACCTACGTTCCTGACGAAGGCCTTACTCAGGACGATGCCTTTGACCCTCCTAACTCTAGAGGTTAGTATGAGACATCCTTAGAGAGAGAGAGAGAGAGAGAGAGAGAGAGAAATGTGTTGTAAACATTGTATTTAAAAGTCTCGTTGTTATAATGGTATTTAAATTTGTTGCCCTTTAAATGGTTTGTAAACATTGGGTATTTTAAAAAAAACTTATTTTGTTTACGCATAGCATACTCACTGACATACACGTGCACACACCATGCATACTCACTTGACATACACTGCATGCGCACCACACACATTTACTGTTTTACTATGTTACTTTATTCTTGTTTCAGCTCGCAAGGTCAATGTTGTTGTCCCTCAAGCGATGCCTATGGAAGAGGAAGGTGAGCCTAACCCTAAGAGGTCTCGTGCTGATGAATGGAAGAAGGAAGACATTGATATCCGTGCCTGCCCAACTTCATTCATCAGAAGCCTGACTATTTGAGGAACCTATGAATATTTTCTCCCAGTTCTTCACAACTGAATTGAGGGAACACATTGTGTATCAATCCAACCTGTACTCAAGACAGAAGGATGTAGGCACAACTTCCACATGTCAGAAGAGGATCTCATGGTTTTCCTTGGCCTCATCGTGTACATGGGCCTGGCCGGTTCCTCTTCCTAGCATAGTTGACTTCTGGGCCGTGAAGACCAGGATTCCTCAAGTTGCAGACTTCATGTCCAGGAACCGCTTCAAGGCAATTCGATCTTCCCTTCACTTCAGAGACAATGACAGGCCAGCTGCATCCCAAGAACGGTTCTTCAAGGTGAGAGTCCCCCTTCCCAAGCGTCACCAGAGAGTTCCTGAAAGTTCCTGAGACTCCTATCCACTCCATTGATGAAGTGATGGTCGCCTATAAGGGCACAAGGGCTGGTAACCTTCGCCAGTATGTCGCAAAGAAGCCTGACAAGTGGGGCTTCAAGTTGTTCTGCCGCTCCAGTGTGGATGGGTTTGTGCATGATATTCTCATGTACCAAGGGGAGACAACCTTTGTGAGCCACCATACTATGCTATCTGAAGAGGAGAAAGCCATGTCTGTAACTTCCAAGTTTGTTGTCGCCTTAGTGAATACCATCAAGGACCCCAGAAACTCAGCAGTGTATGCAGACAACTACTTCACAAGTATAGGGTTGGCCAAGTACCTGAGATCACAGTATGGATGCCGGTAGTGGGCACTGCCAGGGAAAACCGAGTTGGTCATCCTCCCCTGACGTCTGTGAAGGAGATGAACAAGAAAGCGACACAAAGGGGACACTGGACTATGTCTCTTCTGATGGCATCCTTGTTGCAAGATGGAAGGGACAACAGCGTTGTGACAATCTTGTCCTCTGATGTTGGTGTGGAGCCCATGGGAACAGTGGAGCGGTACGACAGGGCAGCCAAGAAGAAGGTTTCCCATTCCTTGCCCATCTGTCATCCAGATGTACAACAACCGCATGGGGGGCATTGACAAGAGTGACATGTTGACACACCTGTACAGGACCCCCTTCAAAGCAAAGAGGTACTACATGAGGCTCTTTGCTTACCTCCTTGACTTGATCATCTGCAACGCCTGGATTTTGTACAAGAGGGATTGCCTGGCTTTGCAGGAAAACCCCAAGCCGCTCAAGGACTTCCGTCTGGATATCTCCAATTGGCTCAGAAGCTTCAAGTCGTCAACCTTCAGAATAACCAGGAATTCTCTTGGCACCAGAGATTTTACTTTGCCAAGAAGGGGCCAACGGGCAGTTGTGCCAAGTATTGAGACACGCCAGAATGCCACTGCCCTACACATGCCAAAGCATGTCTCCATGAGGCAGACTTGCAAGTTCTGTTCTGGTGCAGGCCACATCCACAGATCCCGCTGGATGTGTGAGGATTGCAAGGTGGCCCTTTGCCCTGCCTTACTGAAGAAAGGAATTGTTTTGCTTTGTTCCATAAGATTTCGAAATAAGTTGTTTGTATGAGAGTTGTTTATAGTGTTTTGTCTATTTTTATTTTTACTATTTTTTTTTTTTTGTATTATTTTATTTACAGTGTTTTGTGTATTTATATACTATTTTTGTATTCGAGTTTTTTTTATAGTGTTTTCTGTATTTTTATACTATTTTTGTATTTATTGTATACTTATTTTTTATATTAATTAAATTGTAAAGCCATATATGTGTTTCTATTATACATTGTGGAACGCAAAAAGTGATTCATCAATAATAATCATATGTTTTGTGGGCGAATCAACATTATTTATAAACTTGAAAAAGTTGCCCGCACGGCCCAATAGATCCCATACGGGATGAGCGTGGTCCGCCTAAGGTCGCCCGAGGCTCCCATACGGGATACTTCATTGCATGCAATTATTTCGCTTACTTTGGAAATTTTGTAAAAGTGCACAGGAGTAAAAAGGTCTTGTATTTACTCATACTATAACATACTAAAAGGATTTTTTAATATTTCCCTAAAAACCTAAAACAGGGTGGACTTTAAAGGGGTTAATGTCGCCTTCGGTGTTATTTTCCTCTTGAATTGGGGCGTTTTCGTGTGGCGGTATGGTGAAGTTTGCCTTACTGTTGTGTTCCTTCGCATGCAGGTCAGGAGCAAAAAGGCCTCTTGCGTCGTATTCATGGACAGCTTTTGCTCCTGGATGAGTATCGCCTCCAGAAGGCACAGACGGCGAGGCTCAGGTGCTCTCCCTATTATCCTACTGTTGCGAATAATACGGTTGCAGCGTGACAGATTCTCTTCGCAAGATGCATAGTAATCATTCCAATGTACTTCCCAGGACATCCTCGGGCGGGGCATATGTATTGGTATACTACGTTCATCTGCTTGAGGGGGTCTCCTGATGGCGGTGAGGGGTTATTTTTCATGATTAGGTCTCTTGTTTTCTTGTTTTTGTAGTATATTATAAGGTCCACCATCTTGCCTTCTTCAATGGGAAAGACATTCTCCTTGATGATCTTCTTCATCGACTTCTCCTCCTCGCAGAACTGAGAGTGCATGAAGGCCTTATAATATATCTTGATGTTCTCGGTGGGGCGGGGTCATGGGTCTTCTTCCTCATTTGAGTACCATGTTTCGAGAGCGGTGCGTACTTCTCGGTTGATGAGCTTATTAGAATATCTATTGTTCACGAGCATATGTGAAGCTCTATCAAGCTCGAGGTGTGTGTCCTGCCAGGTAGAACAATGGGAGAGGGCCCTTTTCACAAAGGCCCTGACGGTAGTGCTCTTAAACCTGTCAGGACACTCGCTATCCCGGTTGAGACACATTCCTAAATTTGTCTTCTTCGTGTAGACAGAAGTGCGGAGACCGTCTTCTGTCTTCGTTATTAGGACGTCGAGGAAGGGAAGCCGATCGTTGGTGCTAAACTTGACTGTGTAGGTTAGCCGCTGCATTGCTGGAATCGGCGACGAAGGTTTCTACCTCATCCTCGGTGTCTACTTGCACGAAGATATTGTCTATGTAACGGGCGTATTTGTGGGGGAGCTGGCTCTGGGCGAAGACACTTTTCTACGTTGCCCATATAGAAGTTGGCAAAGAGGACTCCAAGAGGAGAGCCCATGGCAACGCCATCTTTCTGGCGGAACATCTGTCCTCGGTGGGTGGAGAAGGGGGCCCTCTTTGTACTGATGTCCAGCAAGATGCGCAAAGAGGCTTCTGGGATATTGAGTGGGGCCGTCGACGGGTCTCGGTAGACACGATCCATGATGATGTCAATGGCCTCGTCGATGGGAACATTGGTAAATAGGGATTCTACGTTGAGGGACGCTATGATGCCAGTGCCGGGAGAGTCGCGAATTTCTTCAAGGAACTCTACCGATGAACTCAGGCTATAGCGGTTTGGGACGTAGGGAGCCAAAATTTGATTGAGGAGCTTGGCCAAGGCGTAAGTCAGGGTGGGCGTCTGACTGATAATCAGACGGAGAGGGTTGCCTTCCTTATGAGTTTTCGCGTTCCCGTAGAGGTAACCAAGGCTGAAGCCCTTTGGATGGGTGGAAGGTGGACTGCGTTGGTTGCCGCATTGATGCTACTGATGACATGGTTGGCGTCCCTTTTGATGTCTTCCATGGGGTTCCGTGGGAGGGCCCCCTTCTCCACCCACCGAGGAAAGATGTATACAGCCAGAAAGATGGCGTTGCCATGGGCTTTCCTCTGGGAGTCCTTTTTGCCAACTTCTATATGGGTGCCGTAGAAGAGAGGGTCTTTGCCCAGAGCCAGCACCTCCGCATATACGCCTGTTACATAGACTATATCTTCGTGCAAGTAGACACCGAGGATGAGGTAGAAGCCCTTCGTCACCGATTACAGCAATACAGCGTGCTAAACTACACAGTCGAGTTTAGCACCAACGATCGGCTCCCCTTCCTCGGCGTCCTTATAACGAAGACAGAAGACGGTCTCTGCACTTCTGTCTACACGAAGAAGACAAATTTAGGAATGTGCCTCAAAGGGGATAGCGATTTCTGCGAGAAGGAGAAGTCGAAGATGATCATCAATGAGAACATCCTTCCCATTGAAGAAGGCAAGATGGTGGACCTTATAATATACTACAAAAACAGGAAAACAAGAGACCTAATCATGAAAAATAACCCCTCACCGCCATCAGGAGACCCCCTCAAGCAGATGAATGTAGTATACCAATACATATACCCTGCCCGAGGATGTCCTGGGAAGTACATTGGAATGACTACTATGCGTCTTTCGAAGAGAATCTGTCACGCCCAAGAACGGGCTATCAAGAATCACGCCCTCACCGCCCACTGAGACACAATCTCCCACGACCGTATTATCCACAAAACTAGGATAATAGGGAGAGCACCCAAGCCTCACCTTCTGCGCCTTCTGGAGGCGTTACTCATCCAGGAGCAAAAGCCCTCCATGAATACGACACAGGAGGCCTTTTTGCTCCCGACATGCATGCGAAGGAACACACCAGTAAGGCAAACTTCACCATACCGTTGCACGAAAACGCCCCAATTCAAGAGGAAAATAACACCGAAGACAACATTAATACCATGAATACGACCAGCAGTGACATCACGCGGCCTTTGACCAATCAAAATGAAGCCAGGCATGATGCCATGCAGCTGAAAAGATCTGCGCGCCTGTTGAGCATGCGCTCGGGAGCTGGCTTCAGCCAGCAGCCAGGCAGCCAATCATAAAGCAGCTCCTCATTCACTAGTCAATGAAAAGGCAGTGGCACGAAGGCCCCCGCTGCACTGCCACAATAAAAGCAGACGGACACACCCTCTCACTTCAGTCCATCACCCACCTCTGCCTAAAAGGATGTCAGGTTTTTCAGACGAAACGTTGCAGCCCCAGAAATAGAATAGAAAAGAATAGAATTTAATATAAATTCTACCTGCAATAAACTCTACGGGATATACCCGAAAATTTGACTACCACCACTGGAATTTTTTACCAATAAAAATCCAATCGACTTTGACGATTACATAATTGAGGTATGTCAACCTTTGTTGAGTTGCTCACCAGTTTAAGCAACAATAAGAAAACAATAATTAGAAAAATAGAGAAGAACCTTTATTAAATTAATGCAGCTGAGGCAGCAATCACTTTTAATAAAATATTAGTAATAATAATAATAATAATAATAAAATAAGAAAAATAATAATAATAATAATAATAATAATTAATAATAATATCAGAAACCAGGAAACCAAATAACAATACACAAAGCACTACACCCAAGAGCAAATACGGACAGACTATACATAACACGAAAGGAAGGAGGGAGAGACTACTAAGTATAGAGGACTGCGTCAACATCGAAAACAGAGCACTGGGGCAATATCTGAAAACCAGTGAAGACGAGTGGCTAAAGAGTGCATGGGAAGAAGGACTAATAAAAGTAGACAAAGACCCAGAAATATACAGAGACAGGAGAAAGACAGAAAGAACAGAGGACTGGCACAACAAACCAATGCACGGACAATACATGAGACAGACTAAAGAACTAGCCAGCGATGACAATTGGCAATGGCTACAGAGGGGAGAGCTAAAGAAGGAAACTGAAGGAATGATAACAGCGGCACAAGATCAGGCCCTAAGAACCAGATATGTTCAAAGTATGACAGACGGAAATAACATCTCTCCCATATGTAGGAAGTGCAATACGAAAAATGAAACCATAAACCACATAGCAAGTGAATGCCCGGCACTTGCACAGAACCAGTACAAAAAGAGGCATGATTCAGTGGCAAAAGCCCTCCACTGGTGCCTGTGCAAGAAACATCAGCTACCTTGCAGTAATAAGTGGTACGAGCACCAACCTGAGGGAGTGATAGAAAACGATCAGGCAAAGATCCTCTGGGACTATGGTATCAGAACGGATAGGGTGATACGTGCAAACAGACCAGACATGACGTTGATTGACAAAGTCAAGAAGAAAGTATCACTCATTGATGTCGCAATACCATGGGACACCAGAGTTGAAGAGAAAGAGAGGGAAAAAATGGATAAGTATCAAGATCTGAAAATAGAAATAAGAAGGATATGGGATATGCCAGTGGAAATCGTACCCATAATCATAGGAGCACTAGGCACGATCCCAAGATCCCTGAAAAGGAATCTGGAAAAACTAGAGGCTGAAGTAGCTCCGGGCCTCATGCAAAAGAGTGTGATCCTAGAAACGGCACACATAGTAAGAAAAGTGATGGACTCCTAAGGAGGCAGGATGCAACCCAGAACCCCACACTATAAATACCACCCAGTCGAATTGGAGGACTGTGATAGAGCAAAAAAAAAAAAAAAAAAAAAAAAAAAAAAAATAATAAAAATATTAATATCATCTTAGAAGACCATATTTGAGGTAAACTTTGTTGAAAAAAATGGCACTCGATATGCCGTTGAGCTTATATTGTGCCTTCTCAACTTGGTGTATGAGTTTCTTTTTCGTTTTAGCAGGTAAATTATTATTTTGCATTTCACCAGGTAAATTATAATTCTTTGTTTCAGCAGGTGAATTATAAAGCATCTGTTTTAAGTTCATTTATTATCCCTATCGGTATAGTCCTTGCTATTATCTGAAATGGGCGAGTGGTACCAGGGGTACATGTATGGAATATTCATACCTGAAAATGGGTTTAAAAATTAAACGGTTGATTTTTGATTGATTGGCTACGAAGTCTGGCTGACTGACCAGAGCACCAACTGATTGGTGCTGGGAGGTTCTCCTTGCAGCTCAAGAAAGAGGTCAGCTGTAGTGTTATCCCAGAGGTTCGCTTCTTTGGTCTCTGTACAGTGGTTAGCAGGAGGGGGGTGTTTCCTGTGTAACAGTGAAGGTTGGTTTCCACAGGAAGGGGGTGTAGGAGGACAGCTCTCCTGCTGATACCACCTGTCGACTCCATACCTCTCATCTCCCTAGTCATCAGGTGGCTACAATACAAACCAGGCTCCATCAAAGCCTCCACCAGGAGAGGTTGAATCTTGTAACTGGTACTGACAAGGCCACAATCTTAGTCCTGAAGAGACTAATGGGTGAAGGCAATTTCAACCTTATGATGCTTTCAAAGGGCATCAAAATCCTGCTACAGTCACTTAAAGCGTGAGTGCCTGCCCCTCTTGATGTTTCTCGATTGCCAACTGCCAATGGACAAGTTGGCAACAGATGCAGTGCATCCCTGTATTTTCTGGCATGAGGGTCATGGGGCTGTAGAACAGAACATCTTGGAAGACCCTCTCTTTGAGGCAAATTATCTCATTGAAAAGAATGTCACAATGGATGTTGTTGAACTTATTGCATCTTCTCAACTTGGCATAAGTTTGTTATTGCAGCAAAGTTGAAAGGCACAAAAGCCCAACAGCATACAGTGTGCCATTCTTTTTAACAAAATATCAGAGGTAATCATTGCTTTTTATTCCAAAACCATGCACAGCTGTTTGCATTATTCCTACCAGCTAAGCTGCATTATTTTTTTACATGTCTGTAGGTTGGGCTTGTTCAGGGGTCTACATCTTCCAACACCTTACATGACATTTCTGGGTTTTCTTAAGTGCCTGTCATGGCACAAACCCAGGTTAATTTAAACCAGCCAACCATTGATGTGTCACTTTTAATCCATTCCATTTGTGTTCTTGAGAGCTAGCTGTTCAAAGTTTTCTAACTACATCATGAACAAGTTTTCACCCCTTTTAAGAACAAATCCTTGAAACCAGCACTGTGGTCTGGGTAAATGACTTTTTAATAAAAAAATTTGTTAGGTTATCTCTGGAGAACTTGCCTTCATCATTTTATTTTAGCAAAATCTTACCATGACCTTTCTCTGTAATGACTAGAAGATAATGTGCCACTCATATTAACTCTTCCCAGTACACTTCTCCATCTATATAATCATTGCACCTTTACCATAACCAATCTAAATATTTGACCTATCCTTCCACTTTTGGATGCTTCCAAGTTTATTGTTCACTCCCACTGCTGCTGGTATCCATTTTGCATACCATAAATGACAGCTCTTACTTAATAGTAATGATGTCACATCATGCATTTGTTTGACCACCCTCCAAAGAGGCATAGAAAGATGTTTTTCTCCTGGTAGCACCAGGTTGATTATGGTCTCTTTTGTGAAGGTTTTAGGGCAAGGTTGATTTTCATGACTTAATGTCACCTGGTCTGGATTCCATGTCAAGAGGGCTCAGTCAGATGCTGGCATAAGCTTTGGAGTGGTCTTTGCTGATGTAGAAAGTGGGAGATTATAAATTTTTGCATCATTTTTTTCATAGAAGAATCTCATGCAATTTTAAAGGCCATAAAGGAATTTTTAACTGAATGGAAGTAGTTTTACTATACAGTGGTGGCCCCTTATTCACGTTCTCCGGATTCGCAGACTCACACATTCGCTGATTTCTCTCGGGAACGTTTCCCCGCATTATTCGCGGAAAATTCGCGCATTCGCGGTATTTTTCTATGAGAAATATCCACAAATTCCTGTTTTTTTTTTTTTTTTTCTCAATTTCATCATAAAATGCACTTAGTGATAAAACTATTAAAAAAAACCAAGTATGAAAGTTTTTAGTTTTAACTAACAAAATAGGCTGTTTTTAGCATTTTTATAGGGGTTCTAAACATTCGCGGGTTCTAACTATTCATGGGAGGGTCTGGTACACATCCCCCGCGAATACGGGTGACCACTGTATATTGATTCAAGAGTCGTTCTTCAGTCTTTGGAATCTTTCAACTTTTAACACCCACTGATTTTAGAGATAATGGAATGGCTGTTGTAAGTGAAAAGAACAGGTCAAGAAGTTATTTTTTGATTGGTGCTTTCCCATGTTGGGGCTCATGGGAATAAGCAAGCTGATCCATTTGCTATGTCCGCAGTCACTCCACAGAAACCAGGAGATGCCTACTAACAATAGGGATGTATACATATGTAAGAGATTACATATAATAAAGAATGTATTTTGCCATTCTATAAATGATGAATGTTTATTGTTAATCAAAACCCATGACCCAAGGGGTCTTAGGAGAACTTGCAGGAGTGTAATGTATTACTGAAGCAGTGTTGACGGCACTTTGTATAACATCTTGATTTGTAAACATCCAGGTCATCATTTTAATGTTGAAAAAGGTAACACCAACCGATGCCCCTCTGGGAAAAACATGTTGTCGTTCCCATCAGTCTGTGCCTACGTGACAGACCTAGATTCGTATGTTCATTTGTGTGTAGGAAATTAAGCAATGTTTCGCTCGACTATGATCTTGTAAACAGAATTGTATATCAGACTTCTACCACACCTCTCCGCTTGAAGAGCTATCCAAATCTTCTTGCAGATATCATTGTGATGTAAGCTTGTTAAATATAACTTATTTAACTATGAGTTTTAGCGTCTTCAGACCTTCATACTAGAAGCAACGATTGATGGGGACTTAGAAGAATATCATCACAGTCAATGATACTTTGACGAAGGTTTGATATATACCAACCGACACTTGCGGATATCATCGCAGGTCAAAAAATTGCAAGACGATACCCTAAAACATATACTCTTGTAGGTCAGAAAATTAAAAACCTTTGGCAGTCTCTTTAGAAAACCAAATGATGTGCAATATTACATCCTTGGTCATAGTATATCCTTATATGCCAAGGAGACTAGAAACTATGTTTTAAAGGCTATGGATTAGCTTATGGCATCAATAACCTAGATGTTGTAATGCCAGCTTTAATAAACAATCAGATTAAATCAAACTATTTCTATGCCAAGAGTAAGTTTCTATTTATATAACTTATCCACCTGCCAGTTTTAATAATTCTCTGCTGTGGTTTTTGGTACTTGACTTTTCTTAACTGTAAGTAGAGCTATAAATTTTAAATTTTTTCAAATACTTTCTGTAACATTTATATGGTTAAATAAAATCTCTTGATAATTAGCATATTTATTAATCTAAAATTAAAAACTCAAAAATTTACATCTATCTAGTAATAACTAGTCTTTCAAGAGAATATCCACTGCAAGATGTATTTCCCAGTGGAGCCTTGTCATTCCTCAATCTCTCTACGAGTGGCTCTATTGCAATCAATTCTTGCAGAAGCTTGCGCTGAAAGAAAAATTAAAATCATATTTACAACGGGAAAAAATATAAAATTTGAAGTACAGTAACTTAATACACAAATAATCTGAAGGGATGGATAACAGTACCAATTACCTATTAGAACGAAAGATGCAGTAATTATTATTGGGGGAGACCTCTTCCACTAAGTGAATCATCCCATTTCATCTTCTACCGTAAACTTGGTCTATGGTTCATCTATATTCATAAAATGCCATATAAATACAAAATACAGTAATTATTATAGGGGAGATCTCTTCCACCAGTGAATAATCCCATTTCACCTTTTACTGTAAACTTGGTCTATGGTGAACCTATATTCAGATAACATACAACGAGAAAAATATTCTTTGGCTACTGCCAACTGCAGTTAACAAGGTGTAGTAATCACCAGTCCAACTAACAATAGTAGAGAGTGACAATACCTCCCCGCAAGTACAATGGTCTTACAGACTTCCAAGTACAAAAATATTCTGCGTACCCATAACACACACATTCAGACTAACTTTTGAAATAAGTGCTGTTGTATCAAGAACATACTATAAACAATTCAAACTTGATGAAAAATAGAAGAATGAAAAAACTTGGGAGGTATTTCTTAAATCTGGGAGGTAAAAAAGGGTACTTACAAGCCACTTGAGAATAAAAAATAACTTGAAAAGAGGGAATATGGTATGGCGAGGTATCACCCACCAATGAATAACCGCTTCATTAACTTAGGTACAATTCAAATTATTCTGTCCTGATGATCATTAAGGCAATTGTTTTTTCAAAGCGAATGATATTTATACTGACCAATTACAATGTAATCATAATTTGCCTCATTTCAGGTAAAACGACCAGGCTTCATAAAATAGTCAAAAGAAGAGGACCCACCATGTATGCCAGTCCACAATCCATTGTCAACCTCCTCCTAATCAGCCCCAGCCCCAGTGGAAGGGTGATGGGAGCAGAGCACAGATCTTAAATCATAGTACTTGCAATTTAGGAGGGAGTAGAGGCAGAAGAGCCTCCTGAAGATGACCCAGAAGCAACGATTAAACAGATATGCCTCTTCATGGACTGGCATAATCTAATCTAAGACAAATGAAGAGCCTTTGAAAAGATCAGAAAACCCAAAGTAAGTAGTGTAATTCTTGTAAATGGTGGTGTGAAGTTTGAAATAAAGGTAGCTTCTGGATGTATACAAACTGAAAGCATCCTGGATAGTAATTTGAAAGAGTCGTATGGTGTGAAGTTGGGTACTTCACAAAAAGCAGGACTACCCAGTAAAATTAGACAACAGAAAAGAGCAGAGCCCTTCAAGTTCAAGAGCCTTTAAACTCCTGAACTTGAAAAGGGCTCCTTCAGAAACATCTTCACTCAACTAGCAATGACTGCAGAGACATAAAACATTAAGTCTCATTCCATTGTCTCAGAGAAAGGAGAGGAGCAAAGACAAACTGAAGTTCCCCATGAATGTCAACAGTAAATATGAGAGACTGTCAGAAGAGATATGAAGCCCTCAGAAGGGGAAGGGCAAGCAGAACACAGCCTTGGTTGGGGATGGTGGTGTCTGATAGCAATAAAAGTGACAGGAAAAGCCACGAGGATCAGCATATGACTTAAAGGCTACAGAAACTCCTGGGAATTGCACAAGTCAAAAGATGAACAATTGAAAAGAGTTTTAACACTGTCAGGAGCCTGTTAATCTGAAAAGATTCACGAGTAGAACGCAGGCAAAGACCAGGTAGAGAGAAAACCACGGCAGATGAGAATACAGCACATCATACCAACCAGGAACACTGGTGAATCTCTAAAGGAAGGACAGAACCTGCAAGATAAAACCATCTTCCCTAGTTGGGATTGATTATTGGGACTAAAGACATTTTGACTATGGAAGGCTGTAAAAAAGAAGGAAGAGATTACTCCTGAAGTCTCTTTCAAGCTAGAAAAAATCAGAAACCAGCCACTTGAGTTGAAAAATGGAGCCATGAGAATTGCCCAAGCCTTAGCGACACCCCTGGATACTTAAAAACCCATCTACACAGCCTGAACAGAAAAGAATGCAAAGTACTGAAGTAAGTAGCAAAGATACAGGAAACTGAGCAGGCTAGCATGTAGGATGAAGGTAGTAGTAAGGACCATTCTTATCCTCCACTAATAAAGAAAGTGGCAAGGACCATTCTCATCCTTCACTAATCAGACTCCAGTCCAGCCTTCATAATCATCTAAGAAATGAAAGAAATTAAAGCAATCAGTCATGACAGCAAACAGGAATCCTCGTTGAATGGCTGCCACAAGTCAACTTTAAGACCACCTGCTGAATAGCTCCATGGACAGTGCTTCAACAGCAGATGAGAGGTAGGAAGGAGAATCCTAAGAAGCAGTGGGAACAGTAAAGGATAACTCTGACAAAGCACCAAAAGAAAGATGATTATGCAGAGAAGGTATATGCAGGCAGCCCTCAATACACCTGCAAGAGATGAGCACGGGCTATGAAATGCAGCAAACATCCACCAATGAATATGAAAATCTCTTCTCCCTCAAGGAATCAGCCTCAAGTAGTGTGTGTGATAGCAGGATCTACTCTGGGGCACCTCTTGACATCACAGTAATTGTAAGAGAACCAAGAACCACCTGAAGAAAAGGAAGAAGAAAAGGGAAAAGGAAAGGCTCACTGAATTAAGTAAGGGCCATATTTTCAGCCAATGGTAGACCTCCAGTCAGAAAAGAATATTGCACCCAGGGCCCGGACTAGGGCAAAAATGCAATAAACCTGCAATTAGCTAATGGTCCATAGGAGGGGGGCAATAACCAAGCCTTCATGGAGATGACACAACCAGCCTGGAGGAAATTCTAAATCATGAAAACCTCTTGCAGGAAGAGGAAATCTGTCCAGAACCCTCAATACTCTATATTTATCTCGGTACTATGCATTCATCTCTGTACTCTATTTTCATACTGAAAAGCAGCAACTGAAGCAGATTCAAGAAGGATTCACGCAATACATGAATGACATTTATATATGTAGATAATCTCTGTGAGGGAAATCATCCTGGAAAGCTATAAGACATGACAAGACCACAAGCAGGCATCAGTGCAACTTTCAGACATAAGCAGAGGGAAGAACCCTAGGGATGACACCAGAGATCACAGGTAGGCACATCCCTCAGGCCTAACAAAGCTGGGGATTTTGCAGCAAGACGATACAAAGTAAGGAGCTTTCCATGACACAGAGGGAAGGGAAATAGCAGCAAGATACTTCAGCCCATATAACTAATCCTGTGAGAAGCTGCAAACTGGAGGAGTGGAGTGCAAAAGTGAAAAATGAGTGGAAATAGCGAGATATTCCATCCCATACAGCTGATCCTGTGAGAAGCTGCAAACCAGGAGAACAGAATGGAAATGTGAAAAATTAAGTCTAAGGGTAACAATGGCACCACACAATCTCAAAACAGCGAAGGTAACCAACTCCAAAAATAACAGCAGTTGGAGATCCCAAGGCTGCTAAAAAATATGAAGAGGGAAGGACACTAAAATGATTAAGACTGAACTGGAGACAGAACAGTCCAAAGGCAAACACAAACTAGGAAACAATGGACATGGGAACCCAATTAAAATGACACTTCCAAAATTTGACAATGATCATCAACTTCCCTGAACAACCACTGTAGAAATGTTTGAAAGCCTTCTACAACAGCCTCTCAAGAAAATAAACTGTATTCAAAAACAGAAGGAATGCATTCTTGCCACTCCTGTTGTCTAGTCTGAGATTAAAAACTAATTCAATAAGACATCAAGATCGTGCCAACAACAGATAGGTACAAGAATTAATAGGTCACCAGCCAAGAGGGGTCCCCATCCAATATTCAAAAACAGAAGGAATGCATTCTTGCCACTCCTGTTGTCTAGTCTGAGATTAAAAACTAATTCAATAAGACATCAAGATCGTGCCAACAACAGATAGGTACAAGAATTAATAGGTCACCAGCCAAGAGGGGTCCCCATCCAAAACCTTCTTGGTAGAACGAAAGTGGGAACGAAACTAAAAGCCTTGACATGTATATTATGCAAATCTGAGTGGTAACAATGTATATAAACTGGGATGCAATGTGTCATTTTTACATATTTTCATAGGTACCCTCATCAACGACAGCTGTCCTAAAGCAATACATAAACTATGTATGTCATCATATCTCTGGTTCTAATTATCATAGAATCATAATCTTAGTATCTAAATGTATGTTTCTCAGGTCAAGGAATCCATTGGCAAACTTTTTAGTTACCCATAACTGATCATTTTTAAGAGATTACAGATTTCAGTTGCAAAAACTCATAACAACACTGATATGTTTGTTTGTATGGTGCTTTTACGTTGCATGGAACCAGTGGTTATTCAGCAACGGGACAAATGGCTTTATGTGGCTTCCGAACCACGTCGAGAGTGAACTTCTATCACCAAAAATACACATCTCTCACTCCTCAATGGAATGGCCGAGCGTCGAACCTGCGACCACCAAGGTGGAACGCAAACACCATACCAACCATGCCACTGAGGCGCTAAACCACTGATATGTAAGTTCTATATTAAATCTTTCACCCACAGACTAAGGAACAGAATTTTACGCCCGATTTTAAATCATGTCTTTGAAATTGTCTGGCTTCATTTCAACTTTTTTCCAGGTGCTAGAAGAGGATAGAGGGTATGAATTATGTCAGACAGTGGCAAGACTCATTCCATGTCTGGCAGACCCTCCAAGAAATGGAGGAGGACTAGCAGTATTGCATCAACATGCCTGAGTCCAGTGTGTAATTCATGTGCCAGGATTTTAAACCGACACACGTATGGTGAAATTAAACTATTTTCTTACAAAGAAGATGCAAAGGAAACACAGGGAATAAAAGTAGAGACTTGCTGAGCCATTAACTTCAACATACAGAATGATAGATATCTGAAATAAATTTCTTGATAAGTTATTGTCTCACCATGGTTATCACAGAGAATACTATAAGAGGTTCACTATGAATTTGAATCGCCTTGCTCTGAAAAGACAGGGTGCCTCATCTAGGGCAGAGAGAACATTTGGAGACAGTATAATCTTCACACCTCCTGATAGCATATTCTCTAACTGGTAAATGCAATAAGATAAAAGTAAAAGGATGTTGGAGTACTGAAGGTCTTTGTCAGTTTGAATTTGGAGGATGGCAAGATCTGGAACAACAAGCTGAGTTGAGGAATGACGACTGTCTACTCACTAGGTTCTGTTTGCATGTGAAGCAAAGTATCAATGATCATGTAGAAAATGATGCCATGTCCAAAAAATGAGAAGTTGGCTTAGAGATGTTTTTAGACAGCTGGCTTAGAAGAGGCTCACAGATTTGCTTTCAACAAGGTCTGTGAGATCATAGAACAAGAGGTCCTCAAAAACAATAGAATGTTGAAAATTCATGAACTGAAGGAACTGTACATAGCTCACTTGGAGGAAACAGATTTTCCCATCCAGAATACAAAGCCACAAAGCTTAAAGACAAACTCCAGAATCATCCCAAGTATTCATCTGAGCTTTCATTTTCTCAACTGAGTGAAAGTGGACTACAGTATCATGGCTACATCATGTACAATAGTAGCATGAGCATTGATGATGCTATTCGCAAGGCATATGTACTTGGGTCATCCACTATATAATCAGAGAATCAGGGATGCAGCTCAATGGTGTCATTAACAAAGCTTTAAAGAAGCTGATGAGCTGAAGTGGCCTCCTAATGTGCTTGATTTGGAATGCAAAGCAAAAATACCAACAGAACTTTAAAAGTTTCTAAGACTTTTTTCTTCACAGAAGAGACTGTCCCCAAAACACCAAAGATTCAGCAATTGATCCCATCAATTGGACAAGACATCTGCCGTGCTGCAACTTGTGGTGAACAGAAATTGCATTCTGTTGAGTAATGACTTTGAGGCACCTCTATAGGAGTGAACAACTGATAACTATTCTCAATAGAATGGGCACTGAGAATTATTGCTACACCTTAGAGATGGAGACGGGCTTAGCTAGAGCAATTACAGGGTCACCAACAATTCTCTCAACTCACATTGTTAGAGCTCCAGAATCCAAATCTGTGTTTCACTCAGCATTCAACAGTTTGAATCAGCTTCTGAATTGTATTATTGGGAAGGATTCTGTTCACACAGCACATGGGATAATGCTGCAGGACATTGCAGGACCTTCAGAGTCTCATACTGTTATCAGTGTTGAAATGCAATCAATAGAAAGAACCAAAGAAAGTTCTCTTCGTCTCAAGACTACAGAATTGCCAGACTATTACATGACAGTATGCCAAAACCCCAAACTAACTGTCACTCATGTGACATATTCTGGTGGTGGGGATTTGTTCCATGAAGCTAGCCTGAAGCAAATGTCATGGATCCTAGCCAGTATGAATGGCCAGTTACACAGAAGCTAATTCCTGGTATCACAGGTTTCCTCTCCAAGGGACACCTTGACATCCATTGATTACTACCTAGTCATTGCAAGTCTCATCATAGAATACAGAACTGTACAGGAATGTCTATGATATGTTGAAAGTGCAACACATGAAGTGCAACAAAGATTCACCATCACCACATTCGACATGGGAGTGTGTATGAAGACATATCTTATCACATGGAATAACCCTGATCAGTACCAAAACGATATCATACTCATAGGAACATTCCATCTTTCATGTTCATTCATGAGGATGGTGGGTAAGAAATGGATGGAAGTGGTTTCTCAGATATCCTACTTGAAGCTGCACAGTTTGTTACCACATCATTGAGAATCTTCTGACCATCTTGTGAGTTCAACATTCTGACCCTCTTGGTACTGCATCATGCGTTGTTCAACTGCCTCTGTTACAACTTTGTGACAGTGAAGTGCCCTGTCATAATTTTCCCAAAAGAACACCTTGCAGTGAACCTGATCCAGTGAGTCCAGCTTCAAGTAGGATATCTGAGAAACCACTTCCATCCAGCTTCTTACCCAGCATCCTCGTGAATGCACATTCAAGATGGAATGTTCCTATAAGTATTGATATGGTTTTGGTACCGATCAGGGTTATTCCCTGTAATAAGATCTTTTCATAAACACTCCCATGTCGAATGTGGTGATGGTGAATCTCTGTTGCACTTCATGTGTTGCACTTTCAGCATAGGCATTCCTGTGCAATTCTGTATCCTGTGATGAGACTTCCAATGACTGGGTAGTAATCAATGGATGTCAAGCTGTCAGGTGTCTTCCCAGTCTTGGAGAGGGAACCTGTGATACCAGGAATTAGCTTGTGTGTGGAATGGCCATTCATCCTGGCTAGGATCCATAACATTTGCATCAGGCTAGCTTCATGGAAAATATCCTCACCACCTGGATATATCACACGAGTAGTTAGTTTGGGGTTTTGGCATACTGTCATGTAACAGTCTGGCAATTCTGTAGTCTCAAGACAAAGAGAACTTTCTCTGGTTCTTTCTATTGACGGCACCGAGACTTAATACGAGACTGAAGGTCTTGCAATGTCTTGCAGCATTATCCTATGTGCTGTGCGTACATCCTATCCAGTAATGGAATTCAGGTGCTGATCGAAATTGTCGAACTCTGAGTGAAACAGATTTGTATTCTGGTGCTCTAACAATTTAAGAGAAGAGTTGATATGTCTGTAGTTACTTTAGCTAAGCCTGTCTCCATCTCCAAGGTCTAGCAATAATTCTTGCAGTACCCCATTCTATTGAGAATAGTTACAAGTTGTTCACTCCTACAGAGGTGCCTCAGAATCATACTCAACAAAATGTGTTTTGGTAACTTCCACTTGCCACAAGTTGAAGCACAGCAGGTGTCTAGTCTAATAGATAGGACCAGTCACCTAAATCCTTGGTGTTTTGGGGACAGTATATTTTGTGAAGATAAGGCTCAGAAACATTTCAAGTTCTGCTGGTATCTTTGGTTGCATCCCTGATTCTCTGATTATATTGGATGACTCAAGTACATATGCCTTGCGAATAGCATCATTAATGCTCATGCTACTACTGACATGATGTATCTATAGTATTGTGGTCCACTTTCACTCAGTTGAGGAAATGAAAGTGCAGATGAATACTTGGGATGACTCTAGTTTGTCTTTAAGCTTTGTGGCTCTGTATTCTGGATTGGGGAACGGTTTCTTCCAAGTGTGCTATGTACAGTTCCTTCAGTTCACAAGTTTCAACATTCTATTGATGATCAGGGCCTCTTGTTCTATGGCCTTCTATTGTTGATCAGGGGCTCTTGTGCTATGACCTCTCACACTGTTGAAAGCAAATCTGCGAGCCTCTTCCAATGCCAGCTGTCCGTTTCTCTGTTTTTCAATGACACTTCACGACTTTTTGGATGTTGAATATGGTACAATTTTCTACAAGATACTTTGCTTCACATACAAACAAATCTTTGCCTCTGATCCTAGTGGGCAGATGGTCATCATTCCTCAACTCGGCTTGTTGTTCCAGATCTTGCCATCCACCAAATTCAAACTGACAAAGACCTTCAGTTGTCCAACATCTTTTACTTTTATCTTCTTACATTTACCAGTTACAGAACATACAATCGGGTGTGAAAATTATACTGTATCCAGATGTTTTCTTGGCTCCAGATGGGGAGACACTGTTAGTCTGTTTTCTAAGCAAGGAGATTCAAATTCTCTGTGTTATCCATGGTGAGATAATAACTTGTCAGGAATCTGATTACAGATATCTGTCTTTCTGTAAGTTGAAGTTAACGGCTCAGCAAGTCTCCAGCTTTTTATTTCCTGTAGTTTAGCAAATGTTTCCTCCGCATCTAATTTGGAAGAGAATAGTGTAATTTCACCATACTTGTCTGTTTCCAATCCTAGCACAATAATTATACACACCGGACTCGGGCATGTTGATGTAATATTCTAGTCCTCCATTACTAAGAGGGTCTGCCAGACATAGAATCAGTCCTGTCACTGTCTAACGTTACTTCACACTCTCAGTCCTCTTATAGCACCTGGATAAAAGTTGAAATGAAGACAGACAATTTTTGCAACTGAAACCTCAAACTTCTTGAAAACGGTCAGTGATGGATGACTGAAAAGTTCACCAATAGATTCCTTAACCTGAAAAACACATTTAGATACCAAGATTATTATTCTATGATAATTAGAACCAGTGATATGTTGACATACGTCGTTTTACGTATCACTTCAGAACAGCTGTCGCAGATGAGGGTACCAATTAAAAAGTATGTAAAAACGACACATTGTATCCAAGTTTATACACTGTTACCACTCAGATTTGCATAATAGACATGGCAAGGATTTAAAAAAAAAAAAAGTTTCGTTCTGCCATAGTGGCCTATAAGGAACAGATGGTATAAACTACATTTTTGTGACGTCTTGAAAAATGGTGCTGCCAAATTATGTACCAAAAAACAAAAACTTCTGAAAGAGCCCTGTGTACACTTGGAATGCACTACACATATCTGATGCAAACAAGGCTACACCGAATATAGTTTATGGCTAGCAGCTGACAGCAGATTGGACATGGAAGGTGGACACCATGAGTTAAAAGTCAGCCAGGATGCTGTTATAAATCTATTATATGGATGTTAGATTTTACAATCGCATCCTGGCTTGAAAATTAAGATATGTTAATTTGTTGGAGGAAAATTATTTTAAATGTTAATTTGTTGGAAGAAAATTATTTTTCATGTTAATACCTACAGCAAATGACAAAACTACTGTCATGAAATTTCTAAAGTGAAATTACTAAGAAATTATGGTAATGTGTAAACAAGGGCACCACCATAATCTACAGTATGTATAATGTCTCTTTCGTTATTTCTTGAAAAAATAATTTATAATTTTCTATTTGCAGATATGACTGTTACTGTGGCTTGCAGTTTCAAGTTACCTATAACTATTATGCAAGGACTTAACTGCCCCTATGAAGTCAAATAAATAATCTTCAAGTAAGCATAAGCAGCTTTATAAATAAAAAAAGAATACTAATTACCAATGAAGCCTACCATGTCTGTAATTCGACTAAAACATGACAGCAATAGGCGATGAACGTCAACCTCAGATGACAAGATTAGCTGATGGTATTTCGTATCAAGGATCAGACTCAACCATTCACTCACTTCTGCTAGAGAAAGGGCTTCATTTCCTGGACAGAGCAAAACCTATAAAACACAATCACATTTAAATAAAGTAGTTAGTCCTTATTCAGGTTTGTTTTAATTTCTTGAACTGCATGATAAACTAATATCTGTAAAACTTAAAATTAACATGGTTTTGGATATGCTCAAGATAATTTTAAAACCAGTTGACTAAAAATTATGCTTTTATAACAGTATTTAATAAAAAAAAAAAGATTTAGGGAAAAAATTTAAACATCTATTAGCCAGAACTTGAACAAATGAAATAACTATATTAAAATTATTTTGAAGTATAATAGAAAGGCCAAAAAACCTTCAAATGATGCTGTTCTAACAGATAAGTAGGTCAACTAAGCACACACAAATACTAACATACACTGAAAATTCCTACCTCTCCTGCCACTATTAAGAAGTACAGGTACTGAATTAGGGAGAGAGAATCTTCAAATGACAACATATTCAGTTCTTTTGCAAGATGGGTATCTGTGTATGATTTTCTTAAGACAGCATTGATAAAGGAAGCTTTCCCTGGACCAAATGGGCATCTCACAACTGAAAAATAAAAACAAATTCCATAGCAAGATACAAAGTACCATTTTTTAATTCCATAACATGATACAAAGTAACATTTCAGATATACTACAACTCAGGGTTACCCATACTTCAGAACTACCTAAACTGTAAGAAAGAATGAAAGATCACATTATGCATTGTTTATTTACATGCACAGGCAACCTTGTACCTCTTCCAAAATGACAATGAATAATTAAACATGTCTTGAGTTCATAACCAACAATGAATAATTATAATAAATCTGTCTTGAGTACATAAAACTACGCAAGATACAACCCTACTTAGGTGTAACTACACAGTTAACCAAAGATCAGGCATGCAATCAATAAACAGTTAAGATACTACACAACAAAAAATGAAGTAATTATATACTGTATTCATGAACGCTTTGGTTAATATATTGCCTCTCATGTGGTCAACTATGAGGCTCTTGCAAGCAAAAAACCTTCATGTCGAAGGCTAAAATGCAATCTTCAAAGTTTTCAAGTACCCAACAAAAAGCACTCTTATGGTACTTAAACACATTGTCCCTAAACCTGGTATGTCTAACATGATCATTGGCAATACATAACAAAAGCTTCACCATATACTTTGTTATTCCATGGTTCTAATATTTTCTATTCTGGGGTTTAGTTTTTCCTTTCTTTGTAATTAAAAAGAAACTTGCTGCATTAGCCTATATCCAAACCTTTCAATATCTAAAAACATTGCACTAAATGTAGCCCCATCCATTTGCATGAATCGAGACAATGTAGACCAAGAAAATTTCTCATGAAACTCGGCTGGGCAGCTTATATTTCGCACATTACTTTTTAACCAACTCAAGCTTTTCTTACTATGGTTTGTTAACTTCAGAACAAGTTCCTTATAAATGAAAGTCATAAACTTGAATGAATATAAAGCAAATCTCATTTTTACAAAACAAATAAATTACAATAATCAATGTGTCGTACCAGTTGAAGTCATGATATATCAATGCACTGAGAACAGCACACCAACAAAAACAAAGCCTTCAATTCATGAAATTGGTGCAACCTTAATTTTATGGTTTCAATATTATGCTGGTCAAAATTGAGGAGAGTCTTCAACACCAGGGAATACAGTATATATCTGCTTAGGTGAAGAAATGGATTCCCTTATGGGTATTCTTTGCCGATTTTCATAATGTTGTGAATCCTTGCCTATCTAGTATTACAAATACATAGAAGATACCTCTGCTGAAGTCCAAACAGAGAGAGTACTAACCCAACAAAGGAAACATTTAAGAGCATATTTGTTCTTAAATTCACTTTTGACTTTAGCTGTAACTCTCTTACTTAAAAAGGGGTCAAAATAGAACATTTTTCATTTACTTAGTATGGTAAGATGAAATTGGAATGCATTGCAGTAAGTAATGATTCTGCTATAGTATCTACTAAAAACTAACTTCATCTTACCTCCTTCTTCCCCTTGACATTTGACTTCCATCTGCATTACAGGGTATTTGAACAGCCCATCAAATTCAGAATCCTTACACCTAAGGTAGCATTGAATAACCTTGACTAGGTATGATTCTGGTATGTCTTCAAATACAGCAATAACTTCATGCAAAAGCGCAAGTTCCTTATTTTCAACCATTGGACCTATCACAGTTCCAGCGAGTCTGAAAATAAAGAAATTTTAAATACAGATTACAACTTGAAAAACATCCTGACATACACATCAAGTACATATGGTTAAAGTCAAAACAATTCTATAATGCATAATTAGTGAAATTGGAAAGATAAGAAAACTAAGAAATGAAAAAAAAAATTTTTCACCAAAGAAACTACGTATTAGGTCACAATTCTTTATGGCTTCAGGGAACTACTTCATACTTACATGCTTTCACTTAAAGAAAGTTTATTTACACTTCTGAGGACTTCATTCAGCTTTTCACTTTTGTTTGCATAAATTGTCTGCGTTTCACCTTTTTTCACGTCAACTGTTGCATCCCAACCATAGCATGTTTCAGGGGGACATTCTGCTTCAGCTGTAAGCATATATAACATCAAAAGTCACATGGTTTTATGATGTCTAAATTATTAAAAGACACCAATTCAAACTCTCCAGTACATGAAATATTCAAATCCTAACATTCTAAAGAAGCCTAGCATTTCCAAAAAACAACTCTTGTCACTTTTCTAAATAATGTAAATTCCTAAGAACCTAACAAACCTTTCAATTTAAAGGCCACACTTACAAAATACAAGAAATACGCACTTTTGAAAATCACATTTTATAGTAAAATTTATTCATACAAACTTACTTAGAACACATATATTAAGAAAAAATCCTAAACACATCAGTTGTCTTTTAAAAGGAAAGAAAGATTATTGGCAGTTGGCAATGCAAATGGTTGAAGGGATCCACAGGTACCCAGGGGCTTACTGCCTCAGTTCTGTTGTCTAGCGCATGAGTTATGAGACACTGATTCTTCTTCAATCTGTCAGACTTAAGTCTATGAATCTAAGAACATTCAAGACCATTCATGTGACTACAGAAGAAGACATGAAAATATCTCTCTTACGGAACAATAAAATAACAATACAGTATTACAGTTACACTGGAGCTTCAACTTAACGGACCTCAACTTAGCGGATTTCGTTACTCACCAGACTCGCTGGTGTCTGGTAAAAATATTGTTTTCTACTTAGTGGAAAATCCAGTAAGTACAATAGGGTTATCGGAAGGTGGACTGAGCATACCTAAGTGGACGACCTCTCGTCATGAATGGATAATCCACCAAGTATACTAACTGCATCAGATGGTGAAAAAATGAATATATATAAACATGATCGAGGCTTTCCTGTTTCAACTTGTGATGGAGGACAGTGAGAGAATAAACAAATACAAGCACATGACCAACATTTCCCTGTGTGTGCCATTGAGGGTGGACGGTGAATGAATGACCAACTGAACACATGTACATGACCAGCACTTTCCTGGGTATGCTTATACAGGTGGATAATGAATGAATGCACACATACGACACATGCTTTCCTCTTTGAACCTGTGAGGGTGGAAGGTCAACAAATGCATTCACACGTGACTGAGATTTCCTGTTTAAACCCTGGGCATGGGTCCTTTGTTTAAGTGACCCAGCATGCCGAGCTGTTTGAATGTTTCATTCAGTCATTCTGCATCAGTAGTTTCCTCAGTGTAGAAACTGCTCTCTGTTATCAACAAGACCTATTTTGTGTGTGCATTCACAAAGAACTAATGTGCAGTCATTTGTCTTCTCAAAATTATTTACTAAATTGTACAATATGATAACATAATTTAATGTATGTACTTACAGTACTGTACATTATTAATTTAATGCTTAAAAAAAAATTTTCACAATGAGAGCATCACTCTGTTCCCCTCACAATCACATGCCTAGAAATACTGAGTTGAATGGTTATATAGTGTAATTGCATGCAATCACAATTACAATAATGCAAATGTACTATTGTAATGTAATTTTTTTCTTAGTATATGAGCGTGATATCATATGTAAATCTTTTTTTTTCCTTTTTTTATAGACTTAAGGTACTAAATACAGCAGCGCACTTTGCTATTCTTAATACAATCCTGTAATGTAGTGTTAAACATTTTTTAGTATGTTTGTTTGTGTACAGGTTATACACATACACAAACATCGTCTCAGGATGAACAATGCACTTCTGTCAGGCTGAATAATGCACTTCTACATGTTTTCTCTCTCTTTTTATAAATAATCTACATTCACTCTTAAAAAAGAAAAATTTTTAGTTTTTTAATATTGTATGGGATTTTTATGAATTATTTTATATATCCTGTTAGCATAAGCACATACAATTATGGACATGTACGTATATGTGTTGAGAAGCAACTGATTTTGCAGATATATCTCTATATTTGAATGATAAGTACCACATTTTTTTTTGTATAGAACAACCTTTAGACAAGACGAGATAAAAAATGACGGCAAATTTTCATGAATTCATCTGATATCTGTAGTATAAGATTGCTAAATTACAAAACCATCTGTGTATAGGCTAGCCTTATGGTTAAGTAAAGATGCTGTTTTATTTACTGTATCCCTAGAAATTAAAAATACGTACATAAAACTAAAAGGGAAACCATTGTGTTGCTAATATTTCATCGTCAATCACAAACCACCTCTAACAAGAGGATAATGTACGATAATTATCATACATATTCATCGTACATAACTATCGTTCTTATGACTACATTGTTCTAAACAGTGGTAAGTACAGTAATACTTTGGGTTACGAACCGATTAGTATACAAATTTTTTAACTTACAAAGTGACGCCCTCATTCTGGAATACAAATTTCACTTGGAATACGAATGCGCGAATTTCCATCATGGGAGGCCGCCTGCATTGTTTACATCGGACATCGGATGAGCGTGGAATCTGCGAACGCATTTTTTTTGGCCAAAACTTAACGAGGGTCACGTGACTTCCTCACACGCATCCCTTGACCCTTTTTAAACCATAACTCTTTCACTATCTCGCTGGCGGTAAGATTGAATGCATCTGTCCATGATACGCTCTCAAATTTGCTTAGTGATTTGCGCACGTGTTGTGTTTCCGTGATAGTGCTTATACGTTACTATTACCCAAATACTAAAGACAATGGCTCCCAAGATGACAAAGGCAAGCAGCAAGAAGGAAAGCATGAGAAAGAAGATGATGATTATGGTCAAAATGAAGAAGGAAATTATCCAAATGCATGATAAAGGCGAGCGCGTGAAAGACATTGCAGCATTCTTCAAGCGGTCGCAATCAACGATCTGCACTATTTTGAAGAAAAAGGAAGAAATTAAAGACAGTAAAGCATCAAAAGGTGTCACAGTATTGACGAAACAACGGCCTTATATTCTCGACGATGTAGAAAATTGTTTATCAATAATGGGGTGGGTCATTTCTATAAAATTTTAAAGAACAGGCAAAAGAAAGCCTCCATAGAAAAATATTTTTTCAAAATTGTGAAAGACGACAGTGTCGCGTAAGCGTAAAATTAGTGATGGTAGTGAACGCTGCTCTCGAGAGAAAGAACCAGAAAGTCTTCCAGAAGTGTTCACGGAGGGAGATTTCCCCCCCCAAGCCCTAACCCTCTCCTCCTCCCCCTTCCCCTCCTCCCGTCTCCGTCAAGCCAGCAGCCACACTCGCCAAAGGTAAAGTTCAGGTTTTACTGTGCATGCATATTAAATCGAGTGTTTATATTTAATTTCATTCTTCAATTTTATAATTTTATGTAATTCCTACACGAATTTTCAACCTTAGTGAACAAAAATAAATGGAAAAATATGAATTGAAATGGTCATTCATGGTCGGGTGGAACGCATTATTTGCTTTTTATAACATTCTTATGGGAAAATCCATTTAGGTTACGAATTTTTTAGGTTACGAAGCAGGTTCTGGAACGGATTAAATTCGTAACCCAAGGTATTACTGTACAGGCAATCCTTGGTTATCAGCGATCCAGTTTTATGGCTCGTCTAGAGCCAAAATGCACTGATTTCCAGTTATCGGCACTGATAAACGGTTTTCGGTTATCAGCAATTTTCACTGATCATCAAGCCATTGGAACAGAACCCCCGCTAATAACCGAGGACTCCCTGCAGCCCAAAATTGTATTATTTACCACCAATTAATGATAAATTTTAAATGAAAAATTAATATTGTTATCCTAAACATTATTACGTACAACCATAATTACAATACTACCATTAAAATTACTGAAAGGTTACCGAAAGATACAAGCAAGGTATATAGAATGGTCAGGTAGTCTCATTTGTGGGGGGTTGCGGCTTATCCCCCCAAGAGCCGCATCACCTGGAGGCCAGGTCAGGGCGAGAAGTCACTCAGCTACCGTTTCATTCAAATGTATATCACAGGTCACTTCAGTCATCTCTGTATTGATTTAGTTTTACATTCTTCGAATACAACCATAGTTTTGATTTTTTATATAATCTAAATTATTATTTAAATAATGCCAAATAACTGCGGAAATGGGTTCATCGTTTTAATAGCAAGGACTACTTTAACCCTACTGCTCATTGCATATGCAGTAATCATTTTGAAGAAAATGCATATAAAAGAGACCTGCAGCAGGAACTTCTTGGATCGCGAGCCCCAGCAATGAAAGTCAGACGTATGAATGTGAGGACAGCAGTGCAGCTTCTTTCGGAAACAACATCTAAAGCTTTAGATTTTTATGGAAGTCAGGAACTTTTGACGAGCATGTCCTGGGAAAGTACAAAGGACTTTATAAAGCTTGCTGACTCCTGGTTTGTTGTGTTCAATTCAAGGGTACCTTATGACAGAAAAAAATCTATAAATACTTATGGGATGCAACTGACGGAACAGAATAAAATCCTTGACAATATGAAGTGTACTGCTAAAACAATAGGAGTTTGCAAAAGTAATAAGATCTATCAGTTCCAAAAGGGACTTATTGTGTCATGCAAATCCTTGCCAAGGTTGCATATGTATAAAAGTAAATATGATGTATCATACATAATTACCTCCAGACTTAACCAAGATGGACTGGAAAACATGTTTGGCTGTCTTAGACAAATGGGTGCAACTTCTGATCATCTTACGCCAGATGAAATCAAACACAGAATAAGGTCATATTTACTTGGCAAAATAAACTCTATAACTGGAAAAAATTGTAACTCGATGAAGGAGTGCGATTCTTCAAATATGTCGGAAGGAATGTTCAGTCAAGAGAAAAGTTGTGAAAATAATGATTCAAATGAAACCGATCTTGAAAGAGAGCTTATGATTTCTGCAATGGTGTTTGCCTCTAATGAAGATGAGAAGATCCCAGAAGAAGATTCAGAAAACTTTTAAAATGAATATCCTGAAATAACTTTAGAGAATGTTGCAGACGAAGAGGGCCTTCGATATGTTGGAGGTTATGTGGCATCTAAATTTCCAGATTATCAGTCCTTAGGATGTAAACTTAAAATAGTGAAAGGTACCTGGATTAGTGCAGTAGAGCGACATGATAATAAATTAACGGAACCAAGTGCTAAGTTATTTGAAAAATTAAAGGTAACGGAAAAAATGTTTCAAACGTACAATGGAGAAAATACACTGAGACCAGGCAATGGAGTATTATGCGACTTGGCACGCCATATTGAAAATTGTTTATCCTTGCCTTTTAAAGTAATATTGTTTTTTGTCAGATGTCGGATGTCTTTTAGGATGAGAGCTCTGAATGCCCAAATTTTATCAAGAAGGCAAAAAATGAAAAAGATAATGCCATGAAAATTTTTAAAATTGTTTTTTTTTTCACTTTTACTAAGTATTTTTCATTTCCATTATGAAGCCAGATACTGTTATGTGTTATCTATGTCGATCTATGTCAGTGTATTAAATAATGTATTGTAAAATTATACATAAGCCTTTGTAAATAAATGCCATGTCAAATGCTAATTGAATATTTTTTTAAGTCCTGTCAAGCATATTAATTTAAGGTTCTATTATATATTAGAGCGCCAAACATTATCAATCCACGATTTTGTATGTGTAGTACAGTGACCTATATGAATTCAAAAGAACACCAAACGTATACAAGATAACAGAGTGAAAAGGACACCTTACAGGCCTAATCTCTTCGACCCAAGGTACTTAAGTTTCCCAAGGTAGTACTTGCCTTGACCGCTCCCACCCTGGCCTCCAGGCCTGTCACGGAAATACCCCTCAACTACCCCCGCGACCAAAGTGACTGTACCTCTCTCCCTTATTCTATATACCTTGGATACAAGTTACTGTGAATAAAACCATAACTTGATGTTTACATTTTTGCAGCTTGGTTCGAAATTACCAATAATATATAAGGTAAAAGTGGTTTTATTAGGTACCTTTATCAGCTTATACTTTATAACATGAATCTTTTCATGCATGTCCGTGGTAATTGCACCAAGGCCAAGTCTAGCTTACCAATAAACATGACTTAGAATTCAAGGTTTGATTTTTAGAATGGTAATATAAGAGGATCCAAAATTTTTAGGGGTGAATTTTAGGATTTAAAGGTCGTCTTACACGTGGGAATATATGGTAATTCAGTAGTATTAAACTAACCAAACAGACCCATGAGGCACACATTCTTAAATTAAAAGAAAGATGAAAAAATGCAAAAATACATGAATGCAGGCAGACCTTCCCCACCATTAGCCCTACATTAAGGAGTCAGTTGCCTGATGCGCATTCTTCAACGCCTTCTATCAAAAGCATCATCCTCCACCAAACCTCTTCTCTCCATATCTTCCTTCACTTTATCTCGCCACCTCATTCTATCTCCCTCTCAATCTTCATCTAAGATGTACTTCCCAAGCCCTCTTCACTCCCTCCTCATCATCTATCTTCAACACATGCCCATACCAACTCAATTGTGCCTCTCATCACCTCGGTAGTCTTTACTAAGCCTGCCCTTTTTATTTTGTCATTTTCTAATCTCTTAAGCAGCAATATTCCCATAATCCACCTCAGCATTCTCATCTCTATTCTCTCAAGCTTTACTTACTCTTTTCTTCTTAGAGCCCATGTTTACGATCCAAACATTAACAATGGTCTTATCACTGTGCTGTAGATCTTGACTTTTAGCTTGATTGACATTTTCTTATCACATACTACTCCATCTACCTCTCTCCACTTCTCCCATGCAGCTCTTATTCTATGGTCAACTTCAGTCTCACATCCTCCCTCATGGCCGAAGTAGATCCTAAGTATTTAAATTTGTCTGTCTGTTTTATAATCGAGCCTCTTCTTTCTTGTATTACTATTATGTCTCTATCTTCTCTACTGTTCACCAAAATCACTGATTTATTCACATTCACCTTTAACCCATCCCTCTCTAAAGACTCCTGCCACTCTCCAACCCTTCTCTGTAGGTCTTCCTCATTTTCGGTAGTACTCCCCAGATCATCAGGGTACAACAACTCCCATGGCTCTTCATTCCTGATCTCTTCACTTAACACATCCATGACCAGAACAAACAAAAATGGGGTTAATGCTGATGCCTGGTATAATCCAACACTAACTTCAAAGTTTTCTGTTTCCCCAACTGCAGTTATAACTTTTCTGCTCGTTCTTTGATATATCATCTTGACCAGCCTAACCAACTTTTCAGGGAATTTCCGCTTCCTCAAACACCAAAACATCACTTCTCTTGGGATTCTACTGTATACTTTCTCTAGGTCTATAAATGCACAAAAGAGCTCCTGATTTCCCACCAGCCTCTTTACTGTAGAAGTAACTCAGCTCTGTAATAAACAAACTGGCACTGTGTTCACCTTCTGCATGCCTTTGATTGTTTGTTTAAACGGCTTCCTTGTGAAAATTTATTTTATCTCTCTTTCCTTTTTTGCATTCTTGCCTTATTATTTATTTGTTGCAAGATCCTCATGTTTATTTTAAAATCTACTGTTTGCCAACAGAAGTTGATGTATTGTGGCATGATTAATCTCTTTCATGCACTTAAGATTCAAGTGTAAACACGCCGATTACTCTCTCTCAGACACATAATCGAACACACACACTATCGATTCCCGATTATCCTTGTAAAATGTGAGTAAAATTGATTTTGTTATCAACCTTTGCCTACTGCGACCATTTCGGTTTCCTCAAAGGGTTCCCGTCTCTCCTCCCTCCATCCACCAGCCGGCCAAGCAACATTTACACCAAACAGTTCCTAAATGGTGCACAGAAAAAATAAAATTTTGAAAATATTACTTCATATATTGTCTCATTACTTTACACTCTTAATTTAAATCTTTGAACAATAATAGAAAAAAATGTGAAAAAGGGGACTTTTTGGGTTGGCTGGAATGAATTACCCTGATTCCCTTTATTTCTTATGGGAATATTTGTTTCATATTTCAAACGAATCATACTTCAAACAGCCTTCTGGAATGGATTAAGTTTGAAGCCTGAGGTGCTACTGTATTTTGCTGTGTTTGCATTAATATTATTTGAAAATTAGTAAATTATTTATTTATCAGTAAGTAATTTGCCCAGAGTACATTTGTACAGTTTTAGAGTAAGTTTCTATAAAAGGCACCATATGGTTTAAAATGAATTTTTATGGTATGATTTGAAGAAGTTTTTTTTATTTTTGTGCATTTTATGTAAGAAACTTAATACCCACTTTAAACTGAAATGTGGAATAAAGGTATTACTATATAATTATCACCATCATTATATGCATAAAAATTCTCTTTCAGCATAGAGAGAGAGAGAGAGAGAGAGAGAGAGAGAGAGAGAGAGAGAGAGAGAGAGAGAGAGAGAGAGAGAGAGAGAGAGAGACAACTCATACACTATTGACAATACATGCTAAGCATGAGCTACAAGATTAACTGTTATTGGTTACTTCCCGCTCCTTCAACCAATAGCGTTTTGTCATGGAAAGAGAGAGAGAGGGTGGGTGAACATCGGTTTTTTTTTATTCAGTAGTACATATTACATGATAATAAATCAATATTAAAGGATTTTAATTTAACATTTGATTGATATTTGGCTGTTTACATTAATACTCATTACATTAATATTTTAAAATTAATAAATTCAATCTTTTTTCATGAAAAATGTATTCGGTCAAAAAAATAAATGAAAATAAAGTAATTAGTGAATATTACTCTATGAAAATATCCACCTAGTAGTGAATTTCCCAGCGATATTTCCGAGGGTCTTCGAGGTTGTTTCACAGAATCCCCCATTGCTGGACCGTGATCTAGCAGGGTCCACTGTACACTCGAAAATGATAACTGCTCTATGTTTTGTACCAGCTGATGACCTTGACAGTTACATGGATTCTTTGGCAGGTAGTTTATCGGAGGAGTTAATTCTGGTTTTAAACTGGTTCGAAGACAATTATATTGGCCATCATAATCGGTGTGGAGCAGGCAGGCGAAATCCTTCATTTAAGACGAAGATGTGGCATACGTATCAAAGAATGTTCATTAGAGATGATAGAACAAATAACTATGCTGAGGCAGCTAGCAGGAGATTGAAAAGTGAATTGGAATGTTATGCAGAATCATATGGAAATTCATTGATGTTCTTAAGCATGTTCAAAAGGGAAGATAGTATAATGATAACAAAAAGGATCAGTTTTTCCAGATCTCGTGAATCATATAGACTCCTCTCAGGCAGGACCACGCATCTATGACACTGCGTCAGTCTTTTCTTAACCGTCTGGGCTTGAGTTGTGGTTGACCTCTCCCAGCATTTACCTGGTTCACTGCCCGTTTTGCTTGTGTTTTAGTGTGTGCAGGTGTGTGTGAGCGTGCTGTTATTATGGCTTCTTCTGCTCCATCTTGGCCTCATCAACGTATGTGCCCTGGAACTCCAGGTTTTCCGTATTCTCATTTTTTGGCTTAGGCTGCGACCGACCCCCACATCACTTGTAGTAGGTGTCGCTCTAACGTTTGTTCAATAACAAATCCCTGCACGGAATGCCATGCGTGGCCTAGAGAGCAGTGGAAGTTATTTTATAGTGAGAGGGAGCATCGTAGGGTTTCTACTCTCCTTTCGTGGAAGGGTTTTTCTTCACCTCTTCCCGATGCTTCGTCTCCTGCTGCTGTCACACCCCATACTAGTGTTGTGCCTTTGTCCCTTTCCTTTTCTTCCATCGATTCGTTGTTGGAAGGATCGGGAGGATCTCAGGCTGATTTATGTAATGTCGCCCCTTCTTCAGGAGTTAATTTGATTCCCAAGAGGGAGGAGGCTTTTTCATCATGGTCTTTTATTTCAGAGTCGGAGGCATCCAAAATGGCAGCGCTTTGGGGAACGCTTGGGCTACGGGGTCCACCGTCCTTGGAGGGTTTGCTGACGCACTTCATGGATGCTCACTACCCCACTCATGCTGTCCAAGCCTTCCCCCCTTCTCCTGGCCTCGCCTTCATGGGTAGCCGAGGTCAGCCATTTTGTATTGCTCAGCCAGTGATGATTGCTGCTTCTTCGAGTCAGAGGGAAGCCGTGGCGTCAGCCCTGCTAGTGACGTCATGGGATCAATCATTTTGTATCCCTCCGCCAGTGGCGTCTGCTTCCCGTTTGGATCGAGGGGAAGCCATACTCAAGCATTAAAGTCCTTACACCAATATTTACATTCTTCATATCTATTAGGAAGATCATACTCTATATCCCTGCAGCCAGCACAAACAGTGTGTCTATTTACCTCAAAATTCAACATCCTAGTGCAACAGTAACCATTCCAACAGAACCTGACATTTTCAGCCTTGTTTCCAGTGAAACACATCCTAGGAGAAATAAATGTACTGTATCATGAGAGCAACAAATTGCCAAGACCATGAAATATCAAAGAGCACTATAGACAATGGCAGCAAGGAGAATTCTGACAAGAGTAATGCATTCAAAATACATCTGGTGGAGAATAGGCATACAAGACAGTCATCCAGGTAAGCCAAGTGGTCTTCATTTGTTAAAATGCTGACTTGCCTATCAGCATGGAGATATAAGCTATCTTTAGCAGTAAGTAAGATCCATCCCAAATAACTACTTTTCTGATTAACTGCTCTAAACCCCTTTTCACCACAGATGCCCATATAGTCTTAGTTTTTTACATCTCTTACTTTTCCTACTTGAGATACTACATCTCTGAACCTTTGCTACTAATAAGACCTTTCTCACACTCAAGTCAAGAATCTTAGCATTTTGTAGTCAAATCTGTTGAAAACTCCTCTGTTTTCTTTTAAAAGTGCCAATATCTAGTTACTTAGCAGAATAGTACTAAGCAATGCAGAGAGATCATCGACAACAGGTTTGTAAATCTCATTGTTAAAACACAATTCTTTTGATACAACTAAATAAAAAATTTAAAAAAAACTCTTTTGATACAACTAAATAACCATAGCATATAATTTTCATATCTCATTAACCCTTAAACGCCGAAGCGGTAAAAAAAAAAATGTCTCCCGTGTGCCGGAGGTGTTTCAGAGTGAGCGCGGAAGAGGAAAAAATATTTTTTCAAAAAATCACAGCGCGCTTAGTTTTCAAGATTAAGAGTTCATTTTTGGCTCCTTTTTTTTGTCATTGGCTGAAGTTTAGTATGCAACCATCAGAAATTAAAAAAATTATCATTATCATATATAAATAATGCGATATATGATAGCGCAAAAATGAAATTTCATATATAATTGTATTCTAATCGCGCTGTGCGCGAAACGGTTAAAGGTAACAAGTTACTTTTTTTTTTGTAATGTACAATAAATTGCGATCATTTTGGTATATAACACATTGTGAAACGATAAAAGCAACACAGAGAAAATATTATCACAAAATAATGCATGAATTTGTAACGCGCGGACGTAAAAAAATATTTTTTTCAAAAATTCACCATAAATCTAAATATTGTCCTAGAGACTTCCAATTTCTTTCAAAATAAAGACAAATGATTGAATATTACTATACTGTAAGAATATTAGCTTACAAATGCAGTTTTCAACCATATCTGACTAGTTAAAGTTGACCGAATGTCGAATTTTTTTATATATATTTTTTTATATGCAATTATTTCGGAAATAAGAAAAGCTACAACCTTCAAATATTGTTCGTTTTATTCTACATGAAATTGCGCACATTTTCATATATAAAACTCTATGAAATGCCTAATATGAAACGGAGCAAATATTCCGAGAATGGGACGTACGCATTTCGGAGATTTGTGGCGGAGAATCCGCGCGCGGAGGGAAGGAAAGTTTTTTTTTTTTAAATTCACCATAAATCTAAATATTGTGCTAGAGACTTTGAATTTGTTTCAAGATGAAGATAAATGACTGAATATACTAGACTGTAAGAGTTTTTAGCTTACAATTGCGTTTTTCGACCATTTTTGGTCGGTAGAGTCAAAAGTTGACCGAACGTGGTTTTTTTTTCTATTTATCGTGATTTATATGCAAATATTTCAAAAATGAGAAAAGCTACAACCTTCAATTATTTTTGGTTGTATTCTACATGAAATTGCGCACATTTTCAAATATAAAACTTTATGTAACGGCTGATTTAAAATGGTGCAAACATTACCACAATCGCACGTATGATTTTTTCGGAAGAGTTACCGCGCGGACGTAAAGAAAATGTTATTTTTTCATAAATTCACCATAAATCGAAATATTGTGCTAGAGACTTCCAATTTGTTGCAAAATGAAGGTAAATGCTTGAATATTACTAGAATATAAGCGTTTTAGCTTATAATTGCGTTTTTCGACCATTTCGGTAGAGTCAAAGTTGACCGAAGGTTAAAAATTTGTCACTTATCATTTTTTATATGAAAATATTTCAAAATTGATAAAAGCAACAACCATGGGTTGTTTTTAGTTGTATTGTGCATGAAATTGCACACATTTTCATATATAAAACTTTATGTGACGGCTAATTTAAAATGGTGCAAACATTACCACAATCGCATGTATGATTTTTTTCGGAAGAGTTACCGCGCGGACGTAAGGAAAATGTTTTTTCATAAATTCACCATAAATCGAAATATTGTGCTAGGGACTTCCAATTAGTTGCAAAATTAAGGTAAATGATTGAATATTACTAAAATATAAGAGTTTTAGCTTACAATTGCGTTTTTCGACCATTTCGGTAGAGTCAAAGTTGAAATTTTGGCACTTATCGTTATATGAAAATATCTCAAAACTGATAAAAGCTACAATCATGAGTATTTTTTTTTTATTTTACATAAAAATGCGCACATTTTCATATATAACACTCCATGTAACGGCTAATTTAAAATGGTACAAAAATTATGTCAAAGTGACGAAATAATTTTTGAGATGTGTCACAGATACTTTTTAGTGTGGCAAGAAAGAAATTCGCGCTTGCGCACCTGCGTAACGATTGTAAACAAAACAACACCTTGATCCATGAACTCCCAGCATCCCCCAAGGCGCGTGATTCAAGAGTTTTCGGCTGGTAGGCCTAAAAGTATTTTTCCGCAAATTTTTAAAAAAACTTTTGTATGTCGACGTAAAATACGTCCGGTCGGCACCCGAGAGACAAAAAATGTCGACGTAAAATATGGCCAGTCGGCGTTTAAGTGTTAATATATGTTTTTATAAAGATAAATAAAGTCGACCCCTACCTATTGGTGGATTTTTCTATGGAATATAAATACACATTATTCATGGAAAATTAGCCCATTTGCAGTATTTTTCATCAAGAAATATTCACTAATTACTGTATTTTCTTATTTTCATGATTAAATGCATTTTTTTTAATAAAACTCTTAAAATACAACAGTACGTATAAGCATATTTTGAGCGGATTGTTGGTGTTTGAACTATGTGTTCGGATTCGCGGACTCGCACATTCACGGATTTCTCTCGGGAACATTTCCCTGCATTATTCGAAGGAAATTTGCCTTTTCACAGTATTTTTCTATGAGAAATATCCACAAATTCCTGGGTTTTTTTAATCAATTTCATCATAAAATGCATTTTTTGTGATAAAACTATTAAAAAAAAATGGTACAAGCGGCCCGCAGTTAACAACGCAATCATTCAGCGGCGAATCAGTTTTACGGCTGTAGTAAAAAATATTCATGAAAAAAATAAGGCATTTTAAGGTATTTTTACTGCACAATTTTTGGTTAACAGCGCCGCTAGCACCGTTGTCTAACGAGTTCATACATTTGTAGAAATGCCATTCAGACCATAAATGTTAAGCAAATTATATTAACAAATTTTATGAAGAGTTATTTCATAGTTATTAGGGTAAAATATATGCCTCTGACGCTGTCCTATGCTGAAAATATCGAGTTACATAAGTGCAAATTTAGCTATGGATGTGTTGATTTATAAATATTCATGCTTTTATGTTTAAAATGTGTATGAAAATGTATTAAGTATAGGGTATTTTAATTTCTGCACAGAAATATGATACGAGGGCAGCTTTTGAAACTGCCCTTCACGTTATCAAATACAATGTTTTTCATGTTCTTTCTTGTGAGCCGCCGCCTGCCGCTCTTCCGAAAATATAGTTAAAAAAAAAAGTGCAAATTAGCGATCGATGTGTCGATTTTATAAATGTTCATGCTTTTATGTTTAAAATGTGTATGAAAATGTATTACGTTTAGGGTATTTTTATTTCTGTGCAGAAATATGATAAAAAGGCAGCTTTTGAAACTGCCCTTCACGTTATCAAATACGATGTTTATTCATGTTCATTCTTGTGAGCCGCCGTCTGCCGCTCTTACGAAAATATAGAGTTAAAAAGTGCAAATTTAGCGATCGATGTGTTGATTTTTTTAATGTTTATGCTTTTATGTTTAAAATGTATTTGAAAATATATTACGTATGGGGTACTTTTATTTTTGTACATAAATATGATACAAATTAAGGCAGCCTTTGTAACTACGCTCCACGTTGTCAGGGGATGTTTTTTCATGTTTGTTCTTGTCCGCTACTGTTCCGAAAAATGCATGGTGTTATTTTATTAATTATGCATCTTTTCCATAAATCCTTTAAAAAGTTATACATTACTTCACTGTATCCAATAATATTGTATGTATTCTCATATTATTGTATTATAAAATACTAAGGCAAATCTCAGCCAGTATTCCGCGGAGCGGCCAATGTTGTGGTTTGAAATCAGCTGATGGCGAATATGAGTTTGTTTCACCATAATTAACGCAACGCAATTCTGAGCGAATTCTCTTGCTTCTAGTTAGCATAAACGAATATCTAGATACTTGACTTATATGAGACAAGGTTATTTTTCCTTATACGTGTTTTTAGGTGAAAATATGAATTGAATATGTCTCGCTGTGAATGTGAACTACTTTTTTTTCCTTAACAGATTATGTTGGCGGCCTGTTTATGCGTGCGTAAAAAAATCATGTGATTCCATTCGCAATTCTCCTTTATATCATCGTAATACGAACTTTACGTTATTTATCTTATATCAGCGTGAAACCAACAGTAAAATGTGTTCTTTCAAGCACAGTAGTTTTTATTAAAATGATTTTATCTCAATTTTATCTACGGTTGTGTTTGATGGCATACGTTTAATGGAGTTTTATCCTTGTTGCCGATGTACGATAATAGTCATTAGCAGCTTGAACAGTTTTCTCAGCTTCATTTATAACTAGGTTTAAATTTAACAGTATATTTCCCGATTGATCTTTGATCTATATTGACCTTGGATCTATAGTGAATAAAGTTATTACATTAAGATATCTCAGTTCTATTCTACATAACGCCATTTATAACAACTACAGTAATAGTGTGTTATAGTACGATGATTGAAATACAAGCCAAACGGATGTTATCCAATTCGGTTGTACTTAGAAAGAAAAAAAATAAAAAAGTAGTTTCTCGTTCGTTTGTTCATGGCTGTACACATTCACGCAACGAGTATAACGTTAAAACCATACTTTCATCATTCTCTTTTGCTGTTATTGGACTTATGTAACTAGAAGATGGGATAAAGTTAGGCTATTGTAATTTGGTCTCTCATAAAATCGGACTATCGTAAGACGAATTATCGTAACTTGAACACTACAGCTACCTGTACACTTTATAAACCTTTATAAACCTAGCTTTAATCCTTTGGGTGTCGAGAGTATGTAAAGAGATAACTCTTTACATACTCTAGACATCCAAAGGATTAAAGCTAGGCTTTTTTCACTTTACAGTATTTATAATGCTATGATGTACTGTACAGTAAATTCTATAGTACTATACTGTATAAATATAATTTTACTTATTGCGCTATAGTGGGATTACGGCGCCTTTGGCTGGTCTAGAGTTTCGAAAGAAGGTATGCAGCGGCTGTAGGCTTTAAAATCGCTTAGCGTCGAAAATCATTTAGCATCAGCGGCCAGGAACGGAACCTCTGTCGCTAACCAAGGGCCGCCTGTATAAACATTTTTAGTGGCTTTTTCTTGAGTTTTAACTAACAAAATAGGATGTTTTAAGCATTTTTATAGAGGTTCCAACTATTCACAGGGGGGTCTGGTACGTATCCCCCGCGAATACGGGGGACCACTGTACATCCCTAGCAAATACCAGGGGTCGACTTAATAGCCTAGAAGACAACTCACATTTTCCAACACTTACATGAAATTCGTGACCCAAAAACTGTAGCAAGAGTTGAATTGGCGATGACATAAGGTGTGCAAGAAAGTGATCCACCATCAACAACAATTATTCCAACTGAAGAAACCCAAGCATACGGAGGATCATAATACATCTTCAAACGTCGAGTACTTGTTACCATGGCAAATTTAACATCCCAAAGTACCAACAAACTGCCTGTAAGAAAACATTATGTTCATCAGAAAGTTTATTAATATAGTAAAATTAACTACTCATTTAAAAATTATTCAAAATGAAAAGTTTGCTTTGATTCGGAGCTCCAAACAGACATGTTGATAATGTCAAGAACAAATAACTCCCAATATCAGAATTTTGTAGAAAACAGACAGTTCGCTGTTTGACAAACAGCTATATAATATCATAAATGCAATAAAAAGTATTAACAAAGCTGAAACAGCCATGAATGATTGTGGCTTACCAGCATATGTATGAGAAAAGCAAGAAAAAGAATTTTCTTTTGCCAGTTGTGCTGCTTGTAAAGTCGCTCTGGAAAGTTCTGGCATACTTTGCAGTGAATATCTTTCACCAAAAGATATTTTTTTCCCTTCTAAATCACATAGAAACCAAACTTTACAATCAGGATAAGGTTACTCTGCATACAAATAATATATAAAACTGGCATAAAAATAAAACATGCATAAAATTTAATAAAACATTTTGAAATACAAAACTGTCATTCGATGAACTCGGAGGCATGAAGTATGGAGCACATTGATCTTCAAAATCTCAATAACCGTGAGCATTAAATTTTACTATTATATTCAGATATTTATCTTGAACACTAAAGTAATGAAATATGATATTGTTAGTATACAATAAAGTTTTGTACATACTTACCTGGCAGATATATACATAGCTTACGACTCTGACGTCACGACAGAAAATTCAAAACTCGCGGCACACGCTACAGGTAGGTCAGGTGATCTACCTTACCCGCCGCTGGGTGGCAGGTGTAAGAACCAATCCCCCTTTCCAGCCAGATTTTTCTCTTCCACCTGTCTCCTGAGGGGAGGCTGGGAGGGCCATCAATCGTATATATCTGCCAGGTAAGTATGTACAAAACTTTATTGTATACTAACAATATCATTTTTGTACATGAACTTCCCTGCCAGATATATACATAGCTGATTGACACCCTTGGTGGAGGGAAAGAGACTTATAAGTCCAGAGAAAGGGGAAATAACATATGTTAAAGTAATAAATACCCTTGGTTCTTACCTGATATAGGCAGAAGACTTCATAGTTACTGTCTACAAGTCTGCGTTGCCTGAAGAGTTCCAGCGAGGGCGTGACCTACAGCTGAAAAACTCTTTGGGTCTACCAATGGGAACTGACTCCGCTTACTTGGTAGAATCCAGTTAGGGTCTAGTCAACGGGGATCAACCCACTTAAATGACAGAGCCTGTCCAGTACCATTGCAAGGAGCTTCAAGCACAAAACGATCACCTAACCAAAACACAAATGTTAAAACTACGAAAGAAGGAGATGCCTCCTGCATCCTCCTTCCCACAACCAAAAAACACAATAGAAATACAATAAGGGAAAATATTTAAAAAGGATATGCTTCAGCTCCCTGCCCCAGCACTGAATCCGCCGATATGTACGGGCCTAACCCAAAGCACTTCTCATACGTAATCCTTACGTCTTTCAGGTAGTGGTTGGCAAAGACTGACTCACACCTCCAATAAGTCGCCTTCATGGGGTTTTGTAAGGACATATTCTTCTTGAAAGCCAAAGACGTAGAGATGGCCCTTACCTCATGCGCCTTGACTTTAAGAAGTCTAAACTGATCTTGGTCACAAGATGCGTGAGCTTCTTTGATAAGGTTCCTTATGAAGAATGACAGAGCATTCTTTGATAAGGGCCTACTAGGCTCTCTTACGGAACACCATAGGATGTCTGAGTTAGCCCCAAGTTTTTTCTTCTTCTGGAGATAAAACTTTAAGCTTCTTACAGGGCAAAGGGTCCTCTCCTCTTCTACTCCAACTAGAGAGGATAAGCTTTTAATTTCGAAGCTCCTGGGCCAAGGTGAAGAGGGGTTTTCATTCTTGGCCAAGAAAGACGGGAGAAACGAACACACAGCTGAGTCTCCTTGGAACCCAACATCTCCTTCCAAAGCTTGCAGTTCGCTTACTCTCTTAGCCGAAGCTAAAGCGCAGAGAAACAAGGTCTTCATAGTAAGATCTCTGAAGGAAGCTGAATGGAGAGGTTCGAATCTAGCGGATCTTAAAAACGATAGCACTACATCCAGGTTCCAGCTTGGGGTTAAACAAGAGTTCTTTTTAGAAGTCTCAAACGACTTGATTAAGTCATGCAGATCCTTATCTTCAGAGATGTTTAATCCCCTGTGTCTGAACACAGAAGATAGCATACTCTTGTAGCCCTTAATGGTTGAGACTACCAAACCGCATTTTTCCCTCAGGAAAATAAGAAAGTCTGCTATCTGGGTCACAGAGGTACTGGAGGAGGAAACGTTCTGATTCCTGCACCAACGTCAGAAAACATCCCACTTCGACTGGTAGACCCTGGAAGTGGAAGGTCTACGTGCATTGGCAATTGCTCTTGCAGACTTTGCCGAAAACCCCTTAGCTCTGACCAGACTCTTGATAGTCTGAATCCAGTCAGACTGAGAGCGAGGAGGTTCTTGTGAAACCTGTCGAAGTGGGGCTGTTTGAGCAGATCGACTCTTAGTGGCAGGGATCTTGGAACATCTACCAACCATTCCAGTACCTCTGTGAACCAGTCCTGGGCGGGCCAGAATGGAGCTATCAAGGTCATCCTTGCTCCTTCTGACGCTGAGAATTTCCTTAGAGTCTCCCTAGAATCTTGAAAGGGGAAACGCATTAAAGGTCTAGGTTGCTCCAGTCCAACAGGAACGCATCTACCGCTACTGCTTTCGGGTCTGAAATCGGTGAACAGTACAGGTCTATCCTCGCGTTCCTGGCAGTTGTGAAGAGGTCCAGATGAGGTCTGCCCCAGATCTTCCACAGCCCCTGGCATACGTCCGAGTGAAGGGTCCATTCTGAGGGAAGGACTTGGTTTCTTCTGCTGAGCAGATCTGTTCTGACATTTCTTTCTCCCTGTACGAACCTGGTGAGGAGACTTATCTCCCTTTCCTCCGACCACAAGAGGAGCATTCTTGCTGTTTCATACAGGGAGAATGAGTGAGTCCCCCCCTGTTTCCGAATGTAAGCCAGGGCTGTGGTGTTATCCGAGTTGATCTGAACTGAAGACTTCTGAACGAGAGGTTCGAACTCCTTGAGGGCTAACCTAATCGCCATGAGTTCTTTTTTGTTGATATGCCAGGACACCTGTTCCCCCATCCAGGTGCCTGGATCCTAGAGTCGCTCCCCAACCTTTGTCCGATGTCTCCGCAAATAATACTAGGTCGGGCTTCTTCAACCGTAAGGAAATGCCTTCCTTGAAAAGAAGGGGGTCTGCCCACCAACGGAGATCCTCTTTTATCTCATTCGAGATTTTGAACACAAAATCTAGGTCCTGAGCACCTCGATTTTAGTTCCGATTCAGGAAGAACTGTAGGGGTCTGAGGTGCAACCTCCCTAGAGAAACGAATTGCTCCAGCGAGGAGAGTGTCCCCAACAGACTCATCCACTCCCTCGCTGTGCATACATCTTTCTCTAGAAAGGTTGCAACCTTCTCTGCACAACGGTTTATCCTTTCCGGGGATGGAAATGCCCGAAAAGCCTGAGAAACCATCCGAATCCCCAGATAAATACGATCTTGGCTGGGGATTAGCTGTGATTTCTCAAAGTTTATCAGCAAACCCAGAGAACTCGCTAAGGTCAAAGTGATTTGAAGGTCCTCCAGACATTTCTCCTTCGATTTGGCCCTGATCAGCCAATCGTCCAAGTAAAGGGACACCCTCACTCCTTCGAGATGAAGCCATTGGGCTACGTTCTTCATCAGCCCTGTAAAGACTTGAGGGGCTGTGGAGAGGCCGAAGCACAAAGCCCTGAACTGGAACACTTTCCCTTTCCACATGAATCTCAGGAACTTGCGCGAAGAAGGATGGATTGGCACATGAAAATAAGCGTCCTGAAGGTCTAGTGACACCATCCAGTCCCCTGGACGAAGGGCTGCTAATACTGAGGATGTCGTCTCCATCGTAAACCTTCTCTTCTTCACAAAGACATTCAGGGCGCTTACGTCCAGAACCGGTCTCCATCCTCCTGAGTTCTTGGGCACAAGAAAAAGACGGTTGTAGAAACCCGCGGAATGAGGGTCCTGCACCATCTCTATCGCTTGCTTCTCCAGCATCAGCTCTACTGCTAGGGCAAGGGCCTGATTCATGTGGGGGTCTTTGTACCTGGCCACTAACTCCCTTGGTGTGGTGGTCAAAGGTGGTCTCGACACGAAGGGAATGAGGTATCCTTTCTTGATTATAGAGAGGGACCAGTTGTCCGCCCCCTTCTGTGCCCAGACGTCTGCAAAACTCAGCAGTCTGGCACCTACCGCAGTCTGGAGGACACTCATACTACTTCTTCGCTCTCATCGAACGAGAGAAGGTCCTTCCTCTTCTAGGAGGTCTTGTTCCTCTGGAGGAAGAAGCGCGGGAAGAAGTGCCTCCTCGAAAGGGCTCTTGCTTGATCGACGTTTCCTTCTTCGCCTTAGGCTGAAAGGAAGCCTTTGGAATTCTCGCTGAACGAGCCAACATATCTTGCGTCGCCTAAGCAGAAAGAGCGTTGGAAATGCCGTTGATGATCTTCTTGGGGAAGAGTTGCTGGGAAAGATGAGCGTATAACAACGACGATCTCTGTGCATGCGACACCACCTTGGTTAAAAAGGAGCAGAAAACTGCCCTCTTCTTAACCACTCCTGCCCCGAAAAGCGAAGCTATCTCTCCTGAACCGTCTCTCACTGCCTTGTCCATGCAAGACAGTACTGAATGTAAATCCTTCGGAGATAGAGAGTCTTGATCCCTTGTCTTCTTAGCCAAGACTCCTAGGGTCCAGTCGAGGAAGTTAAACACTTCCAGAACCCGGAACATTCCCTTCAGAAGGTGGTCGAGTTCGCTCATTCCCCACGTCGTCTTAGCAGAATTAAGTGCCGAACGACGCGCGGAATCCACCAACGAAGAGAAGTTCAAGTCTGCAGAAGTTGGAAAAGTCAAACCCAAAGGCTCCCCCGACTCGTACCAGAATCCCATCTTTCCGGTAAGCTTGGAAGGTGGGAAGGAAAAAACGGTCTTCCCCTTCTCCTCCTTAGAGACCAACCAATCGTCGAAGCTCTTGAGCGCTTTCTTCATTGACACCGTAGGTTTCATCTTCACCACCAACGACGTCTTCGTAGTTTTAGCTGTTGAAAATAAGGAAGGGGGAGACGGAGGAGCAACCGCCGAAAGAGACACTCCAAATTCTTGTAAGAGGAGTTCAGTCAATCTCTTGTAACAGGAACCTGAAGAATCCTTTGGAAGATCTTCCTCGGAAGCACCATGTCCTTCTTCCGAAGAAAGACGTTTGGAAGATCGGCTGTCTATAGGAGAGCTTTTCTAGGAGAGCGTCTACCAGGAGAACGCCTACTGGGAGAGCGCCTGCTGGGAGAGCGCCTGCTGTGAGAGCGCCTGCTGGGAGAGCGCCTACTGGGAGAGCGCCTACTGGGAGAGCGCCTGTTGGGAGAGCGCCTACTGGGAGAGCGCCTACTAAGAGAGCACCTGCTAGAGGAGGCGCGTCTGTCAAAATCCTTGTCAGAGACAACTGAAGGGCTCCTAGTATGAGGAGAGCGCCTATCAGGAACCTTACTCCTGCTAGGCTCTAGGCGCCTGTCAAGTTCTAAGCGCTTGTCAGGCCCTTGGTGCTTGTCCGATCCAAAGCACTTGTCAGGCTCTTAGCGCCTGTCACAAGGCGAAAAGTCTTCCGAAGAAGAGCGTCTGTCAGACGCAAATCGTTTGCGAGGTACTGAGCGCCTATCTGATCGAGTGCGCTCGCAAGGAGGAGATAGTCTAGTCTGTCTCTTGCTAGGCTCTTTGCGCCTACTATCTTCTCTGAGTCTGACAGATGGCGAACGAATCTCAGGCGAAGAAACAAAATCCGGAGAAAAGCGCCTACTAGTCTCCGTGCGCCTGTGCAGAGGAGAGCGGCTTCCAGGCGAAGAGCGCCTACTGCGATCCTGGACAGAACGAGAATCCTGGTACTTGTCAAACTCTTGACGCTTGCAAGAAGAGGAGCAAGCCTTCGGAGAGCGATGTCTATCCTCCCTAAAACTAGGAGAGCGGAGTTCCGGAGAAGAACGCCTGTCAAGATCCTTACGTCTGCTGGCGTGAGAGGAGCACCTGCTCGGAGAGCGACTGAGTCTCTCTCTAATGAAAGAGGCTCTGCTGCGAGGCTCTTGCCCTCTTCCTGCATTAGGCGAAAAATCCGCAGAATCCTTCTTCGACTTCTTCACCGGTAGAGAGATGTCCTTCCGACGGTGAGAACTCCCCGCTAAAGAGTTGGCTAAAGCAGAAATCTGCGCCTGTAGGCCGGCCAAGATGCGCGCTGGCGATCTCTCAAACTCTTCGGTAGGAGTAGAAGCCCGAGCGCGGAAAGAAGAGGATCCTTGAGATCTCCTGGTTCTCTTACGCTCGATCTCTGGTTCTTCTGAGAAGGATTCTGGGCTGGAAGGAAGGGCGCAAGGTTCCTTCCAAGCTCTCTTGAGAGGGCGAGACGACTCCGAAGCGCTCCATCTACGCTTAGGAGAAGGAGACGAAGAAGACGAGAAGCACTGTCTTAACACTTCCTTCTTGGCTCTATCCAAGGCAGCCTGGGAACGAGCAACAGGATCTGCCGAGGGGACGCCTGACCGGTGGGGGTTCTCCCTAACCTTCCTGCGGCTTTCGACTTCCTCTTCCACTGGGTCTGTGGGAGTCTGGAAGAGTCTAGGCCTAGAAGCGTTAGTGAGCCGGTCAGACGCACCCTCCACTGCACTAGGGGCACTGCACTTATCACTTGCACTGTCACTCTTACCTTTATAAGAGCACTTTATAAGAGCGTACTTTGCTCTCATTACTCCTTACTGCGTTCTCCGAACACGAATCTTCGGGTTCAAAGCAGGGAGCAGGGGCTGAAACAGGAGAAGGAACTACGTCTACTATCGGGTTCTCAACATCAAGTTCGCTAACATGAGACCTACTTGAACTCCTGGAAGAAGCCTTACGCGCTCTATCCTTCTCTAACTTCCTTAAGTAGGAAGAAAGAGACTTCCATCCGTCCTCATCCAACCTTTCACACTCTTCACAAGGGTTAACGAAAGAACATTCATTCCCTCTACAGTTCATACACACACTGTGAGGGTCTACAGACGCTTTAGGAAGCCTCACCTTACATTCACTCTTCGAACATACTCTAAACATAGAAGATTTCTTAAGTTCCGAATCAGCCATTATGAGAAAAAAGCAAAGAACAATCCAAAAAACCATCCAAAATAGCGTATGCCAAGCCAATGAACAAAGGGTACATCACCAAATTAGTCAATCCAAGAATCGCCGGCGACGAGAATAAATCCACTATCGAGAGGACTTAACAACAGGTGCTGTTAAGCCGGCGACAGAGAAAAATCTGGCTGGAAAGGGGGATTGGTTCTTACACCTGCCACCCAGCGGCGGGTAAGGTAGATCACCTGACCTACCTGTAGCGTGTGCAGCGAGTTTTGAATTTTCTGTCGTGACGTCAGAGTTGTAAGCTATGTATATATCTGGCAGGGAAGTTCATGTACAAAAACATGTGTTGCAATCTAAAAAAAAAAATAATAATAATAATATTTCCTCCACAATTGAGTTTCATCATTCGTAATGACATCACTTATCATGTGGGTCGGGGTAACATCACAATTTCTGGAGGTGAATTGTATTTTTTCTAACTATCCAAATCTGAGGTCCTTTACATAAGGAATTACTTTCGGCGTAGCTGGAATTAAGGCCGTTAAATTCTTGACCAAGGTGGTTAGGCAGTAACTACCGTGTGGCAGGCGGGTAGGCTAGCCTGCCCGGATGTAAACACTCCGCTTTGCCTTTCGGCCCAGGTTCAGATTGAGGGGTGGAATGAGGTGGGCATGTATGTAAAGGACCTCTGGTTTGTATGGTTAGGAAAAATACAATTTACTTCCAAAAACTGTGATTTGTTCCTAAACGATATACAAACCCTCAGTCCTTTACATAAGGAAGACTCACTGATTGGTGGGAGGAATATGAGTCAGCCTCTAGAACTGACTGGAGTTCTACACACCTAGGCTACTCCTCCTGGTCATAAGAGTGAGGAGTGCCCTGCCTCTGACAACTTGATCAGAGTATAGGAGCTGCATGATCAAAAGTTAGACTTCTGGGCCATTTCAGAATGAGTGAGGAATCGTAACTCATCCGAAAATGGGCTGTGAAGAATATTTAGAGTCGGAGGCATTAATGCAAAGTTCTGGGAAGGGTTTGCATTATTGCCAGTCTCCTCCCTCCCCTTGCTAGATGAAGGAGCAGGATTCCTTCTATGATTCTGATAAGAAACAAAAAGGATGCTCTATGTGTAAGCTTACCGCATCAATCGCCCGACCAGCCAGTCTAAGTTCGATCCTATGCTCAACCCGAAGGAAGAGTGGAAGGACGAGGTAGGGAAGGTGGAGAGGCCAGTCACTCTCGCATCTTTCTTACCTCTAGAACTTTACACCATAGGCAAGATGCAACATGTCCTCTTGAAGGAGCTGGGTAAGCAAACATAACCTGCAAGCATCCACCACCGGTCCAAGGAAATGAGGTTCCAAGGACCTGTGGGCAGCCCTGAAGGGAAAGATAAATATGGTCGCAATGAGACCTTATCCATCTTCCTGTCTGACATATTCTTCCACTGGACTATCCAAATGCAGAGAAGTCTCTCATAGTCTCATAATACTCGGAGAAAGACGTGTCATCGGACACTTCTGCAATGGCAGTCCGTGGCGGATAAAGACACCGACACTCCATGGTGGGTGTCGATCCTTATGGGTACAGCAACATGCCCATAGGACAAAGTAATGACTGATCTGGATCAACCAATACAAAGTCCACAGTGTAGCTCATGACAATCTCGGACTCTTCAACAGCTGCCGACTGACTGCGTTCAGTGTGAGGCGAGCAGTCATGCATCCGAGACGTAGTCACATGACACTCGCCTTTTGAAGGGTTATGACGAGAAACCATACAAATCGTTGGGAGATGAGATGAAGATTCTCTCAAGGCATGCGCCCATCAGACGATAGTCAATTGCCTTCTAGAGACCGAGGTTCCTGATGGAAAGACAGAAGTTCTCATAGTAGTTGAATCTCAACTAAGGAGAAACAATACCATATGCCAGTGACTAAGGTGAATGCGGACCTACATCTTCACAGCTGAATCGAGAGAAGTTAACTCTCAAGATTCTGAACATAGAAAAAGTCCCGTCGATGACACCAACCAGTGAAGACGGCTTTAATCCCTGTTGTTTTACAGAGGACTGAAAACGCTAAACCGCTATTTCATTGCTGTTCGGTGAGAAGTCGGAGTTTACAATGAAAGCGGAATATCTTTCAGTAATGAAAGCACAGGGATTGTACTGCCTGGAAAACTGCTTCTCATGGGCTGGATCAGGGAAGACATTTCTATTTACTTTGGAAGCAGAGCTGGCAGGGCAGGGAACAGGCAAAGTCTTCTGTTATTCGTCTACAATTTGGGGTGAACAAAGATAATTGTACACCTATGAATTACAAGATGTATTTAGAAGACAAACTCAGAATGTCTGAAGAAATCATTCTGTGTCATCGCAGCAGCAGGTGTGATGAAGCAGAAGACTAGGCTACAGACTTCTGTTACCGGGAGGTAAACAGAAAGATGATAACGAGTCTAGTGAGATATCTCAGTCTGAAAATTCTCGCAACGGCAAAGGCGATACAGGAGAGATGGTCATACACGTATGCGAGAATTCCAGTCAACCAGAGACCTAAGTCTGTGATTGCTGGGCAGATATTCGATTCAGTGGTCACTCATCGCAGAGAAGAGACAATGCCTGACCGAACTATCTTGGAGAGCCAGGCATACTGGCTGAGGCAGCAGGCAGGCAGGCAGGCAGGCAGGCAGGCAGGCAGGCAGGCAGGCAGCGCCGCACACCGCTAGTTCTCACTAACTTTTCATCCTTAGTTGCCAGGTAATCCATTCCATGAAGGAATGTGTTCCGCTAGAACCATCGAGCACAAGAAAAATACGCTCAAGCATTTGCATTTTAACCAAAATGGGAGGGAAGAAAACTGTCCTATTTGGTGAATGCAAACGCTGTGGTGTTGTTGTAAACAATACCACTAGTATCTCAAAATCGAAACCGGTAACTCTTGGGAGGCTTGCAAGGTAGTCCCGTATTGTAGTTCAATTAATAGAAGATATTATTCGTCTAATTCACATACCCATAGAGTTAACTACAGTTATGTGCCTACTACTCGGACAATTCAACTGATAACAGAAGCATGTCGCGAGAGAAATATACGCAGTATATTTGTAGGTTCCTGTACATCAACCTCCAACCTAAATTCTCTTCCATTCGAGGAACAAGAATAAGGACTGGAGGCAGACCTCCTTCATTCTCTAATGAAGAGAGCGAAGGTGAAGTTTTCCTGAAGGAAGACTTCTACAGTGATAACAGGATACCAAAGACGACTAGTTCAAGCCAAACTGGATGTTCCCAAAACAGTAGCACTGGAGAGGCATTCAAACTCTCGGTGCTATCCATCCTGAATGGACTGACTTATGCTCGATAAGATCCTAGGATTGAACCAAAAGCATAGTCCCAGTCCACATCGAGGCCGAAACCTCTCAAGAGGACCGAAAGGGGAGCCCACACCGGTCTCTGCATCCCGAACAGTGGGACCGTCATGTGAACAGCAGTGATGGTCACTCCGTGAGTCTAGGAAAGCGTCATCGTCCTAGCCAGCCCCCATGATCTCCTCCAACCACTTGAGCGTATGATCTGTTCGGTTCCAAGACCCGTAAGAAGCGCATTCATCACGGTCACTCCTGTTCGCCTCGTTCCTCCTGGTGTAGCCCGAGGAGGTTGAAAGGACAGGTGAGGGAGACCTGATGCTCCTACCCTGCCTACTAGCAGAACCATTGGGCTGGGAGGACTGCAGGTGATCGCCAACCCGCGACAGTGATTGAGCTGCAGGTCTGGACCAGCAGTCTCCTCTCCTTGCGGAGAAGCGCTGGACCGAGGATGGTAGCGTCGGTCTCGTGCGTCAGGGGAGCTGCTACAAGCGCTCCTACCCTACCTACCAGCAGAACCGGTAGGCTGGGAGGACTGCAGGCGATCGCCAACCCGGGGTGGCGATTGAGCTGCAGGTCTGGACCAGCGGTCTCCTTGCAGAGAAGTGCTGGACCGAGGAAGGTAGCATCGGTCTTGTCCATCAGGGGAGCTGCTACCAGTCGTGTGAGCCGTCCGGTCCCAGTGGGAGCGACAGTTGGTTGACTGGTAGTGTCCACTAACGCGGTGAGAGCGAGCACCGTCCTCTCGACCCGCCACGGTACCAGGTCTGGTGGGAACGTCACGTCAACCCTGGGTACCGGATGATCACTGCGCAAGCGATCGCCAGTCTGGCAAGCCATCTGAGTGACTCTTACCATCCTTCCGCTCTGTGCCTGGGTCCTGACGGTGAGCATACACAGCAGTCTGGACTTTGGCCTGCACAGTCACCCATAGGTGACCGTACACTCGGTGACGTTCGCACGGTCCCAGTCTTCTTCCCTGAGGAAGGAGAGACGGGCCCCGTTCCCAAGGGAACGGGAGGACCAGCGGAAGACCCACCTGTCTCACCGGAGCGAGACAGACCCTTAGAAGTCCCTGTGCGAGACTTCTTAGGGGGGGGGGGCGAGGCCACCTTTCTTCCTCGGTCGAGGGGCCTTGGAAGTCGAAGGGGAAGAGGCAGCAGAAGACGACGATGACGACACCTTCCTCATCTTCTTCGCCAACCTCCTCAGGATGGCAGAAGGTTCTCCCATCCAGGAAGGGGCTGTGGCGGCTGCCAAAGCAGCAGGCCCCAGCGTGACCTGGGAAGGAGGACCTGACGAAGCAGCAGTGGAGAGAACGCTTCCTCGAGAAGGGTTACGAAACTCTCGCATGGCAGGCGAAGCGTCTGCCACCACCGAGACTGGTCGGTCGCGCGAACGTGATCGTCGTCTGGGTGGGGCTGAGCGTGCCACCTGACAGGAGACAGTCGATACTGTCCTCTGACTCTCCAAGTCCTTGTCAAGGCCGAAACCCCTCAAGAGGACTAGATGGGCAGCCTCCACTGGTCAATGGACAGTCCGGCGGGAACATCACGTCAACCCTGGGTACTGGACGATTGCTGCGCAAGTGATTGCCGGCTGTCGAGAGTCACCTGAGTGACTCTTACCATCCTTCCGCTCTGTGCCTGGGTCCTGATGGTGAGCGTACTAAGCAGTCTGGACCTTGGCTGCACGGACCCGTAGGTGACCGTACATTCGGTGACGGTTCCCGGTCCAGAGGTGGAACCTCTGGAGCTGGGAGAGGAGGTACCAGCGGTGGCTGGTACCTCCATGGTCCCCGTCTTCTTCTTCCCTGAGGAAGGAGAGATGGCCCCCGTTCCCAGAGGAACGAAAGGACCAGTGGAAGACCCACCTGTCTCACCAGAGCAAGACAAACCCTTAGAAGTCCCGTGTATGACTTCTTGCGGGGGTGACCACCTTCTCTTCTACGGCAAAGAGCCTTAGATGTCGAAGGGGTGGAGGCTTGAAAATATGATGATCTCGAAGAGAAGGATGACAACACTTGACGAGCTCTCTTCCTCTTCGATTCCTCCAAATTCTGCCAGACTTCTACCATCAGGAATAAACAAACATCACAGGGGAGGGTCGGTATCACAACATGCTACAAGTCACAGGTACAATTCCAAGGTTAGGATAACCAATAAGAAGAGCTATCCAACCAATAATACTGTAAACACAATCACCACTGTTAGTCTGTAAAATAGAGAAAAGATGATTAAAGTAATAAGGATACTCCTCTCGCATCCAAGGCCACCGCCCTCCGAAGTGAGAGGAGATCCCCCAAACACCAACACCACACACCCCCTCTTCTACCTTCGTCCGATAGTAAGTGAAAGGATGAAGGAGAAGAGAAATTACCATAAAAACAAAACAAGGACAAACCTCTAAAGTTCCCCTCAGTAATTCCTAAGCATAAGAGTAATTTTCGGATGAATACACGTCTCACTACAGGATCAATATCACTCACGTTAAATACATGTCTCGTCCTCACATTAAAAACATATCTCGTCCTCACGTTAAAAACATATCTCGTCCTCACGTTAAAAACATATCTCGTCCTCACGTTAAAGGGTGAAAGAATGTAAATAATATGTTGGTATACCTTTGCCGCTGACTCTTAACACAAAGTAGAAAGGCAGCTAGAAAGGCTATCACAAAAAGTGGGTTTGTATATTAATTGAATTTAATATTAATATCAAACACTGTATATGGTACATATTTATTTAAAAAACAAAAATAAACCGGAAAGATCCCACCGGGAAAAATGATCAACGACCAGTCAGCAAGAGCTCACAAACACACGTCTTCATCAGAAGATGGCCGAAAACAAAGTGGAGTGTTTACATCCGGGCATGCTAGCCTACCTGCCTGCCACACGGTGGTTACCGCCTAACCACCTTGTTCAAGAATTTAGAGGCTGTAATTCCAGCTACGCCAAAAGTAATTCCTTATGTAAAGGACCGAGGGTTTGTATATCGTGTAGGAACAAACACCATTTAACATACCCCCACACACTTTTCCATCTCTCTCAGAAAATCGACTGTAAATTCATACAAGACCAATGTTTCTCCAAGAAAAATTTCAAGGCAGTTTGGTGTGAGCAAAAGGCCTGAATATAGATTGATATAACACCAAAGGGAAAAGGAAAATGTCAAGATTTTTCACAGAGTGGATGACAGCACCACACAACTCTTCTACTGATCAAGATCAGCTGATCACAGATATGGTCCATAGAACTCCTACTCCAGCAATAAGGGAGGAGACAGAGATTAAAGTTGGAGTCATTCACATAATCCAGGACAGATTGCATGAGGCTGAAATATAATATCACAGTCCACGAAAGCTCTTCTTACCCATCATCAACTAAAGGACAGGCTTGCATTTGCTTTGCAGTATTATCCAATGACTGATGAAGTTTACAATAAGGTAATCTTCTGTGATGAAAAACATTCTCTACTAATGCTCACAGTAGCTTTCATTGTTGATTTGTCAGAAAAACACAGTAACCTTTAATTAAATCACATAAAGAAAGGGTTATAAGGGTAAATGATAGGCCTAACATTCCCTGTAAAAATGTGTGACTCAAGATCAAATTAGCTTGTTTTTTATTGCATGTCTGGTATATCAATCAATCATACTGCTTCATTTCATAAGAATGAAATCTTTGTTGTCATAATGTTGATCATAAAAATTGAACATATTAATGATTATAAAAAAAACGGATCATTACAGTACTTCTTTTATATGCCTACTATAAGACATCCCTATATTATCATAGGTATATAGTATGAATTTGATCTTTATAAGGCTAAAGAACTATCATATGAATTTGAGATACGTGTCAGTATAGGTATACTACTGTAGTATTATATGTATCAATGCTTTGATTTGTTATGAAGCTATTTTATTCTGTGCATATTTCATGAATATTTTGTTTATTCTAGTACATCTTTTTTTTGATAATGACCCACCTCTGCATCACACAGATGTCAAATGTAAATAATTCTATGAATACTTTTGTATATACAGATAAGGAATAGACCTATGATCTATGCTCATTTTCGTCTTTGTCATCTTAACTACCACAGGAGACCAGAAGAATTACTGCAGGAGCCCAATGGTGATGGATGGCTGCCAGTGGTCCAGGGGAAATTACAGAAATAGATGCAAGAATATACAGGTCCCAATATATTTGCATTCTAGAACAAATTTTGGCACCATAAGTGATAGCCCTGCTAATCCCCGAGCCAGAACTGATATATGTAGTCTTGGACAAAACTTCTGTCCATAAAAGTACCAAAATTATAAAAGAAGGGTTCAGAGAACATCCATTCATAATCAGAACTGAATGGCCATTGAAAATCTTTGGGGTTTTAATATAACTAATAAATGGGATGCAAGTAATAACCACTTAATAAGACATGCCTAGTCAGTCTGGGAATCACTTTAAAAAAAGACCTGAACAGGAAGAAATAAACATATGTGAAAAGGTAGTGGGTTCAATGTTCAAAAGATTAGGTATGCTAACTGACAATTGAAAAAGAGAGAGAGAGAGAGAGAGAGAGAGAGAGAGAGAGAGAGAGAGAGAGAGAGAGAGAGAGAGAGAGAGAGAGAGAGAGAGCCTTTAATTTTTCTATATTTATAGTTGTACTAAATGTCTGACTATGCATTTCATTCATTTGTTAACTTATCTACTTCTTTATATACATGTTTTTTATAAGAATCGTATAGAACTATGTGAAAAATGTTGTACAGATTATAATACCTACATATATTGTTGAGTACGGATAAATATATTTATTCATTTTATATTCAATATTATTTCACTTATCTAATATGTTGTAGCTAGCCACAACAATGTTGAGCAAATAAATACATACAATGATGGCAAAACACTCAGAATCTTATGAGTAATACTCACATCTGCTAAAATCAATAAGAAAAAACTTTTATAAAGAAAGTTAGATACACAATACGCTCATTATTTCTTCTTATTCTACTTTCTCTTCTAGTAAGCTATATATGACCTGCTAACAGTCTGTGTCAGAGGATGTGAGGTATGACTTAAAAAAAAGTTGCCAGTTACTGTTTTATAAACTTGTCTGAAATGTACTGAAAAATGTGCCAGAACTTTCTACAGCGACTGTACATCTTGAAATAGTTTACACACAATAAGACACTACAGTGGATCCCCCGTATTCGCGTTCTCCGGATTCGTAGACTCTCACATTCGCGGATTTCTCTCGGGAACTTTTCCCCGCATTATTCGCGGAAAATTCGCGCATTCGCGGTATTTTTCTATGAGAAATATCCACAAATTCCTGGTTTTTTTTGATAAATTTCATCATGAAATGAACTTTTTGTGATAAAACTATTAAAAAAACCAAGGATGAAAATTTTTAGTGGTTTTTCTTGAGTTTTAACTAACAAAATAGGCTGATTTTAGTGTTTTTATAGGGGTTCCAAACATTCGCAGGTTCTAACTATTCACGGGGGGGTCTGGTACGCATTGCCCGCAAATACGGGGGGACCACTGTATATACCAAGCATTCTTTGTAACTGCCATGCACAGTCAGTGAGTACTTTTTTAGAGGCTGAATTAAACTAGTATACAGCAGAGAGGAAAATAAAAAAGAAAATGAACAGAACAACTTTACATTTCTTAAAGGATTATATGTTAACAAGGTAAACTGCATAAAAAATGAGGTAACGAAGCAAATATAAACTATCACGATTAAATGAAAACCAGGAATTTGGACCTTACAGTAGGTCAAGAGCCTTGTAAAAGTTTATAATGAGAAAATATAATTAATACATACAATCCTGGAATTAGGGCCTGATAATGGGTTAAAAGCCTTTGAAAAGTTTTTAATTTCAAAAAGATATAATAATCCCTTCATGCAATCTAACATTCAGGAAGCAAATTAACACGGTAAAAGGTGGTTACAGAAAACAATACTGATGGATATGAAAGCAAGATAACAGTCAAAAAGGAGATTAAATAACAAAAAGCAATAGAGAATAGAGCCTGATGACAGCAAGATAACATTAACTAAGGAGGAGTTTAAATAAAGCGGGCATTTCCTTGATAATCTAGCAAGTAATTTATGCTGTCTAATTAGTGTACCTGATACAAGGTTTACCAATACAAATTTCATAAAAGGGGATGTGGTTACATTTATCCTAAAGCATGGGAACTTGCATCTAAGATTATGGAAGGTCACAATACTTAGGTTATGTAACAGCCAAAGATCTAAGAAAGGCAGGTCAAGCACTTGATGTTTCTTTTGTTTGTTTGTTTGTATGGTGCTTTTGCGTTGCATGGAACCAATGTTATTCAGCAACGGGACCAACGGCTTTACGTGACTTCCAAACCACGTTGAGAGTGAACTTCCATCACCAGAAATACACACCTCTAACCCATAAGACAAGTAAGAAAGCAAAAAGGTAAAAGTGTCCTCATCCCCGTAAAGTGACGTGTGAGGTGCAAGTGAGGATCTATCATTGAGGGAAGGACCTCCTAAACCAGGGGGTCTCCTACAAATCTACCACCATTAACATGGCAATTTAGATCAATGACTTTCCAAAACAGAAATTATAAACTACCTTGTACTTTTAAATAATCATATAAAATTTTGCATGAAAAAGCAAACACAAGAAAAACCATAACACAATACTGTATGAAAAACTGGGGGGGGGGGGGGGGGGGGGGGGGGGGGGGGGGGGGGGGGGGGGGGGGGGTGGGGGGGGGGGGGGGGGGGGGGGGGGGGGAGATGTCTTCCATAAAGATACTTACCTTCATCTTTAAGATCAGCCCCAATCAAAGCCATGTGACTTGATGAAACAGGCAGAATTCTAGCATTCCTAGAAGCCTCAATCACATTCACTGTTGAATACTGCCGACCTGGAAGCCTCTCTATTGGATCACTATGTAGGTTGTGACAATACATAACTCCGCTAGACCCTGTATGTATAAAAAAAAAAAAAAAAAAAATTAAAAAAAAAAAAAAAAAAAAGTGAAATCCTTAAATTTCTAAGTATATAAGTTTATCATACTTTAAATGTAAAAATTAATTTTAACTGTATAATGGTTAAACAATATTGTATAAGAATGTAAGAAGTGAAAAGCTACTAATTCTATCACTTTAAAAAACAAAATCTATGACAGCTGCATGATTACAAAATACTAATGGAACTGATGACACCTACAACTTATAAATGGTTCTTTCCCCAATAAACCAAAAAAAAAAAAAACCATGAATGTATACAATAATTGCTTTCCATGTTAAATTTCCAAAAGATTTTCAAAAGAAAAATTTTTTTTCTTAATACTACATGAAAGATTACACAAAACTAATGCAATCATGTAATATTTTAAATTTACATTAGTAACCTTCAAGTACATACCCGATAAAATTATAACTCTACCCTCGCACTTTACATCAATAATGAGCTAACTTGCAATCCACTTTTCAAAATCAGAAGAGAGAATTAGAAATGATATTGTTAAGATACAATAAAGTTTGTTCATACTTACCTGGCAGATATATATATAGCTGTATTCTCTGAAGTCCGACAGAATTTCTAAAAACTTACGACACACGTAGTGGGAGTAGGGTGGTTAGTACCCATTCCCGCCGCTGGGAGGTGGGTATCAGGAACCATTCCCATTTTCTATCAGATTTCTATCTCCACTGTCTCCTGAGGGGAGGTGGGTGGGTACTTAAAATATATATATCTGCCAGGTAAGTATGAACAAACTTTATTGTATCTTAACAATATTTTGTTCATGAAACTTACCTGTCAGATATATATGTAGCTGAATCCCACCTTTGGCGGTGGGAGAGACAGAAAAGGATTTTAGGAAACATATAAATGTAGATGATTGACATCTTGGTTCCTTACCTGTTTAGCATAGCTGACTTCGTGATTACTGTCACCCAGCCTGCTTCTGCTTGTCACTGAGTAAGTTTACCAACAAGGTAGTGACCTGTGTAGTTGGTGCGCTCTAGATGATCTGTCAACGGGGACGGGACCACAATGTGACTAGACCATGACCATACTTCTGAGGGCAACGAGGCAAAACCACCACCTAAGTTAGCCTAACAAAATACTCCCATATACCAAAGGCTAAAAGAAGGGACGACCGCATTCGGCGGCCGACCCTACAACCATAAACATTACAAATATTAAAAACTCACCTACCCTTTTCTATGGGAAAGGATGAGCGCTACCTCCTGCCCCCAAAATAGTGTCTGCGGCGACGTATGGTCCAAGAGAGTAACAGTTTTCATATGTTGTTCTCACCTCCCGTAGGTAGTGCGAGGCGAACACTGAGTTACTCCTCCAAAAAGTGGCACTTAAAATGTCTTTAAGGGCCATATTTTTCTGAAAGGCTATCGAGGTCGAAATAGCCCTTACTTCATGCGCGTTAACTTTTAACAGCCTAAAGTCACTGTCTTTGCAAGAAGAGTGCTCCTCCTTATGGTGTTTCTTAAGAAGAATGCCAGTGCATTCTTGGACATGGCATATTTGGTCTCTTGACCCCGAACACCATAAGTTCTCCGCAGAACCTCTACAATCCTTTGTTCTACGAAGATATTCTCTAAGAGCCCTAACAGGACACAGGACTCTTTCTGGCTCTTGACCAATGATCTCTGCCATACCCTTGATCTCGAACGTTTTAGGCCAAGGATTGGAAGGGTTTTCGTTCTTAGCCAGAAAAGACATACCCAAAGAGCAGACCGCAATATGCCCTTTGAAGCCGACGTGTTTACTAATAGCGTGTATTTCGCTAACTCTCTTCGCCGTCGCCAGAGCAGTTAGGAATACAGTTTTCTTCGTCAAATCTCACAAAGATGTAGAGTAAAGAGGTTCAAAGCGACTTGACATTAAAAACTTGAGGACCACATCCACGTTCCACAAAGGTAACTTTGGTAGCGGCACCTTGGTGGTCTCGAAAGATCTCAATAGATCATGGAGATCCTTGTTATTAGCGAGGTCAAGACCTCTATGGCGAAAAACTACAGATAAGACACTTCTGTAGCCTTTAATGGTTGACACTGCAAGCTTCAGATCTTGTCTAAGATAAAGTAGGAAGTCGGCGATCTGGCTCACAGAGGTCGTGGTAGAGGAAACTCCTTTCTTCCTACACCAGCTTCTAAAAGCTGCCCACTTCGATTGGTAAACCGCGATTGATGAAGGTCTCCTCGCGGTGGCATAGCTTTAGCCACAGGTTTCGAAAAACCTCTCGCTCTGGGTCCAAACTTTTGGATAGTCTGAACGCAGTCATACTCAGAGGGCGGAGAGGTTTTTGTGGTACTCTCGAAGTGGGGCTGTTTGAGTAGATCTCTCCTTAACGGAAGAGATCTCGGAAAATCCACCAGGTAGGACATCACCTCTGTGAACCAGTTCGCTGCAGGCCAAAAGGGGGCGATTAACGTCAACCTCGTCCCCTCCGAAGCTGCGAACTTTCTCATCACTTCCACCAGAATCTTGAAGGGGGGAAAAGCGTAGAGATCTAGGCCCATCCAATCCCATAAAAGGGCGTCTACTGCTACTGCCCCCGGATCGAGAACCGGGGAGCAGTAAAGAGGGAGTCTCGCCGTTCTTGATGTTGCAAAAATGTCCACCAAAGGACATCCCCAAAGACCCCACAGCTCCTGGCATACGTTCTGATTGAGGGTCCACTCTGTCGGCAGCAACTGTCCTTGTCGACTGAGGAGATCCGCACGGACGTTCTCGACTCCGGCAATGAACCTTGTCAAGATCGTGATTTCTCTCGCCTTCGCCCAAAGCAGAATCTCTTTCGCTACAGCGAACAGGGAGCGAGAGTGTGTTCCTCCTTGTTTCTTCAAGTATGCCAGGGCTGTGGTGTTGTCCGAGTTGACTTGGACTACTCGACGGGAGACTTTGTTCTGAAAGAACTGGAGCGCTAACTGAACAGCTGCCAGCTCTTTGAAGTTGATATGCCAGGCCTACCTGTTTCCCCTCTCCAGGTGCCTGACACTTCCTCCCCCCCTAGTGTTGCTCCCCACCCCGTGGATGACGCGTCGGAGAACAACACTAGGTCGGGGTTCCGAAGCTTGAGGGATATGCCCTCTGACAGCTTCCACGGATCGAGCCACCATCTTAGATGGCTCTTTACCTCTTCTGAGACGGTTAACATCATGTCGAAGTTGTCCTTGTCTGTCCAGTTGTCCGACAGGAAGAACTGAAGAGGTCGGAGGTGTAGCCTCCCCAGGGAAACAAACTTCTCCAGCGAGGAAATGGTCCCCAGCAGACTCATCCATTCCCTCACCGAGCATGAATCCTTCCCTAGAAAGGTTGACACTTTTTCTATGCCTTGTTGCTGACGTTCCTGGGACGGAAAAGCCCGAAAAGCCACTGAATCCATCTGAATCCCCAGATACACGATGGACTGTGTTGGGGTCAGATGTGACTTTTCGAAGTTCACCAGAAGTCCCAGGGACGCAGCTAAAGACAGAGTCGTTTGCAGGTCCTTCAGGCACCGGGTCTGCGAAGAGGCTCGTATGAGCCAGTCGTCCAGATAGAGCGAGATCCTGATGTTGGAAAGATGGAGCCACCTCGCCACGTTCTTCATTAAGATGGTGAAGACAAATGGGGCCGTACTCAGTCCGAAACAAAGAGCCCTGAACTGAAAGACCTTCCCTTTCAGGACGAACCGAAGGTACTTCATAGATTGGGGATGTATCGGGACGTGAAAGTAGGCGTCCTGCAGGTCGAGTGATACCATCCAATCTCCAGGTCTTAAGGCCCCCAGAACTGACTGAGGTGTCTCCATCTTGAACCTCTGCTTCTCTATAAAGAGGTTTAGACGACTTACGTCCAAGACCGGCCGCCACCCTCCCGATTGTTTCGGTACAAGAAACAATCTGTTGTAAAATCCTGGCGTTGCCAGGTCTAAGACCTGTTCCACTGCTCGCTTCTCGAGCATCTGCTCGAGCAGGTCGAAAAGTATCTTCCGCTTTTCTCGAGGATACGACGGGGACAAGTCCCTGGGAGTAGAAGTCAGCGGGGGTGGCTTAACGAAAGGTATCTTGTACCCCTTCACTATGACGTTGACAGACTAGGTGTCCGCCTCTCTTTCTCTCCAGGCCTCTCCAAACAACTGCAGCCTGGCTCCTACCGGTGACTGAAGGAAGGATCTCTCACTTCTTGCCCCTAGACTTAGCCGGGGCTCTACCTCTAGGAAGACTTCTTCCTCGGGGTGACGATCTAGCAGAAGTCCCTCCACGAAAGGGCTTCTGCTTTCTATTCGATTGGACCCCTGAAGACGTGGAAGGGCCAGCAGGACGTCTCGACGACTGAGCCAAAAGGTCTTGAGTGGCTTTTTCCTGAAGACTTACTGCCAGATCCTTCACCATAGCCTGGGGGAAGAGATGACTCGAAAAAGGCGCATACAAAAGTTCTGTCCTCTGTGAGGGAGAGACAGACTTAGCCGCAAAGTTGCAATAGAGCGATCTTTTCTTCAACACGCCTGCTGAAAAATGAGAGGCTAACTCCTCTGAGCCATCCCTGACGGCCTTGTCCATGCATGACAATACACTGGACAGCTCCCCCAAGCTGATCGAATCTGGCTTACGAGACTGGTTGTCTAAAACTCCGAGACACCAGTCTAAGAAGTTAAAGACTTTCAAGGACCTAAAAAGTCCCTTCAAAAGATGGTCAAGTTCGGAAGTCGTCCACGACACTTTAGCCGAGGCTAAAAGAGATCTCCTTGAGGCATCCACAACGCTGGCGAAATCTCCTTGCGCTGACGTAGGAACCTTCAATCCTAACTCTTCGCCGGTTTCATACCACATCCCTGCCTTACCACTAAGTCTAGACGGAGGCAGGGCGAAAGTGGTCCTTCCCTTTGCTTTCCTAGACTCCATCCAGGTGTTAACCTTTCGGAAAGCTCTCTTGGTAGACAACGACGTCTTCATTTTCACAAACCCTGGTGTCTTGCTTGCTTTCGACGACGAAAACTGCGATGGAGGAGAAGGAGGGGCAGAAGGAAGGAAGGTATCCCCAAACGAATCACGAAGCAGCCGAGCCAATACTTGGTAGTCTGAAGAAGCCGACGTCGAAGGTTGTTCTTCGTCATCATCCTCAGAAGAATAGCTTAGTTCCCCTTCTTCCTTACCCGAGTGAAACCTCGAAGGAAGAGGCAAAAGTCCTTTAGCTCAAAGTCTCATGTCAGAACGATGACGAGAAGAAGAGGGTAGCTGACCCTTAACAGAATCCTTAACAGTCACAGGGTCAGAAATCACCACTTGAGGAGAACGTGAAGATGTAGGAAGATGTGAAGCGTCAGCAAAAACCTCGGGAACAGCGTCCGAGTGATAGCGAACTTCCACATTTGCGTCCAAAGTGCTCTTACGACTATGTTTACTAGCGTCCATCGGAGCGTCCAACCTAGCGTCCTTCCGAGCGTCCAACGAAGCGTCCAAATCAGCGCCCAACCGAGCGTCCAACGAAGCGTCAAAAGAAGCGTCTCTCCTAACGTCCAGCGAAGCGTCCCTACGAACGTCCCGCGAAGAAACAGGGCCTGCCACCTGACGAGCGTCCCGTTGAGCGTCGACACGAGCATGTCGAAGAGGAGCAGAACGTACTGAAGTTCGTCCGACAGGAACATCGTCGCCAGCAGAAACGTCGAAGTCGGAATGCCGAGCGTCTTCTCGACGAGAAGAGAGGGGAGCGTGATGAGACCTCTCTCTTTCATGACGTCTACCGCCACCTCTAGACGAACACTGGGGAGCAGAGCGAAGTCTAGAGGGCAAAATACCAGGAGACGGGGACGAAAGAGGAGCAGGTGGAGAAGACTGTCTTGTTCTCTTGATCGGAAGTCTGTCGTCTTTCTTGCGACGAGGAACCGTCTCCTTCTGCTTAAGTAAATCGTCCAGTTGCCGTTGCATAGCAAGGATTATCTCAGTCTGAGAAGTCTCCTTACGAGGAGACGAGCTGTGCCTGTGAGAAGGCGAGGGGCGAGGGGACGCCTTCTTCCTTCTCCCAGGAACAGCCTTGGCTCTAGAGCGACTGGGGCGCTCGAAGGCGTCATCATCAGACGACGTCCTAGACTTCTTCTGGGGCGGAAAGGCTACGCTTTCCGGAGAAGAATGCCAATCAGACATAGCATGACGTGAAGCGTCTTGATCTTGAAGAGTCCTCTTCAAAGGTCGCGAATCCGGACGAGATTCCCACCCCTTGCGCGGGGAGGACGCGTCGGAAGACGAGAAACAATCTCTCAGGATGCGTGCTCGAGCACGCTCCTTAGCAGCCTGGGATGCATCCACAGGAACTGCTGAAGGGACGTCAGATCGGTGGGGGATCCCCGTAACCCTCCTTCGGCCTTCGACATGCCCTCTCCCTGAGTCCTGGGAGTCCGGCAGAGGTCCCAGCCCTATATGGCGCTATAGGGCCGATCTGACGCCCCCTCCACTTCACTAGGGGCACTATCACTGCACTTAGTTTGCCTGTTTTCAAGGGCAAGAACTTTAGATTCAAGCGTTTTCAATGAATCCAGAATAAGCGAAATGGCATTACCCTCCGCAGACACCACTTGAGGGCCCGAAGGCAACACTATGGGGTTAGGAGACACAAAATCTAAAGGAGGGTTAGAAGGGGTTACATTAAGACCCTGTCTGCTACCCGATTTACTCCTGGAGGAAGACCTCCTGATCCTGTCACGCTCTAATTTATTTACGTAGGATTCATACGTCTTCCATTGTACATCATCCAAACTTTTGCACTCATTACAGCGAAAATCATACTTACAAACTTGTCCCCTACAACCTTTACACAATGTGTGAGGATCAACCAAGGCTTTTGGTAGCCTCACCTTGCATTCATCTTTCAAACACAACCTGGCGCTAGCCAAACTAGATCCAGACATATTTAAGGAAAAAAACCAAGCCAAATTCGAAACAATCCAAAGTCACGTATGCCAAGCTATCGATCCAAAAACAAAAAACCAAAAAGTCAAGAGGATACTCATGCCAATGAAAAGTTTTCCAAAATCCTGAGGCGGAAGTGTGTAAACAGTTGTTTACAACACCGGCAACAGAAGAAATCTGATAGAAAATGGGAATGGTTCCTGATACCCGCCTCCCAGCGGCGGGAATGGGTACTAACCACCCTACTCCCACTACGTGTGTCGTAAGTTTTTAGAAATTCTGTCGGACTTCAGAGAATACAGCTATATATATATCTGACAGGTAAGTTTCATGAACAAATAACTTTTTAAGAGAGAAACCTAAAATTCACAAAGGTTTTACGCTTCATAAGGTCAACTCATGTCCAATATCACATAGGTGACAAGTTACTGATTAAAATGTACCTGATATAATGAATATAACAAAAGAAATTTATATCACATTTCAATTCATATACGAAACTTTTAAGATTTTTTAAACATTTATTTGTCTTTATAAAATATGTAGGTGTTCTCATACAAAAAGTAATTGAATTTTAGTAATTTCATCAATTACATACCTTATCAAAATGCATATGACTTTTTTATTTCAATTAATATGACAAATTTTTAATCTATTTGTATTTTTCATAGCTAACAAACTGGCAAATTTTTAATCAATTTTTATTTTTCATAGTTAACAAACTGGCAAATTTTTAATCAATTTGTATTTTCATACCTAACAAACCTTTGGTCTTAACAATAATATAATATCCAAGTGCCAGCTGGTAACCGCTTAAAACAATCAAAGATTGTATAGCAAGGAATCTGTGAGATCTGGCAACTCCTGTGCGTACAAGGTGAGAGCTGGTCAGAGACTGCGCACCACACTCCGTGATGAGTTCAGTCTTTCCTTTAACCGCCTTGAAGAGTAAAGACGCTTTTGCTCTCCTTTCAAGCTGGTTGATTTGTGCCCATGTTTCTTTCCTTTTCAGCGTATTTGTTGTGTGAGTGTTTCTATTTATTATGGATTCCTCCGAGTCTTCACAGCCTCATCAACGCATGTGCCCGGGCATTCAAGGATTTCCGTGCTCATGGTTTCTGGCAGCTGTGATCACAGAACCTCATACAACGTGCAGTAGGTGCCGAGCTAATTATTGTAAGATTACTAATCCCTGCCCGGAAGGTCGTTCCTGGCCTAAGTCACAGTGGAGTGTGTTTTACAAGAAGAGGGAACATCGCAGAGTTTCGACTTTTCCTTCTTGTGAGGGTTTTCCGTCTCCTCAACTGGACAATTTGACTTCTCCCTCTCCCGCAATCACTCTACCTGTGGCTAATTCAAGTGTACCCCTGTCGCTTTCCAGGAGTACCACTGGATGATAGTATGTTTAATGTAGCCCCCTCTCCCTCAGGTTCTAATTCTCTTCCTGAGAGGGAGGAGGCTACACCATCTAATTTCTTAGTTTCAGGTTCCGAGTCATCCAAGATGGCAGCTGTTTGGGAATTGCTTGGTGTACGGGGTTCACCTTCCTTGGATGGCCTGTTGTCGTATTTCTTGGAAGCACATACCTTATCGCCCCGGCAGTGAGGCCATCAACCAGTGCTGGCCTTAGAGATGTTGTGATGTCACTCCCAGCGATCTCTCAGCCTATGACATCAGATGTTGTGGCTGCTCATCCTTCCGTCGTTATGACGTCATCTCTTCCCAATATTATGTCATCGTCTTCTCTCGCTGTGCCATCCGAGGTGTCATTTCAAGCAGTCTTCAAGAGGCTGGACTCTGTTTTTAGAGAGAAGTTTTCTGCTGTACCTACAAAGAAGAAAAGTCATGAACGGAGTGTTTTTCCCCCACCTCATGCTAGTAAGAGACCTCACAAAGGGGGGGAGTTTCACTCCTCCTACTTCTCAATCACAGCCTCACCATCGTGTCAGATGTTGGAAGATCAAGGACTTTGTGGCTTCGTCTTCTGCGAGTGAAAGGAGTGCATCACCTTCTGCCCCACACAATTGTGTCTCTCCCATGCACGTCCGTGTTCGTGCAAGCGAGAGGAGTGCCTCGCCATCTGCGCCACAAGGTCGTGTTTCTCCCTCGCACGTTCGTGTTCATGAGGTTGGCATTGGAGGTCGTGGAAGGAAGGCATTCTCGTTTCGATACATGGCTGTGTATCTCCTGCACATGCGAGTAATGAATTGCCAACTTCTCTTTACATCCGTTGCTCTCCCTCTCATGTACATGTTCGAGACAGTGCGAGTGTTGAGAATAATAAGTGTTTCTCCATCTTCCATACGCATACGTGACTTATCCTTGCACATACATGCTGATGATATCAAAGGTACTACACCCTCTTCATCTGTTCCTGTACCAGCTCGTTGGCATAAGGACAATAAGGCGCCGATTAAAAGGTCGAAGGTTGCAGATACGAAGGTGGCTCAAGCTGCGTCTAAGTATTCTTCGCTCGATAAGACTACAGTTGACAGTCGGGAACATGAGGCTTCCCTGGCCCACGGACATGTTTCTCGTTCTCCTGGAAAGGACCTTAACCTTATTGAGTCAATCTCCTTCAGGTAGCTCTCTTTGTCGACATTCCTTGTCTCGGGACCATGCTCAGTTGGTATCTCACGGATGTGTACTCGACTCCACAGCCACGTAGGTGATTCCTCCCATGAACGTGTACGTGGTTCACCTGATGTGCGTGTGCATGATCCTTCCCACGATTGTGTGTGTGGTTCTTCACATGAGCCTGTACGAGGTTTGAGCCAGGCCCATGTACAAGTGTCACTGCATGATGATGTTCCGGAATCTTTGGTCTCAGGATCTTCGAGTTTCAGGGCCTACACTCCAACCAATAATGACCAGAATGCTAGGTTGCCTGGGAAAGCTTCACCAATGTTGTTACAGAAGGATGAGGATACTACCAAGCCTTCTTTTTTGCCTCGTCAGTCACCTTTGCTGGAGCAGGAGGAGGGAGACAGTCAAGTCTTTCTTTGCAAAGGTTGTTGATCTCATTCATGAGTTCAACAATCATGAGTGTAGGGCACAGGCTCAGTCTTCTATCACCCCAATGGATATAGAGGCCTTGCTGGGTGCTAGATAGGATTCTAGGACTTCTTTTAAGCTTCCCTTGTCGGGTCACGCTCAATCCGTTTTGCAACGTGAACGCTTTGGTTTCGGACCGAGATGGCTCTCTGCGTTCCAATAGAACATTCAAGTTTCTTCCTACTACTCTCGTGCAGCATAAGACTACTACTCCACTATGTAGTTCATTTGATGCCCCGTCACCCTAACCAGGACATGATCCATTTTAAGCCTGGTCTAACCCTGGAGCATGTTAAGTCGGAAGGTCCTTCCTTTTCATCACAGGAGGCCTTAGCTATGGAAACTACCTTGGCTTCCATTTTCCGGACGGTCTCCTGGTTGGCCTTGTGGTCCATCACAATAGCCAGGATTGCTACAGAGAGGACTGAGGGAGGTATAGAGAGTTCTTCCTCACTCATTAGACTGTTTCAGTCCAGTGCTAAAGCTATTTCATACCTAGCCCACATTAGTGCAACCTTGTAGGCCAACCAATCTCCTGGCCAGGAGAGACGCAGCACTGTCTCCAAAGTGGCAAGTTCAGTGGACTCCAAGTCTTTGTCAGCTCTCAGGAATGGGGATCTCCTTGATTCACAGTTTCTGTTTCCGAGGACTGAATTAGAAGATATGATCGAATTAGAAGATATGATCGAATTAGAAGATACGATCAACTGGCGACAGGCAGATACTAAAGACAGTTTAGTACATCAGACGGTATCTAAGTCCAAGGCGCGTTCACGATGCCCTCCTCCTCCTCAGCAACAGGCGAGAAGATCTTTGCCTATTAAATCGTCTAAGAGTTCGGCTTCTGTGAGGGTCTCTCAATTTCCCTCACAGGCCAAGACAAAGAAGTAACAACGTCCTTTTCAATCCCGCCCCTAAAAGCCTGGGAGGGGCTCTAGAGGAAGGGGCAGAGGGGGTCGTCAATAGAGTGGGTGCCTCTCTCTCTCCGTTGCCATGGGTAAGGGGATGCCTGGCGGGCCAGTGGGCCAAGTGGCAAAGGTATGGAGCGGAGAGATGGGTAGTAGACGTTCTGCTGGTGGGATATCTACTACCATTCAACTTCTCTTCCCCTCCCCTCTCAAACAGACCCCTTCTCAATCGGACATATGCTCATGACTCTCCGAAGTTTTTAGCTCTTTGGGGGGACGTATTGAAAATGCTAAACAAGGGTGTGATAGAAGAAGTAAAGCGTCCTTCTCTGGGGTATCACAATCAGATTTTCCTAGTACTGAAAGCGGCAGGCGACCGGTAATCGACCTTTCCACCTTGAATCATTTTGTCAGGAAGACAAATTTCAAGATGGAGATACCTCGGACAGTATTGGCAGCGATAAAGGACAACTACTTCTTGCTGTCAATAAACTTAAAGGATGCTTACTTCCAGATTCCTATTCACGTTTCGTCCAGAAAACTTCTTCGCTTCACTCTGGGAGAGCAGATCTATCTATTCAAGGTTTTGTGTTTCGGGTTGATTACTTCCCCTCAGCTGTTCACAAGGTTCTTTACCCTCGTCTTGACATAAGCTCATGCTCAAGGGATTCACCTGCTAAGGTACCTCGACGACTGGCTGGTATTAGCAAGCTCCAAGGAGAAACTGCTTCAGGACAGAGATCAACTTCTTCAGTTTTGTCAGAAGCTAGGCATAGTGGTAAACCTCAAGAAGTCAAATCTGATTATTCCCAGCCAGAAAGCTCTTTATCTAGGTATGGTTATAGATACAGCAGCATCGAGGATCTTTCTGACAGGCCAGAGGTTAGGAAGTTGTGGTTAGTGGCACACAAGTTCCTGTCACAACCCGAACAGCCAGCTCACCAGTGGCAGGTCCTTCTGAGGATTTTGTCTTCTCTGGAGAAGCTAATGGAGACTGAAAGACTTCTGGTCCCGAGCAGGAGATTCCCCTCTACATAAGAGTCCCTCTGCCCCAAGAGGTGAAGCAAGACCCGTCGTTGGTGGTTGGACAGCCAGAATCTTTCTGTGGGAATCCCCATGCATTCTCCCCCTCCGGACTTCCTCCTGTTTTCAGATGCTTCCATCACGGTTTGGGGTGCTCATCTGAGAGACCTCCTTGCGTCAGGCATTTGGAGTGCAGAAGATAAGCTGCTACACATCGTTTTGGAGTTTTAAGAAGCTTTTCTGGGTCTGAGAGTGTTTCGGGAGAAGGTAGAGGGTCATTTGGTGGTTCTGTTGTCCAAAAACACCACGGTGGTTGCCAATGTGAACAAGCAGGGGGGCCTGGTGTCTTATCACCTCCATTTGTTGACAGTCGAGTTATACCAGTGGGCAATCGACAACTTGGTGGATCCCTTTGCCAAGTACATTCCAGGCAAGAGGAATGTGATCACAGACAGGCTGAGTCGTTAGAACTAAATCCTTGGCACATAGTCTTTAAATCAGGTCGTGGCAAACAAGCTTTTTCAGGTTTGGGGGAGGCCTATGCTAGACCTATTCTCAACTCGCTTCAACAGGAAGCTGGAGGTTTACTGTTCAGTGGTTCCAGATCCCCTTGCTCTGGCAAAGGACGCCTTCCAATACCCTTGAGGCAACCTTGAGGTGTGCGCCTTCCCTCCGTTTTGCCTGATCCGTCAAGTTCTGAACAGGGTAATGAGTTCTCAAAATCTCAGGATGATTTTGGTGGCTCCTCTGTGACCTCAAGCAGAGTGGTTCCCAGACCTTCCGTCTCTTCTGTCAGAAGTTCAAAGAGAGATTCCCCTGTGGCAGCAACTTCTTTGCCAGCCTCGTGTCGACAAGTTTCACCAGTCGGTAGAATCCCTGTCTCTTCACGGATGTAGACTATCAAGTATCTCCTCCGAGCAAGAGGTTTTTCTCAGGGGGCAGCGGGACATATGTCCAGTTACCTCAGGAAGTCCTCTTCACCATCTTACCAGGGGAAATGGGCAGTCTACTGTGATTGGTGTCGTCGATGGGGTTTCTCTCCCCTAAAAGCCTCTGTTCAGCTTATAGCAGATTTTTTTACCTTCCTCAGGGATGAGAAAGGCCTTTCTATTTCTGCTATCAGGGGCAATACATCAGCGCTAGGTTTGGTGATACGTCTGAAAGGCATGGTCATCTCTTCATCCTGAGAAGTCTCACTCAAGCTCCATTTTAGCCCTTGCGTCGATCATCAGACAGAGTTCTGACAATAAAGACAGTATTCCTGTTGGCCTTGGCTTCTTCAAAAAGAATTGGGGAGCTTCATGACCTGAGTTATGATGTGAAACACACCAGCAGTTGGGGACCTGTGGCCTTCAAGTTTGTCCCGTAATTCGTGGCTAAGAACCAGAATCCCTCGGTGCATGATGACAGATTTGCCTCTTTTTCCATTCCATCATTGCTTTGTCCTGTCAGAGCCCTACTATGCTGTCTTAAAAGGACTTGTCATCTAAGATTTAGGTGTTGTAGACTTTTTGTTAGCACTGGTCGGTCCAGAAAAGAATTTTCCAAGAATACTATTTCATTCTGGATATGCGAGGCGATCAAGCAGGAATTACTCTTCGCTTGATGGTTCTGTCACCGAGTCTGTGCAGGCTAGAGCACATGACGTCAGAGGTATAAGTTCCTCTCTGGCATTTAAGAAAAACTTTTCTGTTCATACAATTTTGAATGCTGGTTCCTGGTTGTGTCAATCCACATTCACATCCTTTTACCTAACGGACACTGTACACAGGTCTTTGGACATATTTTCCTTGGGTCCTGTGGTGGCTGCCCAACAAGTGTAATTCACCCAGCGCCCTTCACAGGGCGGTTTGTATCTTACCTATGATGATTGTGTGGAAGAGAGAATAAGTGAGTTGGCTGGTCTCTTTCTTTCTCTTTGTTCCTTTTCTTCTTCCTAGGGCAGATTGAGGAATAGACATGTCATATGCTGGACTGGTAAGGTAGTCATACTGAAAGTTGTTTTGCTTTGGTTCTTTGAAATAATCAAACCTCCTATTCAATGGCAAATATTCCTCTCTCTCTAGCAAGGGGGAGTGAGGAGTGGTAACAAATCCCTGTGGCTAATATGGTTTGTTATATGAACAAAATTTTCTTTGGTTCCCCGAATGCAATGAATCTGCTCATATATCACTGTATTTCAACCCAGACGGCTGAGTTGGTAGGTATCAGTTTATCTATCTTCTCACAGGTATTAGGCCACCTTCTTTAGAACTTGTTCTTCTATAAAGAGTGGTCAGGTATGTTGACTACCACCTGGTTTAGGATACTTGTACCTCCCTCCAAGTTTAAGTTATTCTATTGTCAAGACCAAAGGTTCGTTCCACATGTGAACAAATGACAAACTTTTAATCAGTTGGTATTTTTCATGGCTAACAAACCAGAGGTCTTAACATTTTCTGCCCACCTCTAGCCACCCCTCTCTTTTGTTATAGTTCCTGGGTTGGGGAAACGATCTTAACAATAGAATAATCTTCTAGCATCAGCTGGAACCCAGCAAAAACCATCAAAGATTGTAACACAAAGAATCTGTAGCATTTAGCAACTCATGCATATACGAGGTGGAAGCTAGTCACTGACTGGGCTTGGAGCCTCATGACACGTCAGTCTTTCTTCCAACCCAGGATACGAGAGGGGCGGCTAGAGGTGGACAGTTAACGTTAAGACCTCAGGTTTGTCAGCTATGAAAAATACAAAATGATTAAAAATATGTTATTAGTTCATACGCGGAACAAACCTGCGGTCTTAACAATAGGACAGACTTGCACTTGGAGGGAGGTACAAGTACCCTAAAGCGGATGGGGGTTCAGCCCGCCTGACCAGCCTTCCTAGAAGATCAAGTTTCAAAGAAGAGGGTCTGAGCCTGTGAGAGAATAGATAAGCTAGTACTATCTAAAAACTCAGTCTACTGGGATTTAACACAATGAGTCATGTCCAGATTCATTGCATTCGTAGAAGATAAAGAGAACAGTCAGTTCAAGCAACAAACCATGTAGGCCACAGGTCTGTAACCACTCCTCCCTTCCCTTGATTAGAAAGGAGTAAGTGCTACTGAGAAGCAGATCTGTCTATTGTATAGGAACAAACCAAATAGCTGCAACCATTATGGCTGCCACACTCGCCTGTACCAGACCAGTTCCAAAGTATGACGTGTCTATTCTTCAACCAGTCTGTAGGAAGAAGAAAGGAAAAAAGCAAAAGGAGATCAGCCAACTCACTCAATTCCAAACAATTATCGATAAGTAAGATACAAACTGTCCCGCTGGGGACACTGGATGAGCTACGCAACTTGTTGGGTAGCCACCACCAGATTCAAGGAAAAAGTGTCTAAGGACCTGTGAGCAATGTCCTTCAGGTAAAAGAAAGTGAACTTCTATCACCAGAAATAAATTTCTCTGATTCCGCGTTGGCCGAGCCAGGAATCGAACCTGAGACCACCGGATTGGCAGCCCAGCTCGAAAACCACTCGGCCAGCAAGGAACTAACACAGGCCATGAAGCTCTCCTACTCTCTTCAGAGAAGTCAAAGCCAACAGAAAAACTGTCTTTAGAGTCACATTCCTGTCTGACAATCGACATAATGGCTCGGATGGAGCTCGAGTGGGACTACTCAGGACCAGTGGGACCAGAGTAAGATCCCATGTCGGAGGTTTCAGTTCTCTTGGTGAACAGGATTGTTCGAAACTCCTGAACAACATCAAGATTTCCATGGATGAAGAGATGTCCATGCCCTTCAGGCACAGAACCAACACCAAGGCAGCCCTGTAGCCCCTGACAGCCGAGACAGAAAGACCTTTCTCATTTACTGAGAATGATTAGAAAATCTGCTATCCACTAAACATAAGCTCCGAGTGGAGAGAAATCCTGTCAACGATACCAATCACATTAGACAGCACACTTGCCCTGGTAAACTGCTGATCAAGATCTCCTGAGACAGCTGGATATCTGGCCTGCTGCTTTGCAAGAAAAGCCCCTCGCTCACAGGACATACTTGACAGTCTCCAGCCATAAAGCGAAGGGGCCCTACCGACTGGTGAAACCTTTTAACATGAGGCTGGCAGAGGAGGATGTGCCATGGGGGAATTTCTCTCTGAACCGCTGACAGAAAAGACAGGTCTAGGAACTACTCTGCCTGTGGCCATAGAGGCGCCACCAAGGTCATCCTGAGATTCATGAAACTCATTACTCTGCTCAAGACCTGACAAATCAGACAGAACGAAGGGAAGGTGTACACCTAAAGATTGTTGCAAGGATGCTGTAGAGCGTCCTCCACCAGAGCAAGAGGATCTGGGACCACCAAGAAATAGGCCTCCAGCTACCTGTTGCAGCAAGTGGTGAAGAGGCCTGACATGGGTCTTCCCCAAAGGTGAAACAGCCGGTCAGCTACATCCTGATATAAAGACCACTCCATACCTAGGACTTGACTCCGACGACTTAGCTTGTCAGCTACCACATTCCTCCGGCCTGGAAGGTACTTGGCCATGAGCTCCAACAAGTTGTCGATCGCCCACTGGTGCATCTTGACTTTCAACAAGTGAAGCTGGCGAGAGAAAGGCTGGCCTTTCCATCACGCAGAGGCAAAGCAGCCCTACGTGCTAGGCTGAGAGACTTGTCGACGGACCCAAACCACCTCACATCCGCAACCTTCAACAGCCTTACGACCGTCATTACAAATGCATTTAATGGGAGGCAGAACAGGAGGAGAAGCAACAGTCTCTGGGAGAGGGGAACTCCTAGAAGGTGCAGGGTCAGAGACTTCAACCTCTTAATCGGAGCCTTATTATCACTGTGGCAAACTCAAATCAGCTTGAAGACCCTGAGGAGAGTGAAGGCCATCACAAACTGGAACACGTCCACATATGTGCAGGGGGAGGCACATCCGTGCTGGGAAGATGGCGAAACGCCCCTCTCACTCTCAGAAGATGAAGCAACAAAGCCCTGAATCCTTTGCCTTACCTGGGGAGGAGGGGGAGGAGAAGGAGAAGGCAATGGAGAAGGGGAAGGAGCTCTCCGCCTATGACACTTCTTGCTAAAAATTCTGGCCTCTCAACCACCGCTTGAAGGAACGTCTCCGATGGGTCTGCAGCCAGCTGCGATGACATCATAGACAAAGCTGGAAATGAAGTCAAACAACAGTTAGTGAAAAAAACACCACAGACAGAGAGGATGCTGGGAGTGACATCACAGCATTCAGAATGGCTGCTCGAGTCAATGGCCTCACTGGTGGCGAGATAACCTGCAACCGAGGAAGCATCATAGTTATCAATGACATCTCACTAGGTGGCAGGACACAGGAGCCAAAGTAGTGGAGACCCAGAAGAAGGGAGACTACTGGGGGACCAGAGGAGGATGGCGAGCAGACATGAAAAACAATAGGCCATCCAAGGAGGGGGAACCCCATAGGCCTAGGGAGGCCCAAACAGCCACCAGCTTGCTGAATCCGTATTTGAAAGAAAGGAAGAAGATGAAGTCAGCTCCTCTCTCCCAGGAGGGAGATTATCTCCCACGAGAGAGGGCAACGTTATACACAAAATCATCCTGTGCAACTCCCCATACTTCCAAAGATGAATACATGGAAGAAAAGGAAGACATCAAAAGCACAAGAGTGAAAAATGCTGGAAGAAGGGAGCGCCAAATTGTCCACTCAAGGAGGCAAGAAACCTTCCCAAGAAGAAGTAGATACCCTATGGTGCTCCCTCTTCTTGTAAAAAGCCTTCCATTGTGACACAAACCAGAAAAGGCATTCTGGGCAAGGGGTAGTGATAGTACAAAAATCTGAACGACACCTACTGCAAGTGGTATAGGGGTAAGTAATGGAAGACACCAAAAACCTCGAACATGGAAATCCTGAAACATCTGGACACATGCGTTGACGGGGCCTAGAACTTTTGGCAGATCCATGATAAAAGGCAAGCAAGCACACACATACACTGAAAGCATAGCACAAATAAATCACAGGCTAACAAAGAAATCAGCTTGAGAAGAAGAGCACAAGAACAAGCGACCACTCTCCAAGGCGGTCAAAGAAAGACTGACACAGCACGAGGCTCCATGCCCAGTGGGTGACCAGCTTCCATCTCACATATGCATGAGTTGCCAGATGCCACCGATTCCTTGCTTTACAATCTTTTATTGTTTTTTAACCGGTTTCCAGCTGGCGCTGGAAGATTATCTTGTTGTTAAGACCAAAGCTTTGTTCCGCATTTGAGCAACTATCATTATACCACATATATATCAGTTACTTCACAGGCCTATAATCTTAAGGTTATCTGGTAATGAAAAATCAAGGAAGAACATCAGCATCACTCTAACCATATGGAACAATAACATATCTTTCATACAGAGACCCTCTTGATGGTACATAACTATGATAAAATAACAAGTTTTACACTGCAGTTACCATTAGTTAATACTTACAAAGAGTGTAGAGTTTAGCTGAAAGCATACAAATTGCAGTAAGATTTTCATCTTTAACCACCATGTTACAGCAGACTGGAGAAGATCCATCACCCAAGTGGAGTTTCCACACTTTCAAATGGCTTTCCTAATTGGGAAAAAGTAAAAATTAATAAACTTCTTAGTGATTACAAAAATTAAATGTTGTTGATAAAACTCCAATTCCAGCTTTCTATAAGCTGTTAACACACCTTATGCAAATACCAGTTTACTATTAATCAATACCTATTCACATAAAGGACCCATATGAATACGTACTGATAAGCTGAATAATTCTTAGTATATAATGGCTGACCTAAATATACTGAATATATGCAAAGTCTCTCAAATAAACAGATTCTTTGGGAGATTGACTGCCTATTAAAGAATATATCTGTTAAATGAGGGAATTTATAGTTTTAACCTTAGCTAGCCTTTGTTGGTACCAAACTCTCCTAATTGAGCTTTAAATATTGATTGAGAATGAAAATATATAATGGGAAGTATTTCTTTAAAAAGAAGACAAAAAAGCTAACAAATAAAATGAGATTGAGAAACACACAAAAACACACAAAAATATGTTAAGATACAAAATATGTGTACAATGTAATTACACTGATGCAATGAACAAAGTTGTTCTATTCTGTAAGTGTATACTAACACAGTTAAACAAACATTATTCACAACTCAAATCGATCCATGTCATAAATTCCAAGCTCTCACAAAGGACACCTGAGAGAAATATAGAGTATTATGGATATATTCTAATATTTCCCACTAGTAACAGCTACTAAGTAGCTCCTGGTTTGCCTGCCATGCAATGATAAATAGCACCTAGTTCTTGCCATCTCATCTGCATCGGTTCAGACAGGCATATTATCTTACTGAGGTTGCCTAATGGCAGATGATGTTAATGATGTTAACCCTTTAACGCAGAAGGGGTATAATAAAAATCGTATGCCGGGGGGTCTCTGAGTGAGCGCTGAAGCGGAAAAAATGATATTGTTATGATACAATAAAGTTTCATACATACTTACCTGGCAGATATATACATAGCTATCGACTCCGTCGTCCCCGACAGAAATTCGAATTTCGCGGCACACGCTACAGGTAGGTCAGGTGATCTACCTGCCTGCCGCTGGGTGGCAGGACTAGGAACTATCCCCGTTTTCTAATCAGATTCTCTCTTCCACCTGTCTCCTGCGGGGAGGCTGGGTGGGTCTTTAATTGTATATATCTGCCAGGTAAGTATGTATGAAACTTTATTGTATCATAACAATATCATTTTCATACATTCAACTTACCTGTCAGATATATACATAGCTGATTGACACCCTTTGGTGGAGGGCAAGAGACAGCTAATTACTGACTAGACAGGTAAACAACATATGTTGTAGGTATTTATAGACCTTAGTTCCTCTGTGTTTCTAGACGAAGGATTGACTTCCTAGCTATTGCATAGGAGTCTGCTTCATCTCAAGAGCCTTAGCGAGATAGTGATCTGTGGCCAAGAGTTCTTGTGGATCTGTCGATGGGGTCTCTTCCACTTACTCGACAGAACCTAACTGGCGTTTGTCAATGGGAGCACATCCGCTTATATGACAACACGCACTTATTTAAGGAGCGCAACACCGATCCCGATCACCTGTTCCTAACATGAGGGTTCGCGCTAAATTGAAAGAGAGTTATCCCCAACCTCCTTTCAAACCTCCAATAAAAAATCATTGAGTTAAAATAAATTCAACTCATTATTAAAGGATCAGTGTCGGCTCCTTATCCCAGCAACGTATCCGCTGATACGTATAAACCAAGAGAGAAGAATCTCTCGTAGGTTAACTTGAAGTCCTTCGTGTAATGAGCAGTCAACACATAGTTGCATCTCTTATATGTTAAAGCTAATATGTCTTCCTGACATATTGTTACGAAAAGAACAAGAATTTGCAAAAGCTCGCACTTCATGAGCTTTTTAAATTCTCAGCTGTTTGAAGGTATCATCAATTCACTTATGAAGTGCTTTAGAGATCACCATTGTTTCAAAGAAGACTAGGACTTTCTTTGAACTGGATCTCATCTGGATGAAGCCTAACGCCTGGCTTGCGCCTGGCTGGCGCGAGGAGTATCCTGTTTAGAATACTCCTGGCGCCTGACAGTCGTAAAACTCTTCGAATACTCCTGCCGTCTGGAAGGCGCATCTCGCTCCAAATACTCCTGGCGCCTGTTAGGAGTATTAAGCTCAGAATACTCCTGGCGCCTGGCAGGAGTATCGCGCTTCGAATATCTCCTGGCGCCTGGCAGGAGTATCGCGCTTCGAATACTCCTGGCGCTTGGCAGGAGTATCGCGCTTCGAATACTCCTGGCACCGGCAGGAGTTATCGCGCATTCGAATACTCCTGGCGCCTGTTAGGAGTATTAAGCTCAGAATACTCCTGGCGCCTGGCAGGAGTATCGCGCTCCGAATACTCCTGGCGCCTGGGAGGAGTATCGCGATCGGAATACTCCTCGTCTTTCTGAATACTCCTGGCGCCTGGCAGGAGTATCGCCTCTCCGAATACTCTGGCGCCTGGGAGGAGTATCGTGCTCGGAATACTCCTGGCGCCTGGCAGAAGTATCGCTTTCCTAGGAGGAGCATCGTGATCGGAATACTCCTGGCGCCTGGTAGGAGTATCACGTTCCGAATACTCCTGGCGCCTGGGAGGAGTATCGTGCTCATCGGAATACTCCTGGTGCTTGGCAGGAGTATCGCGTTCCGAATACTCCTGGCGCCTGTTAGGAGTATTAAGCTCAGAATACTCCTGGCGCTTGGTAGGCACATCGCGCTTCGAATACTCCTGGCGCCTGGTAGGAGTAAAAAGTCTAGAATACTCCTGGCTCCTGGGAGGAGTATCGAGGTCAGAGTACTCAAGGCGCCTGGCAGGTAGTATCTCTTCCCGAATACTCCTGACCTATGGAAGGCGCATCTAGTTCCGAATACTCCTGTGGCTTGGTAGGAGTATCGCTCATGGAATGGCCTTTCGCAATGGCAAGTAATTATTGCGCTTAGCGGGTCGCTATACTCCTATCAGGAGTTCTCTCTTCTCCAGTTGGCTCTTGTTGCTTGGATGAAGATCTTGGCCTAGAACGATCTACAGTAAAGTCAGGCTCTTTGCGCCTACTTGGCGCCTGGCTCCTAGTTGGCGCCAGACGCTTGGCAGGAGTTACTTCCTTTCCCACGTCTCGCCTGCCTAACGCATCGCTCCCCCCAGAGATGGCCGCTTGTGCGACAACTCCCCTGTAGGGTTCGTCGCGCCCGACAGGAGATCGGTATTTGGATCTCTTAATCAGAAGTCTGTCATCCTTTTTACGAGTAGGATCCTTAGAAAGTACTCCTACCAAAGACGCTAATTGCTCCTGCACATTCATCACAATTTAGTCCGCTCCATCCAGTAGACAATAGGAAATCTCAAAAGTCCAAGAGACAAGTCTTCCTCCGAGGAGGATCATTATTGCATACTTCCGTTGCTAACGAGTTCTCCTCCTCATGTTGATGAGTTTTCTCGTTGCAGAAGCTTCCCTATCCTTGCCCGAAGGAAGGGAAGGAGCTTGGAATTTAAAGAGATTCTGAGCTGAAATTGGTTGATTTCTAGCTCTTGAATGTATCTCTCTGAACCTTTTGGGAAGTAGTTTGAGCCCTTCTCGCGTTCCAAAGACTCTGTCAGTAAACGTTTAAACCTTTTCTTCTTCTGTAGATGACAATGTCACTACATTACCCGGACAACGAAACCTCTATCTAAAAGCGTTGATCCAGGAATAAAAGGCTTTAGTTCTCTTGCCAAACATACTATGCTGGCCAGAACCCATTGCCGAGTCGTCATAGAATTTGATTCCAGATTCTAAAGCCCAAAATTTCACTTGTCCTTTTGATCGTTTAGGACCAAGAGAAACATTTGATTAGGAGCAGTTCCATCTTGTCGGAACACGGAATCTGAGGCCCAAATTAGGATCCCATTCTAAGTATAAGCTCTCTTACTCTTATCGTATAGAGGTATTGTATAAGATCCCGAAGATCTTAATTCTCTACTATCTCTAATATTCTTTGTCTAGACAGAATATATCTTTTCACTGTGTTCATTGATAGCATAAATTACCAAGGTGATTCTTCCCTCTGAAAGGGAAGAAAACCATTATGTGGTTCACAGAGGTATCGGAAGAGGACAGTTTCCCCTTTCTATCTAGCACGATCTGCAGCAACTCTATGTCTTTAACATATTTAAAGGAATTATCAAGCTTCCCTTGAAAAATCCTCTCATTCATATTTACTTCTGGTCAGTCTGCACGCAGACAGACTCAGAGTGAATAGGTTTTTCAGGTCCAATATTTATAATAGATTCCGATCAAATCTCTTAGAAAAACCTTCCGACACATGCTGAAAGAAGAACGTGACTTCTGTGAATCCAACCTTTTATTGCCAAAATGATGCATTCATCTTCTTCCTTAGACGCCCATTTATTTTAATATGTGTTAAGAATATATACAACTAGGGGAAAAAAAAAAGACTAAAGTTTATTCCCCTATTTAATTTAAAGATGGCGTATCTTGCTACCTCTCTTGTTTCGAGGAAAAGGAAGCAATCTATAAGAAGGTCGTTCATCCTCTGCCTTGCCGAAGATATCTGTGAATATTTTCCGCAGGGTCTGACAACTCTTTCCAATGAATGTTAAATCGTGCTCTGCCGAATTAAAATTCTTTATAATCCTATCACATTGTGGTAAACAGCATTCATCTAGGAAACTCTTGTAAGGATAGTAGGAACGCTGTAATTAACCACGGTGTGTGCATAAGGCTTAAGCGTATCGTTATCTTAAGGTGAATTTCCTACTACATTCTTTCCTCGCCGAGGCAGAGAGATATCCTTAGCAAAACGAATACGATGTTATTCATGTTTGCCTAAAAAAATCCCCTCAATTCGTGGTTAAGTCCCTGATTGTATGGGGAATATACGGTGAAGCATTCGATCCTTTAGGAGAGAAAGATGTAACCAACCGTTCACGACCGAGAACCGGATGGTACTAGATTGGCTCACAATTACAGCCGTGTCGTTCACTGCCTGGCTGCATTCATTCTGAGTTGCCAGTTACTCCCTTCAATGAATGGATATAATAAAATTATTCTCGAGTCTAAGAAAGCTCTCAATAATGCAAATTTTAGGCAAACAACCTTTGTTAAATACCGAGGCTGAATAGGTATTGTCGTAACAAACCTTTTAAGCGAAGTCTTTACTAGGAAAATCCTGTAAGGATATAGACAATTCCGTAGCGAACCAGAAAGGCAACTATGGTATGCGTATTATGACTTGTCATTCAGTAGTCATATACAGCAAGCCTTCTACGACACTCTTTCCTTTCCGACATGCAGAGAAAGAATAGAAATCTTACTCTCTTCGTTCATTTCGTCAATAATCCCGAATGAGTATTAGTCGAAAGATATTGCAAATGACAACCGAGGATCGAAGAGAATCTCTCCAGCTTATATTATCTTGGAGATAAGTCCGTATTTTACGCCTTTCTTATCTGGAAGAGCCTCTAATCAATGAATGAGAGCTCGTACGAATCTTGTTCAACTTCCAAACGATTGCCCCTCTTTCTGTAAATGGTTGGTTGCAATCTATTTTAGAAGGAGGATGATTTTAATATCCTCTTACTAATACTGAACTAATTCTCACAATTCTGCTCTATCTTCCATTCCTCAATTTGGGGCAAGATTGAGCAACCGAAGGAGAGCGCTTCCTTTCGAAAGGTGAAGGGCTATTCGCAGTACCGACTCTAACCTGACAAGGGCTACGGCAGCCTGTGCTACATCTTGAGTCCCTGCCTGGAAAAAAAAACCGAACTTGCTCTTGCCTTTATTGCATTAAGACGATCCTGACAAGGGCAACGGCCGCCTGCGCGACAACTCCCGTCCCTATCAGGAGAAGCCTCGAATGTCTTTCACCCTTCGCCTGGAAGACTCTCGGCGGTTGTCAGGCTCTTCTTGTAGGAGAAAGTGTCTGGCGCTAAGCAGGAGTATCTTGCCTAGAATACTCCTGGCGCCTGGTAGGAGTATCACGTTCCGAATACTCCTGGCGCCTGGGAGGAGTATCGTGCTCGTCGAATACTCCTGGTGCTTGGCAGGAGTATCGCGTTTCGAATACTCCTGGCGCCTGGGAGGAGTATCGTGATCAGAATACTCCTGGATCCTAGAAGACGTATCGCCCTTGGAAAGTTTTCTTGTTGGAAAGTTCCGAGCATCTGAAAGGCGATCCTCGCCTGGAAAGTTCTGTACGTCTGGAAGGTTATTCGAATCTGGAATCTTCCGCCTTCTGGAAGATCCTGTGTGCGGAAGGTTCCGATCTCTTGTATATTTGTTCTTGCTTAGAATTCGACAATACTTCCATTTTCGACATAGCCCTCCCTTTCTTCTGAATGAGAAGGACTTCCATTTCCGATAAAGATCCTGGTTCATAGTCTTTCAGGCGCTTTGCGCCCATATTCAGCCCTTCAGGTGCTTTGTGCCTCGTTTCAGGCGCTTTGCGCCTTGTTTCAGACGCTTTAGGCGCATTGAGCCTCGTTACCGGAGCTTCATGCCCAAGGAGCTAGAAGCTTAAAAGTTATATATATGTGTACTCACTAAACGAGATCCATATAATTCATTCGATCAACAAATATTCTTTAATATCTAATTCGTTCTTCTCAGAATAGATATATTTTCATATACTTCTCCTTTCTCCGTCTCTTCTGAGGTTCCGATAGCCAGACGAGATTATCTTGCATCTTCATTTAATCTACGCCGTTGAATGTTTTACTCCTTATTCGTCAAGACGATAATAAAAAGGGGAACACATTGAATTAGGATGCCTTTCCAATGGCTATCCCTGGCAGTCTGGGACGTTCTACAGAACCTGCCGAGGGGACGCCTGAACGGTGGGGGTTCTCCATAACCTCCGTACGGCTTTCGACATTCCTTCTCCTCCGGGCCAGGGAGCTTGGAAGAGGTCTAGGCCTGGGAGCGAGACAGAGCCGATCAGACGCACCCTCTATTGCAATGGGGAACACTATAATCACTTCTTACCTTATAATAGCTCGTATCTTGAGCCACATTCCTTTATCTTCAAATTGCAAATGAATTTGTAGTTTCTGTGAAGTAAGAAGGTGATGAGGAAACAACACTACTAGTACTGTTAATATTCTAACTGCTTGTCAGAACGAGGGCTATTAAAGCTTCTACAGAAAGCATATCTAGTTCTATGTTTTCTGACTTCCTCAAATAGGAAGTTTACCTTATTTTCCTCAATCAAATTCTAACATTTATTACACTTTATCAATGAATAAATATTTATATTTCCCTTTCTTGCAAACTATGTAATTGTCTACCGAAAACTTCGGTAGTTACACATACTCTATTCTTCGAAAACTTCGAAGTTAATTCATTAAAAGTTATTAACAAGTTATCAAAAAGTTATTAAAAACGTATGCCAAACCACCGATCCAGTACTTCCCTGTAAAAGTCGGCCCAGAAGATCGATGGCGATGAAACACGAAAATCAAATCAGGAGGGAAAGCACACATATGTTTACCTTCCAGCGACAGAGAGAATCTGATTAGAAAACGGGGATAGTTCCTAGTCCTGCCACCAGCGGGCAGGCAGGTAGATCACCTGACCTACCTGTAGCGTGTGCCGCGAAATTCGAATTTCTGTCGGGGACGACGGAGTCGATAGCTATGTATATATCTGACAGGTAAGTTGAATGTATGAAAATATGTTTTTCAAAAAATCACAGCGCACTTAGTTTTCAAGATTGAGAGTTTATTTTTGGCTCCTTTTTTTGTCATTGCCTGAAGTTTAGTATGCAACCATCAGAAATGAAAAAAAATATCATTATCATATATAAATAATGCGATATATGATAGCGCGAAAAATGATATTGTTAAACTACAATAAAGTTTTGTACATACTTACCTGGCAGATATATACGATTAATGGCCCACCCAGCCTCCCCTCAGGAGACAGGTGGAAGAGAAAAATCTGACAAGCTTACGGGAGTGGTTCGTACATCCGCCACCCAGCGGCGGGTAAGGTAGACCACCTGACCTACCTGTCGCGTGTGCCGCGAGATTTGAAATTCTGTCGGAACGTCGGAGACTATAGCTAAGTATATATCTGCCAGGTAAGTATGTACAAAACTTTATTGTAGTTTAACAATATCATTTTTGTACATGAACTTCCCTGACAGATATATACTTAGCTGATTGGCACCCTTGGTGGAGGGTAAGAGACAGCTCAATAATACAGGTAAGACGGGAAACAACTAATGTTGTAGGATATAAAAACCTTGGTTCTCACCTTTTCAGGATGAAGACTTCATAGATACTATCTCTGAGTCTGCATTGCCTGGAGAGCTACAGCTAGGACGTGACCTGATGCTGAAAGACTCTCGGATCTACCACTGGGATATGTGATCCCCTATTGTGGTAGAATCCAAGTCGGATGCTGTTAGAGGGACCTTGTCCGCTTACCTAACAGATCCTTACCACTACCTCTGCAAGGAGCCAAAACCCACCAGACCACCTAACCAAAATACAAAGGGTTAATATTACGACAAAAAGAGGTGCCTCCTGCAACCTCTTTCAGACAACCAAAAAACAACAATATAAAATATAGGGTAACATATAAAAAATTTACACAGGATAAGTTTCAGCTCCCTGCCCCAGCACCGAATCCGCCACGATACGAAAGGACCCAAGGCCCCGAAGCATTTATCATATGTGATTTTTACATCACGTAGGTAGTGGTTTGCGAAAACCGATTGGCATCTCCAAAAAGTCGCCTCCATCAAGTTCCGCACAGACATATTTTTTCTGAATGCAAGCGAAGTTGCGATGGCTCTCACCTCGTGAGCTTTCACTTTCAGTAGTCCTAAAATGATCTTCCTTACAGGCAACATGTGCCTCTGTAATAAGGCTTCTCAGAAAAAAGGAAAGAGCATTCTTCGACATGGGCCGAGTGGGGTCCTTACGGAGCACCAAAGCACATCTTGATTAGCCTTAAGTTGTTCCTTCCTCTTAAGGAAATACTTCATAATTCTCATAGGGCAAAGAGTTCTTTCAGGCTCTTCCCCTACTAGAAAAGATAAACTACGAACTTCAAGCTCCTGGCCAAGGGCGTGATGGTTTTCATTCTTGCCAGGAAAACTTGGAAGAAATGAAACACACCATAGAATCTTCCTTAAACCATACATTGCCCTCAATTAGCTTGGAGCTCAACTCACTCTCTTAGCTGTAGCTAGGGCCAAAAGGAAGATAGCCTTCTTCGTCAAATCCTTGAAAGAGGCTAAGCCAGGAGGTTCGAATCTAGACGATCCAAGGAATTTGTAGGACTAGGAAACGTCTAGATTCCAGTTCGGTACTACATGAGGACGCTTAATGGTTTCAAATGATCTAATAAGATCATGCAGGTCCTTATCATCGGATATATTTAAGCCTCTATGCCGAAATACCGCCGCCAACATACTGCGGTATCCCTTAATAGTTGACACAACCAGATGACATTCTTCTTTGAGAAAATAAGGAAATCCGCAATTTGGGTCACAGAGGTACTGGAAGAGGAAATGTTCTTCCTCTTGCACCAACGTCTGAAGACATCCCACTTTGACTGGTATACACGCAAGGTGGAAGGTCTCCTCGCTCTTGCGATTGCTTTAGCAGCTGTTGCTGAAAAGCCTTTCGCTCTGACCAAACTTGGACCAGTCTGAAACCAGTCAGACTGAGAGCGAGGAGATTTTTGTGGGGGTACCTGTCGAAGTGGGGTTGTCTGAGTAGATCGCTCCTTAGCGGGAGCGATCTTGGAAGTCCACCAACCATTCAGTACCTCTGTGAAACCATTCTTGGGCCGGCCAAAGGGTAAGAGCGATTTAAGGTCATTCTCGTTGAATCGGACTCTACGAACTTCTTGATGGTTAGCCCCAGGATCTTGAAAGGGGGGAAACGCGTAGACGTCGAGTCCGTTCCAGTCCTAGAAGAGAGCATCTATTAGACTACTGCCTCTGGATCCGATATCGGAGAGCAGTAAGGATCCAGCCTCTTGTTCTTTGACGTGGCAAAGAGGTCTATGTGTGGCCTGCCCCATAACTTCCACAGGCTCTGGCATACATCCAGATTGAAGGGTCCACTCTGTGGGAAGGACCTGATCTTTCCTGCTGAGGAGATCTGCTCTTACATTCCTTTCTCCCTGCACGAACCTGGTGAGAAGCTTGATTCCTCTTTCTTCTGCCCAACAGAAGAAGGTCTCTTGCTGTCCTCGTACAGGGAGAAGGAATGCGTCCCCCCCTGTTTCCTGATGTATGCCGCAGAGCTGTGTGTTGTCCGCGTTGACCTGCACTACCGATCTTCTGACTTTGGGCTCGAAAGCCTTCAGAGCCAACCACACAGCCATCAACTCTCTGTTGATGTGCCAGGCTACCTGGTCCCCCCACCCAGGTACCTGACACTTCGCGGTGGTTCCCAGAGTTGCACCCCACCCCATGTCCGACGCGTCGGAGAACAACACCAGGTTGGGGGTGGGGTCTGTGATTGAAGAGACAGTCCCTTCGCAAAGAGGTTGGGATCTGTCCACCATAAGAGATGTTTTCTTGATGTCCTGGGATAACGACAGGGAGAACATCAAATCCTGAGAACGACGACTCCAATTCCGATGAAGAAAGAATTGGAGTGGTCTCAGGTGCAACCTTCCTAGGGGAAACGAATTGCTCCAGAGAGGAGAGCGTCCCCAGCAGACTCATCCACTCCCTCACTGTGCATACTTCTTTCCCTAAGAAGGTTGTTACTCTCTCGAATCCTCGGGCTATCCTTTCCTGCGAGGGAAAAGCCCGAAAAGAAACTCAGAGAGTTCATCTGTATCCCGAGATACACACACCTCTTGCTCGGGAATTAGTGATGACTTCTCGAAATTGACGAGAAGTCCCAAAGCCTTCGTCAATTCTAAAGTTACTTGTAAGTCCTTCAAACAACGATCTTCTGAATTGTGGCCCTTATTTAGCCAATCGTCGAGGTACATGGATATCCTCACCACTTTTCAAATGAAGCCATTGAGCCACATTCCTCAAAATCCCCGTGAACACTTGAGGGGGGGCCGTCGAGAGGCCGAAACACAGAGCCCTGAACTGAAAAATTTTCCCCCCATCATGATGAATCTGAGAAACTTCCTCGAGGAAGGATGGATCGGTACGTTGGAAGTAAGCGTCCTGTAAATCCCAAGGAAACCATCCAGTCCCCTGGACGAAGTGCTGCCAGCACTGATGAAGGCGTTTCCATCGTGAACTTAATTCTTCTTCTACGAAGAAGTTCAGGGCGCTTACATCCAACACCGGTCTCCATCCCCCCTGAGGACTTCGGAACTAGGAAAAGGCGGTTGTAGAAGCCCGATGAATGATGGTCTGTCACTAGTTCGATAGCCCCCTTCTCCAGCATCTGATCTACTGCTAGATGGAGAGCTTGATTCATGATGAGGTCTCTGTACCTGGCCGTCAGTTCCTTGGGATGGTCGTCAAGGGAGGTCTTTCGACGAAAGGGATGAGGTAACCTCTCCTCAAAATAGAAAGGGTCCAAGGATGCCGCCCTTTTTGGGCCCAGACTTCTCTTTGCAAACTCTAAGAGTCTGGCGCCCACCGTTGATTGAATGGACTTGCAAGTTATTTGGGGGCTTTAACAGACTTGGCGAAAGTCTTACCCCTTCTTTGAAGGTCTACGACCTCTAAACGTAGAGGTTCTTGATGAAGATGCCCCTCGAAAGGGTTCTCGAACACTTGCCTTTTCCTTCTTAGCCTTGGTAGGGAAGGAAGGGCGAGGTTTTCTTCTTGCCGACTGTGCCAAAAAGGTCCTGGGTGGCTGGCGTTTAGTCCGAAAGTGACCTCGAAATGTCCCCTGCACTCGATGTTTCGGGAACAACTGAGTAGACAGAGGAGCAAACAGCAAAGAAGACCTCTGAGCATGAGAGACCGACTTCGTTAAGAAGGAACAATAAACCGACCTCTTCTTCACGATCCCGGCCCCATAAAGGG